>NC_092373.1:36868466-37183466 GCF_030028105.1 Mobula birostris | reverse complement strand
TGTTGCGCATCTCCAACAGTGCAGCAAGCTCACAAAATTAGTCTGAAGAAACAGCCTAAATTGGGCATTAAAATCTCTGGAGTGGGGTTTGAATGCACAATCGAGCTGAGACTGACACAAACCTATTTGATTTTGAGTGGTTTGATGAAGTAAAGCAGGAACTCTACAACAGAGTCATTGCCCCCATGACAGATAACCACTGAGTATATTTTGGCATCTTACCTTTTTCAGAATTGCAGCATTCACATTTGGTAGAGGAACTGGATCATCATCACCTTCATCATCCATTCCCAGATCTGGGATTTGGAGTAAAGCAAACATTAAACTCACTATAGTAATATAGTTCTAACCAGGCAGAATTTCATAATGAAAGAAAAAAATCATTATCACCAGAATGAAGAGATTTGTGATTCAGGCAACAGGTCTTTCACTAGAATGGCTCTGATGCTATTAGACCTACTGTCTAATATCAGCATCCACTCCTATGCCTTTCCAGATTTTTACAACTTGTGAATTGTCCACATTAAAATAATCTTTCTTCAGGTTAGATTTTCTATCAATTCTCTCAAGAGTTCAAAAAAAGTTACAGTTTTATGATAGCAACCACTCCCTACTATTTAAAAAAAAACAAAGACGCCTATTACAGTCAAGTTGCTGCCAGCTGATTTACTGCAGAGTCACGATAGCATCACTGGATCACTGCCACGTCTATCAATAGTATCCCGCATTGGCATTGCAGCCAGTTTATCCCCTGCTGCATTCACCATTGTTTCAGAGCAGCAGCAAGTACATTCTGTCAACTGTGCAGAAAATTTAACATTGGGCAACACAAATAGTGCAAACAGAAATGAATTCAACCAGTGAAACCTGTGCTTTTACATATAAATGTTTAAAATCAGAATTATTATTAAAACACTGGTTGTTTGCAGATTAAACCAGAAAATAAACTAAATTCAACACTTTCTGGTACTCTGTTTATGAACAAAGTCCAGGAAAACTAGTTACTATAGATCTGACGAGGGGGGCATGTGTGGGAAAAGCACCCAAAGAGGGAGAGTGGATTGACTTCAGACAAAAAACTAGGCTGTGTGAGATTTGCTGACTCATATGCATCTTAAAGTCATTGTGACGGTCTCTAGAAGAATCTGTTATTCCAAAGTTCAATCGCAGCCCTGAATGTTTCCATTAATGAAAGGACAAACATTGATTCAAATCCCAGATTAAAATGAGAAAAAAGGTGAATTTTGCAATCACCTCTCAATATGTACTGCATGAAAGGAGCAATGTTTAAACAGCCAAGACTTCAACCAAATTTTGCCATGACAATACATTAACTGTCTGCAGAGGATTTTAAGATACCAGTTATCTCAGAGCCCTTGTTTAGACATACCTTCCAACATAGTCTTTATAGTGATGGATTGTTTTGCTATTTCTACATCAACCTCGAATATCTCTCCATCTGAACTCTGCAGCTTAATGGCTGGCATTCTCTAAAGGAAAGAGAAGGAAAGTAGTAACAACTGAAACTTTACATCATGATCTCAGATTGCCCACACAAAGTTCCAAGCACTATATTCTTATCACCCTGGCAGCAGACATATTATCCATTACCATTCATCTTTCTATTCAGAGATTTGCTATCCCAAGCTTCAATTAGCATTTCACTTCAAACCCCTGATCAACCAAATGTCAAGACTTCAGATCATTAAGCCATAGCTTCAGGATCCAATCTCACTGGTTCTCAGGCACTTATTTTTATCTCTACACCACTCCCAGATGTAATCTTACATCTTCAAATGACCTGATAGGATTTACATGGATGTTTACAAAGGAGGCAAAGAGTAAATAAAAAGCATCCAGACAGAGATGAAGAAATGCACACCTTTACACCTGCAACAAATGGATCATCCATAACATCAGCTTCAAATTCCTGGGTGGCAACATTTATGAAGGGCTATCCTGGGCCCAATACTGTATACTGATGTAATTAGAAAGAAAGCACCTCAGCAGGTATAGTTCTTCCGAGTTAGGGGATTGGTATGTCACCAAGGACTCCAGCAAATTTCTACAGATGACAGGGAGAGCATTTTGACTGATTGCATCACCATCTAATATGGAGGGGCGACTGCACAGCATCAGAAAAGCTGAAAGGATTGTAAACTCAGTCAGCTCCCTTATAGGCACCAGCCCCCCCACTATGAAGGACATCTTCAATATTCACCATTCAGGACATGCCCTCTTCTCACTGCTACCATCAATACAAAGGTACTTGAGCCCGAAGAGACACACACACGTTTTAGGAACAGCTTCTTCCCCTCCCCCTTCAGATTTTTGAACGGAATATAAACGCTACCTCACTTTTTGCCCTATTTACGTTATATTTTTATTGTAGCTTAAAGTAATTTTCATGTACTGCCGCCACAAAGCAACAAATTTCATGACGTTAGTGATGATAAACCTGATTCTGAACCTACATTACATTTTCAAATAAAATGCTTTCTCCGAATCCTCATCAGTTAAGCTCTCAATGAGCTACGCTTGGAGACAAAAAATAACTACCCAAAGTAAACTACAGATCAAAAAGAATGTAGCTCCCATCCAACCCCACCACATAACGAAAACAAGTAGGTAAAGGGGGGTGGGCGTGCAGATGCCGTTGGGTGAATTTCGTATGCAGCTCCCAACCACTGACAGAGCCAGAAGCTACAACAACAGGCATCAGGGAGCGACAGCTTTAACGACTGGAAAGCAGCCCCCGCGGACGGGTGAGGCAGAGAGTGCATGATGGCGGTCCGAGGGTAGGTAAACATCGCCAGCCCACTCGCTGCCGTGGCTACGGGGATGGTGGGGGAAGGAAACCCTTTCCTCCACGGACTGAGTAACAAGCGAGCATGCACCTGCCGCGGGAAGTTACCGGTATCCTCACCGTCCGGAGCCACCACGCACAACCCCGCCACTAATCTCTCCGACCGCCACTCCGCGCCGCGCCGAGCTATTTATAGACGCACCCGCCGCCGTGACGTCACAACCCTCGGACGCCAGCTAGGCCTCCGCTACGATGCCTGTTTGTCAAAAAATGTTTGATTTAAAACCAGGCCGCGCGAATTCCTTATCTCAGGCTTTTCGATGCAACTATAACCTAACGTTTTCAGAGAACAGACCCAGGGTGGAGGGAATCGGGGGGAAAATGTTTGTCTACCACACCGCAGGTGCGCACATCGATCCTATTTATAAATCTTCAGACAGTTGTTACCGATGGATGAAGGGCTGGTGTGAAGCTTTCCTCAGAAAAGGTTATAGCCGCGGGCAGATTTCCAGCACCTCCGTAGGCGGTACAGTTTTGCCGACAAGGGAGAAGGAAGATGCGACAATATCGCATCACGTGCCCGATCGCCTTGACTTTAGGGAATTGTAGTTTTATCTGAGATGATGTACCTACAACACCCATGATTCATCTCACCCCCTCCCCCAGCCGCTGGTGAAGGACTCAGTTACCCTGGTTTGGGGCTCTGCAGTCTTGGAAAGTAATCATCCAACTGGGTGTTACTCAGTGGTTAAACGCTGGGCTTCTCTGTAATCCATTCCATGTCCTCAAGTACACTACAACTTGTGGATGAGTCTGGAAAATAAGCCAGTATTAAGTAGGAACAACTGCAACACTAGGCTGGTGAAGATCTGACACGTAGCAACATGTTAACAGCTGGATAATGATTTTATTGATGAATTTGTACATAGGATTTTTTTATTCTCCCTTCTCCCATCAGAGAAAAATACAAAAACCTGAAAGCACATAACACAGCCTCAATGACAGCTTCTATCACAGTTACAAAACTACTGAATAGAGGTTTTGTACAATAAAATGGACTGTTGAGTTCACGATCTGCCATCTGGAGATCATACCCGCACCTCGTGTAGCATTTGGTCTCCGGACTGGAATGCCTCTGATCTAGCCCTCAGCTAATTTCAGATTTCATAGTTCATCCAGGGCTTCTGATTGGGGAAAACCCTGAAAAATCTTGTGGGGATACACTCATCTACAGCTGTTTTAATATGGTCTGTTGCAACCTTGGTGTAGTCATTCAGATCCACAGATGAGTGCTTGAACAAGGCCCAGTCCACCGACTCAAATTAGTTAGTATGTGGATTGTATTTGCTCAGTGTAACCTCATGGGTGTACAGTGTTCTTTGGATGATTTACGTTTTATATCCAATTACTTGTCTTTGGACTCGCTCTGGTTTTTTACTTTGTTTTGCAGCTGTCTTATTTGGCTTCGGGGGATTGTTAAACTCTCTTAGTATTTATCACCGTGTGTAAGTCGGACCATGAGGCAGCGCGAGTATTTAAAAGAGAGCAGATTAACAGAGCGGGCGACGGAGTAGTGGGAGACAGAGTAGGAAGAATTTGGCTCCTGAGGCTTCGGCGAGCAGAGGCTGAGGAAGAGCTTCACTTCAAGTGTGGTAAGGCTGGGTAAGTTCCTTTAATAAATCTAATTACCTTAGGAGTAGGTAATGGAGGCAGCAGTTAGGGCAGTTGAGTGCTCCGTTTGCAGTATGTGGGAAGTCAGGGCGAGCACAATTGTCCCAGATGACTACACCTCCGAAAGGTGCATCCAGCTGCAGCTCCTGACAAACCGAGTTAGGGAACTGGAGCTGGATGAACTTTGGATCATTCGGGAGGCAGAGGCAGAAATAGAGAGGAGTTACAGGGAGATAGTCACCCCTAAGGGTCAGGAGACAGGTAGCTGGGTGACTGTCAGGAGAGGGAAGGGGAATAGACGGAATGAGCAGAGCGCCGCTGTGGCCATTCCCACCAATAATAAGTACATCGTTTTGGATACTGTTGATGGGGACGACCTACCAGGGACAAGTTGCAGTGGTTGCGTCTCTGGCACCGAGACGGGACCCTCAGCTCAGAAGGGAAAGAGGGAAAAGAGGAGAGCAGTAGTGATAGGGGATTCGATAGTTAGGGGGACAGATAAGAGGTTCTGTGGAAGAGATCGAGAATCCCGAATGGTCTGTTGCTCCCTGGTGCCAAGGTCCGTGCTATCTCGGATCGAGTTCTCAGTATTCTCAAGAGGGAGGGTGAGCAGCCGGATGTTATGGTCCATGTAGGGACCAATGACGTGGGTAGGAAGAGTGAGGAGGTCCTGAAAGGTGAGTTTAGGGAGTTGGGCGCCAAGTTAAAGGACAGGACCTCCAGGATAGCAATCTCAGGATTGCTACCAGTGCTACCAGTGCTTCGTGCAGGCGGGTTTAGGGCGGGTTTAAGATAGTGCAGATCAACATGTGGCTGAAGATATGGTGCAGGAGGAAGGGTTTCGGATTTATAGATAATTGGGCAGTTTTCCAGGGAAGGTGGGACCTGTTCCGGTGGGACAGTCTACATCTGAACTGGAGGTGGACAAATATTCTTGCAGGTAAAAAGAATCTTAAGAAAGAAATTAGAAAAACTAAACGAAGATATGAGGTTGCTTTGGCAAGTAAGGTGAAAATAAATCCCAAGGGTTTCTACCATTATATTAATAGCAAAAAGATAGTGAGGGATAAAATTAGTCCCTTAGAGAATCAGAGTGGACAGCTATGTGTGGAGTCAAAAGAGATGGGAGAGATTCTGAACAATTTCTTTTCTTCGGTATTCACTATGGAGAAGGATATTGAATTGGATAAGATAAGGGAAACAGGTAGGGAAGTTATGGAAACTATGATGATTAAAGAAGAGGAAGTACTGGAGCCTTTAAGGAATATAAAAGTGGATAAGTCTCCGGGTCCAGACAGGATATTCCCTAGGAACTTGAGGGAAGTTAGTGTGGAAATAGCAGGGTCTCTGACAGAAATATTTCAAATGTCATAAGAAACGGGGATGGTGCCAGAGGATTGACGTATTGCTCATGTTGTTCCATTGTTTAAAAGGGGTTCTAAGAGTAATCCTAGCAATTATCGGCCTGTGGGTTTGACGTCAGTGGTGGGTAAATTGATGGTAAGCATTCTTAGGGATGGTATATATACTTATCTGGATAGACAGGGTCTGATTAGGAACAGTCAACGTGGATTTGTGCGTGGAAGGTCATGTTTGACAAATGTTATTGAATTTTTTGAAGAGGTTACTAGGAAAGTTGACAAGGGTAAAGCGGTGGGTGTTGTCTACATGGACTTCAGTAAGGCCTTTGACAAGGTCCCACATGGAAGGTTGGTTAGGAAGGTTCAATCGTTAGGTATTAATATTGAAGTAGTAAAATGGATTCAGCAGTGGCTGGATGGGAGACGCCAGAGAGTGGTGGTGGATAACTGTTTGTCAGATTGGAGGCCAGTGACTAGTGGTGTGCCTCAGGGATCTGTACTGGGTTCAATGTTATTTGTCATATACATTAATGATCTGAATGATGGGGTGGTAAATTGGATTAGTAAGTATGCAGATGATACTGAGATAGGTGGAGTTGTGGATAATGAAGTAGGTTTTCAAAGCTTGCAGAGAGATTTAGGCTGGTTCGAAGAGTGGGCTGAAAGATGGCAGATGGAGTTTAATGCTGATAAATGTGAGGTGCTACATTTTGGTAGGACTAATCAAAATAGGACATACATGGTAAATGGTAGGGCATTGAGGAATGCAGTAGAACAGAGGGATCTAGGAATAATGGTGCATATTTCCCTGAAGGTGGAATCTCATGTGGATAGGGTGGTGAAGAAAGCTTTTGGTATGCTGGCCTTTATAAATCAGAGCATTGAGTATAGGAGTTGGGATGTAATGTTGAAATTGTACAAGGCATTGGTAAGGCCAAATATGGAGTATTGTGTACAGTTCTGGTCACCGAATTATAGGAAAGATATCAACAAAATAGAGAGAGTACAGAGAAGATTTACTAGAATGTTACCTGGGTTTCATCACCTAAGTTACAGAGAAAGGTTGAACAAGTTGGGTCTTTACTCTTTGGAATGTAGAAGGTTGAGGGGGAACTTGATAAAGGTTTTTAAAATTATGAAGGGGATAGATAGAGTTGACGTGGATAGGCTTTTTCCATTGAGAGTAGGGGAGATTCAAACAGGAGGACATGAGTTGAGAGTTAAAGGGCAAAAGTTTAGGGGTAACATGAGGGGGAACTTCTTTACTCAGAGGGTGGTAGCTGTGTGGAACAAGCTTCCAGCAGGAGTGGTTGAGGCAGGTTCGATGTTGTTGTTTAAAGTTAAATTGGACAGCTATATGGACAGGAAAGGAATGGAGGGTTATGGGCTGAGAGCAGGTTGGTGGGACTAGGTAAGAGTAAGTGTTTGGCACGGACTAGAAGGGCCGAGATGGCCTGTTTCCATGCTGTAATTGTTATATGGTTATATGGTTATTCAATTTGGGATAATTTAATTAGCACTGTCTTGCATTGTAGTTGTTGACTTTGGGGATTATTGCTTCACCCAGACACCTACGTTGCCTGATTGGTCCTGAATTCCTGTGTGCTGCAGGGCGGAGGCACTCCAGCTCCTCTTTGCTCGGTTGTTGTGGATCCTTGTCTGGTGAAACGCAGACCGAGTTCTTCTGAGTATCGTGAGTGATTTCAGTTCTTCACCATTCTGCAGAGTTTGCATGAGCTCTTGTTGGTTTTGCTGGTTAATTTCTGTAGTAAATCTTTGTTTTGTTTGACTTGCCAAAGTCTCTGTGATTCCAGCACTTGAGTTTGCTAGGGACCCTTATACTTAGAAATCACAAGGGTCATTTGTAGACATAGGAACATAGAGTACCTTTCTAAGAATGTGGAGTTAAGTAATATGTCGGAAAATGTAGAGGATCGTTCTTCATCCTAAAATATATCACCTATCTATTTACACTATCAGTTGGCACTCATTACGAAGGATTGGCATTAGCAGCTTCACTTTAGGAGAGGGCAAGCAACCAACAGTTTAAAATAGTTAGGGCAGGGCAGGGGAAACAGCTGAGGTTGGGAGAAGGGAGAGAGCAGAATTGTGAGGAAACAGAAGAGAGAAGGAGGTGGGAGCGAAGGAGGTGAGTGAAAGAGAAGGGGAACTAAAGGTGAACTCGGGGAAAAGGTATTAGAGTTTTAACAAAAGAAAGGAAGGGAATGGGATTGGCTTAGTGGATAGGAAGGGAGCTAAGGAAGAGGGAGAGAAGTTGTATTACATGCAGCACAGTATTCTTCCAAATCAATTAACTGGGTTTGTGTGTGAAAGGCATTGTCCACACCCCAAAAGTGAACTGAAAACAAGTTTGTCTTGATCCTGATGGGCTATCGAGAAAGAAGAAGGCAATGCATATTGGGAAAGAAAAGGCAATTAATGACTTTTTTCTTGTCTATCCCTGCAACTAATTCATTTCCTTTTATATCTTCTCTTTTGTTTCCATGGATATAGATTATATTTCTGTAGATGGGTTCAGTCAAACATCCCGAGTATGTGATTACTTTACTGGCCAGAAGCACACTGTAATTCCAAAATCTTCGACAATTGATTGTTGGTGTCATTTGTTTCTTGACTCTGAATTGAACTCCAAAATAAGGAAAACTCTTTCCACCGGGTTCGTAAGTACAAATACTCTGCAGATGCTGGGGTCAAAGCAACACGCAGAACACTCTGGAGGTATTCAGCAGGTCGTGCAGCATCTGTGGAAACGAACAGTCAATGTTTCAGGCTAAGACCCTTCGTCAGGACTGTAGAGGGAAGGGGCAGAGGCCCTATAAAGAAGGTGGGGGGAGGGTGGGAAGGAGAAGGCTGGTAGGTGCCAGGTGAAAAACCAGTAAGGGGAAAGATAAAGGGATGGGAGAGGGGAAGCAGGGAGGGGATAGGCAGGAAAGGTGAAGAAAGAATAGGGGAAAGCACAATGGGTAGTAGAAGGAGGTGGAACCATGAGGGAGGTGATAGGCAGCTGGAGGAGGGGGCAGAGTGAAACTGGGATGGGGGAAGGAAGGGAAGGGGAGGGAATTACTGGAAGTTGGAGAATTCAATGTTAGCAGCAATATTTCCAGCCCCTTGGCATACACCTCATATACCCTCTGGGTAGTCTCCAGCCCCTTGGCATACACATATACCCTCTGGGTAGTCTCTAGCCCCTTGGCATACACCTCATATACCCTCTGGGTAGTCTCCAGCCCCTTGGCATACACCTCATATACCCTCTGGGTAGTCTCCAGCCCCTTGGCATACACCTCATATACCCTCTGGGTAGTCTCCAGCCCCTTGGCATGACACCTCATATACCCTCTGGGTAGTCTCCAGCCCCTTGGCATACACCTCATATACCCTCTGGGTAGTCTCCAGCCCCTTGGCATACACCTCATATACCCTCTGGGTAGTCTCCAGTCCCTTGGCATACACCTCATATACCCTCTGGGTAGTCTCCAGCCCCTTGGCATGACCCCTCATATACCGTCTGGGTAGTCTCCTGCCCCTTGGCATGAACATTGAATTCTCCAACTTCTGGTAATTCCCACCCCCTCCCTTCCTTCCCCCATCCCCAGTTACACTCTGCCCCCTCCTCCAGCTGCCTATCACCTCCCTTATGTTTCTGCCTCCTTCTATTACCCATTGTGCTTTCCCCTATTTCTTCTTCACTTTTCCTGCCTATCACCTCCCTGCTTCCCCTCCCCCACCCCTTAATCTTTCCCCTTATCAGTTTTGCACCTGGCACCTACCAGCCTTCTCCTTCCCACCCTCCCCACACCTTCTTTATAGGGCCTCTGCCCCATCCCTCTTCAGTTCTGACAAAGGGTCTCGGCCTGAAACGTCGACTGTTCGTTCCCACTGATGCTGCCCGACCTGCTGAATTCCTCCAGCGTGTTGTGCGTGTTGCTTTTCCACTAGGTCTACTTCAAGTATTTTCCTTGTGTTTAGTTTTGTATTAAATATCCTCTCCTTGTTAGGGAGATTAAAATAGATTCAAGTGTTCTGCACGCAGGTTTTTGCATTGTGGAAGAATGGATGCCAAAAGTACATTATAATCAGAACAATAATCAAATGAAGAATGCATTAGGACAAATGCCAAACCCACTGAGATATCTCCTGTATTGTAAATGTACCATAACTGTAAAGTAATCTTTGTGGGAACAGAGGTTGCAACTGGACTTTAATCATTTAATTCTTTAAAACAGCATCTCTTTAAGTACTCTCTCAAATGTTGTCAGGTGACTGTACATGTCCGACACCAAGTCTTTATGTAAGTTGAATCCCACATACCTTTCACATTTTAAAAAAATTCACATTTACAGTTACTCATTAGTACCCCAATATCATGCCACATATAGAAGCTACTCTTGAGGTTTTATTTCATCTTATCATATGATCCGAGAGGAATTTGAATATCTTTGTATATCTCCCATACGTGATCTGGTTGATTTGCAGACATTTTTGTTGAAGAATTATTGGCATGGTTATAACACAGGAGAAGGTTACCAAATTTCAGAAACAAAGTAAAATGTACTGCCACTTCTATATACCATGGTTAGTGCTACAAACTGGGATGCTTTTCTAAGTGACTGGTGCAAACAATCAAAACCAATCAAATATCAAGGTACCCCATCTTTACCTACACCCTTACTCTGCAGTTAGAGCACAATTATCTACTATACCAACAAGAAATCACTGATTCTTGAGACTTCGGCAAAAACATCTCCCACCGAGAGAAGTGCCAATTCCGTTGAAAATGAATAACACTTTCTTATTTAAAATAATCAAGGTTGATCATCTGAGGGTCTTTTGCACAAATGCAACATTTTTTCATATGTTTGTTTTTAATTTTGTAAATTATATGATTATATGATAGCCCAGTACCCACAAAATCGGTTGTCCTCAGACAAGAGATTATCATTTCAATTTGATAAAAAGTGTGAAAAAATCATTTAAAATGTATAATATATATGCCAGATGAAAGAGTAGAGTGAAAAACCTCTTTAAAACTAAAAGCAGTGAATTTTCAACAATATTTACTCTTATTTTGTGGTTGCTCAAAATGTGTCCCAAAGTTTTGTCAGCACCGTCAGATATTTATAAAAAAGCAATAAAACCAGGCAACTACATGTTCAACTATATTCCTGAGGACCCCCTTTCCACACTCCACATCTGCTAATTGCAACAAGGACAAACAAGCTCCTGTAAGTTTGATATTTTTTTCAATAATTTTTACATATTTGTTGATGTTGCTACTGTCACAGCCATGACGTGTCAACGCTGTCTCTTTTGTGTAGAAAGAATTATTTTAAATTATGACATAAATTTATGCATTTTAAGTAGAGGCCAGAGGCAGCTAGCAACAGAGGGAAAGCAAGTTGGCTCCTCTTTACAACTCATGCATGTCATGTAAAAAAGTTTGTTTTCGTCACCACCGTCAGACATCAATGCCGTCAGGTTTTTTGTCTGATGGTGGTGACACATAGTTTGACGGTGTTGACAAAACATCCAAATCATTCTCAATGGAGGCTTGAATATAATTTATGATCACAATAAATAGTAATATGGCTTGTAATGTTTCATTAACCTCTTTATTTATAATATACAAATTTCCCCTTTATTGCTTCCACACACAGGCCTACAATATTTCCTTACTATATGTATCCGCAATGACTAAAACCATAAATGAATTTAGTTGCGCCATTTCATAATCATTTTTATAAAATTTCACCAAATTAAACATAATTAAATTCATAGTAATTTTGCACAATTTCATAGTAATTCCATTAAATTCTGACCTTCCTTTTATGTATTTTAGGAAGTTATGGCTAGGCAGCGGAGGACCAAAGGAGAGGAAACAGGGAATACCAAAAAAACTGAGAGAGAAAATATATAGTGAACCAGAGTAAATGGAGGAATACCTGAGAAAGACAAAGCAAAGATGGAAGAGGAGAGTAGAGGATGGGAAGAAATAAACTATCAGTGATTTGAATGAAAGGGAAAAGAGGAATAAGAGAAAGGCGTGGAAACGTAGACAGCAAGAGTCAAGACAGCGTAAAAGAAAGGGCCCAGAATGCCCAGAAACTCCCCCAGATAGTCCATTGGATCAGAATATACAGGAGCCAGCTCGCAGTAGGCAGTCTATAGCAGGGGGAAGGGAAAGAAAGAAAACAAGAGCAAGATACTTGACAGAGATGAAAGCTTTGAAAAATAAACTTCAAGAGATAATAAAAGATAGGAACAAACTGAAAAAGTGTTGGTGACGAGAGCAAACTAGAAATAAAAAGACACAAGAATCACCAAGAAAAAAACCAGAGTGGTTCCGGTGAAGTCATCGTCCAGAATAGCAGCTTAAGTCAATAACTTCTCCGGAAAAACACATATATTGCCCCGTTAATCCATCAAATATAAGACCTTTCGAAAATATCTGAATTGATAAGGTGGGCAAGAACGGGGAAAAAGAATGGAGATAAAAAAAGCACCACTGTGGAGCCTATGGACGAGAGAGGTGCAATGTGTGGTTATCCTACCTGAACGCGTGCTAGCGGGGCTGACGATGGGCCTCGTTCAGGCGAAGCGGCAAATATGATAAAAATTCTGCAAGGGATACTTCGATTCCAAAAGGATATAAAACAGCAACTCAATGATACCAAGTCAGAGCTCGCCAATGTCAATCAGAAAATAGCAGTGGCAGAGACTGGAATTGAGAAGGTGGAAGATCGCGTGCAAAACATGGAACGGATACTAAGTAAGACGATAAAAATATTAAATCAACAGGAGGGTAAACTGCTTGACCAGGAGGGAAGATCACAACGGAAAACATCAGGATATACAATGTTCCCGAAGGAGCGGAGAGTTTGTCTATGATGGAGTTTGTAGGAAAGTTGCTGTGGGACGCACGAGAGATTCCCTCCACTATGGAGCTTGAAATTGAGAGGGCGCATCCTGTACTCGTCCCGAGGCCTACTGGAGACAGAGGAGATAAACCACGCTCAATAGTAATCAGATTCCTTCGATACAATACCAAGGCAGAGATTCTACGAAGGGCCTGGGGTAAGAAGAGGGTTTTTTTGAACGGGAAATTAATATACTTCAATTAAGATTACCCCCTGGCGGTCCTGCAGAAATGTAAGGAATACTCTGAAGTAAAGCGAATATTAAAGCAAGGAAAGATTAGATTCCAAACTCTGTATCCTGCCAAACTGTGAGTGTTTTATGAAGATGGGACGCAAATGTATCAGACAGTGGAAGAGGCGACTACAGACATGAAGAACAGAGGATTGCCCATTAGCGTGGTCAAACCAAAGGAAAGCCTGGCTGAGCAGTTATCTCGATCTGCTTGGGAAATAGTAAGAGAACCGAGAAAGGGGAACGGGAGGAGGGCAAGAGAAGAATATCAGGAAGAGACTGAGTTTTCCGAGGAGAGTCCTCACCTCCTCCAGAAGGGCCATAAGGTTTGACTCTTTAAAAGTGTTGATAAGCTAAATGGAAGCAAAAGTAGACGGTGCTATACCTATCTCAATAAATGCTTATTATAATGTGGATTTTATATTACTCAATTTTTAAAATTCATTCGTTCACTCCTTTTTCCCCACCTAAATAAGAATATATATACATGGAAGGAATACACAGGGAAATCTTTTCTGTGTAATGGACATAGATTTGTTCACTTACTTTTATGGGTACTGCAATGGGGGCCCTCAACTCACAGGCAGGAGGGGCTATCCCCCACGGCTAGACGTTTCCTCCAGCTCAACCCAGGGTCATCTACTTGAGACCTCAGCCTTGGAATCACACCTTCATTGCCTTTTTTTTTATTATTCGCGTTTCTTGGTTCTTATTTGTTCAGGGAGTAAATCGATTAAGTTTTATTCTGCTAATTTCAATGATATATTGACAGATAAATACACATGGCTAAGGACAAAGTAAAATTTGTTTCTTTTAATCAAATGCAATAAAATTCTATCCAAAATGAAAAAAGAACAAGCCCATGTAGTATATTTACAGGAAACTCACTTAAGTGATAATGAGCATGGAAAGTTAAAGAGAATAGGTTTCACTAATTTGTTTTTCTCCTCATATAAATCAGGACATAGGAGAGGAGTTGCTATTGTCATTTCAAGCAAGCTAAATTTTGAAAAAGTATTCGAAATGGGAGATAAGGAGGGCAGATATATTCTGGTAGGGGAATATAGATGGAAATTCAGTTACTCTATTGAATATATACGCACCCAAGGAAGTGATATTAGTTTTTTTCAGAAAATTACTAATATTATGGTAATGGAAACAAAATGTCTCCTGATATGTGGGGGAGACTTAAATTTACGATTACACCCAAAGTTAGACTCTTCCAATAGAAAAACCCGTGAAACAAAATCCTTACATAAAAGAGTTAATACACTTTTTGAGGATGTTGGTTTAATTGATATATGGAGGGACCTTTTCCCCGACAGAAGGGATTACACTCATTATTCTGCCCCCCATTCTGTATATACAAGAATAGACTATTTCATAACATTTGGAAAAGACAAAGAAAAAATAAGCACCTGTGGAATTGGGACAATAGATGTAAGTGACCATGCACCTATATATTTATCAGTTGATTTTGACCTACAACCGAAGAACACTATTTGGAAACTAAATTCAAGTCTACTCAATGATCCCTACTTTAAGGAACAAATTAAAAAAGAAATTGGTCTTTACTTAGAATTCAATGATAATGGAGAGGTTTCACCTGTCATTCTATGGGATACTCTGAAGGCTGATTTAAGAGGGAAAATTATAGTGATATCTTCATATAAGAAAAAAAAAAGGAATAAAACATTAGAGGAATTACAAAATAGGCTGAAGGAACTAGAAAAAAAAACAAATTGAATTTGGCACAGAATACATTAGAGGAAATTTAAAAAATTAGGAATGAAATTAATAGTTCAGCTACGCAAGAAATCAGGAAAAATTTAATGTTACTGAAACAGAGACATTATGAAAGTGGATCTACATCTATGAAAATACTGGCATGGAGACTGAAGAAAAAGATAGCAAAAAATACAATTCATAGAATTAGGGATCCAAGAACAAAAATGATTTAAAAAATAAGCTAAATGAAATTCAAGAAGCTTTTGAAATGTTTTACAAAACTCTATATTCCAAAGTTCCAGGGAAGCATAACCCAAATTGACACTTTCCTGAATTCTCTAGAGTTACCCTCTTTAAGTGAAGAACAAAATAGAACGATGACTGCTGACATAACTGAAGTTAAACTAAAAGCTGCAATTTGAAGGCTTAAATTAAGCAAGTCACCAGGTTCAGATGGGTATACGGCAGAGTAGTACAAAGAATTTAAAAATGAGTTAATTCCTGTCTTACTCCCCACACTGAACTGGGCTCTAAAAAAGGCACAAATACCACCCAGCTGGAAGGAAGCGATAATCTCAGTTATACTGAAAGAAGGCAAGGATAAAATGGAATGTGGGTCATTTAGACCAATATCTGTTCCTAATGTAGATTATAGATTATTTACCTCCATTATGGCCAAATGATTAGAAACCATAGAAAAACTACAGCACAGAAACAGGCCTTTTGGCCCTTCTTGGCTGTGCCGAACCATTTTCTGCCTAGTCCCACTGACCTGCACACAGACCATATCCCTCCATACACCTCCCATCTATGTATCTGTCCAATTTATTCTTAAATGTTAAAAAAGAACCCGTATTTACCACCTCGTCTGGCAGCTCATTCCATACTCCCACCACTCTCTGTGTGAAGAAGCCCCCTCCCCAATGTTCCCTTTAAACTTTTCCCCCCTCACCCTTAACCCATGTCCTCTGTTTTTTTTCTCCCCTTGACTCAGTGGAAAAAGCCTGCTTGCATTCACTCTATCTATACCCATCATAATTTTATATACCTCTATCAAATCTCCCCTCATTCTTCTACGCTCCAGGGAATAAAGTCCTAACCTATTCAACCTTTCTCTGTAACTGAGTTTCTCAAGTCCCGGCAACATCCTTGTAAACCTTCTCTGCACTCTTTCAACCTTATTTATATCCTTCCTGTAATTTGATGACTAAAATTGAACACAATACTCCAGATTTGGCCTCACCAATGCCTTATACAACCTCATCATAACATTCCAGCTCTTATACTCAATACTTTGATTAATAAAGGCCAATGTACCAAAAACTCTCTTTACGACCCTATCTACCTGTGACACCACCTTTAGGAAATTTTGTATCTGTATTCCCAGATCCCTCTGTTCTACTGCACTCCTCAGTGCCTTACCATTAACCCTGTATGTTCTACCTTGGTTTGTCCTTCCAACGTGCAATACCTCACACTTGTCTGTATTAAACTCCATCTGCCATTTTTCAGTCCATTTTTCCAGCTGGTCCAAGTCCCTCTGCAGGCTCTGAAAACCTTCCTCACTGTCTACTACACCTCCAATCTTTGTATCATCAGCAAATTTGCTGATCCAATTTACCACATTATCATCCAGATCATTGATATAGATGACAAATAACAATGGACCCAGCACTGATCCCTGTGGCACACCACTAGTCACAGGCCTCCACTCGGAGAAGCAATTCTCTACTACCACTATTTGGCTTCTTCCATTGAGCCAATGTCTAATCCAATTTACCACCTCTCCATGTATACCTAGTGACTGAATTTTCCTAACTAACCTCCCATGCGGGACCTTGTCAAAGGCCTTACTGAAGTCCATGTAGACAATATCCACTGCCTTCCCTTCATCCACTTTCCTGATAACCTCGAAAAACTCCAATAGATTGGTCAAACATGACCTGCCACACACAAAGCCATGTTGACTCTCCCTAATAAGTCCCTGTCTATCCAAATGCTTGTAGATTCTGTCTCTTAGTACTCCCTCCAATAACTTACCTACTACTGACGTTAAATTTACTGGCCTATAATTTCCCGGATTACTTTTCGATCCTTTTTTAAACAACGGAACAACATGAGCCTCTCACCAATCCTCCGGCACCTCACCTGTAGACAGCGACATTTTAAATATTTCTGCCAGGGCCCCTGTAATTTCAACACTAGTCTCCTTTTTAGTAGAAGAGTTTCTATCCATACTAATACATCAGGATCAGACAGGTTTTATACAACAATGCCATACGAAGGACACTTCAGAATATGCATCAGATACCAAAAAATAAAATCAATGCAATAGTGATAAGCATGGACGCTGAAAAGGCATTTGATTCGGTTAATTGGAATTTTCTTTACAGAGTTTTACATAGATTTGGTTTCCGTGACACAATTATTAAAACTATACAGGCACTATACAACAATTCTACTGCTAGGATTAAAATCAATGGATATTTATCTAATAGTTTTACCCTAGAAAGGGGCACGAGACAGGGTTGTGCATGGTCACCGCTACTCTTCACATTATATCTGGAACCATTAGCTCAATACATCAGACAAAATGAAGATATCAGGGGAATTACTATTAAAGGGACAGAGCATAAATTGGCCTGTTACGTGGATGACATTTTGATCTATGTAGAGCAACCAACATACTCTTTACTTAAATTGATGCAATCCTTTGAACAATATGGTCAATTATCAGGCTACAAGATCAACACAGATAAAACCCAATTACTTTCATATAACTATAGCCCACCAAGTGAAATTGAAAGTAGATATCCCTGGGCATGGCAAACAGAGTCTTTCAAATATTTGGTCATCATTATGCTAAAAGATTTGTCAAAATTATCAGAATGCAATTATCAGCCTATATATAAAAAATTAAGGAAGATATAACAAGATGGAACCTAATTTCTTTTTTTAGTCTCAGTTCAAGGATTGAATCTATTAAAATGAATATATTGCCCAGACTATTATATCTCTTTCAGATCCTACCAATAGAGATTAATCAGAATCAATTCAATGAATGGAACAAAATGTTATCAAGATATATATGGCAAGGTAAAAGGACTAGAGTTCATTTCAAAACTTTGCAATTAGCCAAGGAAAAGGGGGGATGGGGCCTACCTTCTCTTAGAGATTATTATTTTGCAGCACAGTTGAGAGCCGTGATATGTTGGTGCAACCCATCATATGACGCTCAATGGAAAAACATTGAGGAGGGGATACTTCATATTCCCATACAGACAATTTTGGATGATAACAACCTACAAAGGTACATAAATACTATTGATACTCCATGGGTGAAATGGACTCTTAAGATATGGAAAACTATTACAGTATAAAAGAATATAAACTAGAGGGAGATATTGCAACTCTTAAATGGTGACTTGGATTTTACGCCAAATAAACTGGATGCTCGATTTAAGGACTGGACAGCTAAAAGAATAACAGTTCTTTGCAATATAATGCAAGAAGGAACACTGTTCAGTTTTGAAATGCTTAAAGAGAAACACTTACTAGAAAAACAAGACTTTTATTGGTATCTACAGATGCGACAGTATGATAGAGCTATTTAGAACAGCATATAATTCAGATAACAGAAGTAGAATCATTTCGAGCATGTATAAGGGTTTGTCAAATCTTAAAACACATTCGACGTCATACACTAAAACAAAATAGGAGAAGGAAGGAGGGATAATTATATCTGAGGAAGAATGGACAATAATATGGAGGTATCAATGTAAGTGTACCAGTTCACAGAAATGGAGAGAGTTTGGATGGAAAAACTTGATAAGGTATTTTATTACACCCTCTCAGAAACCCCATTATGATAGTAACCTCCCTGTTTGCTGGAGAAATTGTAGAAATCAAAATGCAAACCATTATCATATTTTCTGGGATTGCCCCATTATCAAAGACTATTGGAGTGGGATACACAATGCCCTACAAGACATTTTTAAATGTGAAATACCCTTAGAAAGTAAGACAATATATTTTGAGTATATACCTCAAGAATGGTTGAAAAGAGATAAATATTGAATATACTGCTGGTGGCTGGTAAAAAGACCCTTACCAGGAAATGGTTATCACAGGAGAGTCCAACTTTAAATGCATGGATGGAAATTACAATGGACATTTACAAATTGGAGAAGATAACAGCATCTGTTAATCATAAGTTGGAACAATTTTATTCATGCTGGGAAAAGTAGTTTAACTACATAACACCTCATAGGCCTGATTTTATTCTCACAAATCAATGAATATGTTGTTAAAAAAAGATCACTCCCTACTTGTACATAGTTTTCACCTTTTGCTTGTTCTTTCTTTCTCCTCTTTTGTAAATGTGTATACCTCAGATAAATATTACGTGGAGATTCGTGGCAAATATGATTATATGATATATATGTACAATATCTGAAATACATCTTATGGAAATGTTTGTTTGATGATGAACTTCAATGAAAAATAAATTACAAAAAAAAAGGGAAAAAACAGAGCAGATGCTACAGGGAAGCAAAATCTTCCATGAGATGGTTGGGAGAAGACTTTGCAGTACTCGGCTCTATCATATTGCTGAAGGTGACATGCAGGCATATGATGCACTCCTTTCTCAACCGCTAAAACCTATACCAGCAACGAGCAAAATCCATCAGGTCATACTTTACGGAAACAGCATCCATTGCAGATCATTGCCATATTTCTGCAGTGAGCCACAGATGTGCCAGTGTTTCAGCCCAACAACATTTCAGTTGACTGAAAATACACGTGCCAGGGTACAGGCTGAGGAGAATGATGACCCTACCACAATAGAAAACAACAGAGAGCCTTTGGCAATGCTGATGGAGGAACTGGAGCAGGAACCCCAGAGTGGTCCTGACGGGACTATGACAGATATATCTGCTCGTGTCACTAATTGTGGAGATTGGCTAGCAGTCACTTATGACCAAAATTGGTGGTTAGCAAAGGCTGTCACTGTGGATGTTCATCATCAAGATGTTCAAGTGGAGCCTTTCCACCCTCATGGGGCCAACACGCGCTTCCATCCAAAACCAGGTGGAAAGGACATGTGCTTCGCACCAGGTGAAAATATTCTGGCCATCACCGGGTCGTGCAAGCAGGACAAGGGAGATCTACCACCTGTCTGCCGAAGTCATGGACTTCACAGAGGAGGAGCATATTAATCGTCTACTTCCTGATAAAGCTGACTGAATGTTTTCGAAGATTTTCAAGCCCAGAAATGGATGGAGTTTTTTTTTTAGTTCCTGGTGTGTTTTCTGATGTTTATGCTTAAACATTGCAGTTGTACTGTAGTTTTTATCTTGCTGTTTACCGTAGTTGTTAATATTTACAGAGGATAAAATGTACATGACAAATTGTTATTTGTTGTACCAAATTGTTAAATAAAGTTGTTAAGCAAGGAAGAATTGACTTGAGTGGTGAAAAGGTTGGAGTTGTTTGTTGTAATTAGGCCACTGCCACCACCATCAAATAGAACTTTCTTTGTTTTAGATTAATGTGCTTACAATCTGTTCCTCCAAAGCAGTTGATTTATTAAAGTAATAGTCTCTTTAAAATTAAAAATGTTTTTTATGTCCAAAATTGTTATTTTGTATATTTAATGCTAATGATAAAAGTTGCATAATGTAAAGATTTTTAAAGGAGTACACATGAAATAGTATAAAAATGAACAAAAGTGAATATTCAACATTTAACAGCATATATGTATACCTATGGTGTAGACACAGTGATTTAAAAGCTCTATATCTATATAAGACAAAATAAATTGGAATAATTAGCTTTTTATTGTGTCTGACTGCATTGACAAAAACTAAGCAATGACAGGAAAAACACATATTTTATGAAAAAATTACAAAATCACCAAAATATTGCTTGATTGCCGAGACCTTGTTCTATAAAAATATAAGTTTAGATTTCTTAACATTTAAAAATTTTTCTTTTCAAAATTAAAACCTGTTTTATTCAAATTCTCAAGAATCAGTGAAATATCAACAGAGAATTCACAAATTTAATAAAGTTAATCTGAAATCAGATGATTGTCATTATTAGCTACATTATAATAAAAGTGAAATGTTGTTAACCAACAGAAACCTTGCATCTATGATAAGTTTCATGGTTATTATAACTGAAAATACAATGACTGGGTACAATGCTGTGACACTGGTTCACCTTAAAGAATCATTTACAAACTGAAGAATCTGCATCTACATTTTTAGAAATCAATAGGTCAAAATCATCAGTTAAATCATTACCATGATTTTGGAAGTAGCAGTGGAGGGAGAGCATTAAAGGAAATTAAAACAAGAAGGAGAAAGAAGTGGATATTATACCCACAGAGGGTCATCAACACCTTTTGTGCTTCGACTTGATTCCAAAGAAATACGTTTGACACCTATACTTACAAACAGAGGCTACGTTGCTTGGAAATCTCACTGGCCTTAAGTCTCTGTCATAGGATCTATACAGAAGGTAACAATAATGACACCTTGTGCTTCACTGGTGCATCAGAGTGATGACTGAACTTCTCCAGAGAAGATACCCATTGAATCAAATATAGCAGAACAAAAGATGACTGACAGCAGAAGGGCCTGAAGATACTAGAACCTGAATTTAAAAAAACACGATGGAGGAACTCAGTGGGCCTGGCAGCATCTATGGTGGGAAATGGGCAGCTGACCTTTCGAGACTGAAAGATTGAAAGGCAATAGTGGGTATAAAAAGGTAAAGAGAGGGGGTGGCCGAAGAGCTAGTGAGGAGGGGTGCTAGGCAGATGCGTGAAAAGAAGGTGACAGGTAGAGATGACAAAAGTCTGCAGATGATAGAATCTGATAGGAGACAAAGATGGTGTGCAGAACATAGTGAGCAGGGTGGGGAGGAGATGGGTTTTCACCTACATAGGCTGGCCAATGTTATGAAGGATGGCAGGAAGCATTCACGACTCCTTGTGGTCCCCATCAGCAAGTGATATCTTAATCAAATATAGAAAAAAGATTTCAAACCCATAAGTACTGCTCATTTGTGACCTCAGGCACAGTGAATGACATAGACCCGGTGCCTGATTTCAGCCAAGATGATCTTTTCTTCCGTGCCATTTCTACTCTTATTGAGCCATCGAGTTAAAAGCGATTGCTTATCAGAATAAGCCATTCCCCAACAACATTATGGACAGTAGTGGTTGCTTCCTTGTGTTATAAGACCTCTTAAGATTAAGAACAATGAGTCAACACCCAGGTGTGTTAAACAGGAGGGAAGAAATAGATGATATAATTGATGATCCATTTACGTTGGCAGAAATGGTGAGAGCAATAAAGAGATCGAGTCCAACCTCCCCAAGGAAAGATCTGATATGCTGTATTATGCTAAAAAATCTAGGAGAAGGAGCGCTCTTGAAATTGCTGCATTTTTATAACAGAGTGTGGGAGGAGGGAAGATTACCAAGTGCATGGAAAGAAGCAGTAGTAATTTCAAGGATCCGTCGAAACCCACTAGCTACAGACCAATAGCATTAACATCAAATATATGTAAGATAATAGAAAGGATGATAACAGAAAGGTTATCGTATGAGCTTGAGAAGGGGGGAATGCTGGCAAGTTATCAGAGTGGTTTTAGGAAGGGAAGGAATTCCATGTACTCAGTGATAAGATTCGAGACTGAAATAAGAAAGGCCCAGGCAAATAAAGAACCAGTGGTTGCAGTGTTTTTTTGACATTGAAAAAGCCTATGATATGCTGTGGAAGGAAGGATTATTAATTAAACTGCACAAGGTGGGGGTTGTTGGGAGAGTTTTTAATTGAATTAAAGATTTTTTGTTTGGTAGAAAAATTCAAGTTCGGATTGGATCATAATTATCAAAACAGTACATAGTGGAAAATGGCACACCTTGAGGCGGTGTGATTAGCCCGTTACTTTTCATCATTATGATCAATGATGTCTTCACAAAGGTACCAGTGGATATAGGTAGATCACTGTTTGCAGATGATGGGGCCTTGTGGAAAAGAGGCAGGAACATGGAGCATTTAATCTGGAAACTACAAGGAGCAATTGATGAAGTGGTGGAGTGGGGTTATGACTGGGGATGTAGATTTTCAGTAGAAAAAGCTCAAACTGTATTTTTCACCAGGAAAATAATTGAGGTAGGGAAGAAGTTAAGGATGTATGGGATTGAATTAGAAAGGGTTGGATCATTTAAATTTCTGGGAGTTATATTTGATTCAAGATTAACATGGGCAGACCATATCAGGAAAGTTGAGGAGAAATGTAAAAACGTAATAAATGTGATGAGATGTTTGACTGGTAGGGAATGGGAAGCAAGTTGTTCAGCGTTGAAGAGAATGTATGTGGCTTTAGTGAGATCTGTGTTGGACTATGGAAATATAGCATATGGATCAGCAGCTAGGTCTCTTACAAGGAAACTGGATGTGATTCAGGCTCAGGCTTTGAGAGTGTGCAGTGGGGCTTTTAAAACATCACCAGTCAGCCCGAGAGGTAGAAATGGGAATAATGCCTTTGGAACTAAGAAGGAAGGATGCAATTGATGGCAAACTACTGGGCTAACTTGCAGGGGCACAATGATTCTCACCCTGCTAAAGGAGTGTTGCAGGAGTGCTGGGAAAATGGGAGGTTTCAGAGGGATAACTTTAGTCGGGTAGGGAATGATATTGCTAAAGAATGTGGAGTGTTTGATCTTAGGATAAGTTCTTCAGTAGTTTATCCGGTTGTAGCTCCATGGAAGCTTGTATGGCCTGACATAGACTGGCATTTGTTAGAGGTAAAAAGGAAAGGAAAATATAAAACTGATTTGGTAAGTGCATTTAACTGTCATGTGATGGAAAGGTATAGTGATTATACTCAGATTTATACGGATGGTACTATGGAACCTGAAACAGGAGTGATAGGATTTGGGGTGGCTATACCAGCAAAAGAAATTGGAACCAGCAGAAGAACATCTAATAAGTTAATGGCAGTGTTGGTTGCGTTGCAATGGGAGGAGAAAGCTAGACAAGTCAAAGTGTTGATATGCTCAGATTCAGCCTCAGTTCTAGCAAGTTTAAGGTCTTTTCACTCAAACAGTTGGGAAGATGTACTTTATGAAGTCTTTCAGTTAGTCACAAGAATTGCAAATCTGGGAGGTCAGGTGAAATTTCTACGGGTTCCAGCACATGTAGGGGTGAAGGGGAATGAGAGGGTGGATGAGTTGGCAAAGAGGGTGTTAAAGAAAGAAAATATAGAAATGCACATTAGTATCAGTAAAGTAGAGGTTAAGTGTGTAATCTGGGAAAAAATCAACCAAATGTGGCAAGAAAGATGGGACAGGGAGGGGAAAGGGAGGCATTTATATCAAATACAAAAAAGTGTTGCAAGTACTAGGGTAGGTAGTGGAAACAGAAGAGAGGAAACTGTGTGGACTAGCTTAAGGCTGGGGCACTGTGCATTAAACAAAACATTGAAAATGATAGGGAAACACCAGACAGGATTGTGTGAGGAATGTCAGGAAGAGGAGTCAGTAGAACATGTAGTTCTGAGTTGCAGGAAGTATGGGATACAGAGAGATGATGAGAATTAATCTAAGGGAATTGGGGGTGCAGGAATTCACATTGAAAGGGTTGCTGGGCATGGGTGAGAGAGCACAGGTCAGGGTATTTTTAGCTTTCTTAAGGGGTACAGGGGCTTTTTATAGGATATGATGGATAAACAGGAATAGGGTACTAGGATGGCCAAGGATGGGAGGATAAAGTGTAGGTTAGGGGATGTGTAGGTGTGTGATTGGGTGAAGGGATTTAGAATGTAAGTCTATTGCACACTCTGGAACAGAAGGTGGCAGTAATGCACCATTAAGCTGGGTGCCAACGCCGTAAAACAAGACGGAGAGAGAGAGATTAAACTTTTTCTATTTTCCACGTGTGAATTAACAAGTGCAATTCATGCTCTTTTGCCTCTCCTGATTGCCAGTGTGAATGAATTTCTAAGTTCATTTTCTTTCATTAAAATCATGAGATATTTATATGATAAATATACATATCCAGTATATAATCTGTTAATGATTTACATAAAATCTAGCAAACAGCAAATATTGTTAATCATAAAATGAGGTGGCACAAGTACGTAGCATAGCACAATGATGCTGAAATGTCAGCTCTGCTATTTCAGCTGATGATATACAAGGCACTCGAAAATCTGTTCTAAATCGATGAGATTGTTGGTATCAAATTTGTATAGACATGTCAGTCTGTGGAATGGGTCCCATTCAAATATTTCAGCACTAGTCAGTAACATGAAATATATCTAAGATGTTTTCAGACGTAAAGGAATTATTGAAATAATTACTAAGGATATAAAAATATCATAACTTAAAGAAATGTTCCAAAATGTTTTACATTTCCGCCTACAACAATCTCAATATCTGGTTTCTTCAGATTCAGTTTCTTTATGGCCAGCTGTCCATTTGTAGTGAACTGGTTTTCCTCCAGCCTACACCAAAGAGAAATGTTGCAAGAAAACCGATGAGCCGTATATTTTGGAAGAAAATAGCACAATTACATCTACTCTTTGTGACTACATTCTACACTCCACTCTAAATCTACAAACATTAAGTTGAATTCATTAGCTTTTAATGTTATTATGGATGACCTTAAAGCTGTTTGTGAAAGTTCAATAAAGATCATGAGTTTCAATTATAAAGTTACAGAGGAGCATTGCTGTGTTTCTCCACCAGGTCAATTTCTAAATGGCACAGTTTTCAAGTCTTCAGCTTCTTATCTCTTGAGTGACATTTGTAGCCAGCTCTTAAGTGTCGTTCTAAAATACAAGTAGCACTCTTCCAGCTACAGTGGAGAGTTGCTACTTTACAAATAAGTGCTGCATGATAGGAGGTGGATAAGAGATTGTTCCCAGAGGTCAGGGAAACTGATGAAGAACAGTGCCTGCAGGAGAGACATGAAGATAATCTGGACATGATGCTAGTGAGGACTCTAAATAGATTAATACTACAGGAGAGCAGACTTTCCATGCCAGCAAGTTCATGCACGTTGCAATGGGCACATATCCCCATGTCTTCTCTACTTGTTCTCACCACTGGATGAAAGGTGGCTGTGTCATACTCTGTGTGAGTAACGAGTGGTTAACCTTGCAGTGCACCTGCATGAAGAAAACTGTGAGATGATGGAGAGATAGCAGCTGCTGCCAGGAATACACTGATGCTGGAAGTTAAGTGTAAACAAGACTTTGACTTCCAGTTCATGCATATGTGTGAATCAATGTTTGATACACAGGAGGTCAAAGTTTGTGTTAGTCCTTTAAGTTTCACAGCTTCAGGAGAATTGAGCTGGAAGAACAAACAAGAGAAAATCTGCAGATGCCGAAATCAAAATAATACACGCAAAGTGCGGAAGGAATTCAGCAGCCCAGGCAGGAACTATGGAAAACAGTAAACAGCTAACGTTTTGGGCCAAGACCCTTCATCAGGACTCAAAAAAAAGAGTTGAGAAGTCAGAGTAAGAAGGTGGGGGGAGGGGAGGAAGACGTGTAAGATAGTAGGTGATAGGTGAAACCGGGAGAGGGGGAAGGTTGAAGTAAAGAGCTGGGAAGGTGATTGGTGAAAGAGATAAAGGACTGGAGAAGGGGAAATCTGATAGGAGAGGGTAGAAGGAAGGGGGAGGAGCACCAGAGGGGAGTGATGGACAGGTAAGGAGATAAGGTAAGAGAAGGAAATGGAAATGGGAAATGATGAATTGATGTTCATGCCATCAGGTTGGAGGCTACCCAGTCAGAATAGAAGGTGTTGCTCCTCCAACCTGAGGGTGGCCTTATCACAGCAGTAGAGGAGGCCATGGACAGACATGTCGGAATGAATATGGGAATTTGAAAATAACTTAGAGTTCTGTGTAAAGAGGGATTACCAAATTTTGGTTCAATGTGACTGAAAACAAATGTTGCTTGTTGCACTATTGTTAAGATCATTGTCGTACTGTTATCAATTGTCAATATCATTGTTGCAGTATTGTCAGTATCATTGTCACAGTATTGTCAATATCATTGTTACAGTATTGTCACTATCATTGTTACACTATTGTCAATATCATTGTTACAATATTGTCAACATAATTGTTGCACTAATGCCAATATAATTTTTGCACTAATGTCGATATCATTGCTACACTATTTTAAAATCATTGTTACACTATTGTAAATATCATTGTCGCATTACTATCAATATCATTGTTGCACTGTTTTTAATAATTGTTGCTACACTATTGTCAATATTATAAATGCCAATGGCAAAGGTAAGAAGGATAAACAAAATTATCAACAAAAACTTGGCAACACACACAAAATGCTGGTGGAACTCAGCAGGCCAGGCACCATCTCTGAAAAAGAGTAAACAGTTGAAGTTTTGGGTGGAGACCCTTTATCTGACTTCTCATCTCTTTTTTTGAGCCCTGATGAGGGGTCTTGACCCAAGACTTCAACCGTTTACTCTTTTCCTTGAATGCTGCCTGGCCTTCTGAGTTCCTCCAGCATTTTGTGTGTGTTGCATTGATTTGGCGCATCTGCAGATTCTCTCGTGCTTGATCAGAAACCCAGGTCAATTTTCTCCAAGGGTACTAAAACGCCCAGAAATAGGACAACATTACGATTATGGTCACACAGCTTTATAACTGTACCCCATTGTTCTCCTCAGGGTAGTAATCTCTGGGTTGCTACCTGTACCATGCGTCAGTGAGGGTAAGAATAAAATGATCTGACAAATGAATGCATGGCTGAGGACTTGATACAGGGTTTCAGAATTCAGGGTCATTGGGATCTCTTATGGGGAAGGTATGACTTACTCAAAAAGGGCAAGTTACACTTGAAGATGAGAGGGGCCATGTTGGCAGATTTGCTGGAGCTGTTGGGGAGGGTTTAAACTAATTTGGCAGGGGTATGGGAAACTGTGTGATAGGGCTGAGGATGGGGCAGTGGGTATACAAGTAGATGCAGGGTGTAGTGAGATTGTGAGGAAGGACAGCCGGATGATAGGGCAAATGCAGTCAGTGGGATGAGATGAAGGGTATCATGAGGGCAAAATCAAAAATGGTGATGAAAGCAGGACTGAAAATGTTATATTTGAATGCATGCAGTATACAGAATAAGATAGATGATTGTGTGGCACAGTTAGAGATGGGATGGTACAACGTAGTGGGCATCACTGAGACGTGGCTGAAAGATGATCATAGTTGGGAACTTAACATCCAAGAATACTCCTTGTCTCAAAAGGACAGGCAGGTAGGCAGAAGGGAGGAGGTGGCTCTGTTAGTAAAAAATGAAATCAAATCCTTAGAAAGGGGTGATATAGGATTGGGAGATATAGAATTCTTGTGGGTAGAGTTAAGAAGCTGCAATGGTAAAAAGACCCCGAATAGAGTTACACACAGGCCCCTGAACAATAGCCTGGATGTGAGATACAAATTGCAACAGGATCTAGAAAAGGCATGTAAAAATGGCAATATTACAATAGTCATCAGGGATTTCAATATGCAGGAAGCTTGGGAAAATCATGTTGGTTCTGGATCCCAAGAGAGGGAATTTGTACTTGCCTACAAGATGGTTTGTGGTTGAGTCAACTAGGGGAAAGGAAATTCTGAATTGGGTGCTGTGTAACGAAACGGGTATGATTAGGGAGCTTAAGGTAAAAGAACTTAAGGAGGCAGTGATCATAATAAGATGTAGATCACCCTACAGTTTGGAGGAATGGGCAAAGAAGTGGCATGTATAATATAGTGTAGGGAAATATATTGTCACGTACTTTGGTAGAAGGACAAAACATGTAGGCTAATTTCTAAATAGAGAGACAATTAAAAAAATCAGAGGTGCAAAGGGTCTTGGGAGTCCTTGTGCAGGATTCCCAAAAGGTTAACTTGTAGGTGGAGTCAGTGGTAAGGAAGAGAAATGCAATGTTAGTATTCGTTTTGAATATTTGAGCAAGGATGTCATGCTGAGGCTTTATAAGGCATTGGTATTGCTCATGTTGTTCCATTGTTTAAAAAGGGTTCTAAGAGTAAACCTAGCAATTATCGGCCTGTGAGTTTGAATGTCAGCAGAGGGTAAATTGTTGGAAAGTATTCTTAGAGATGGTATATATAATTATCTGGATAGACAGGATCTGATTAGGAACAGTCAACATGGATTTGTGCATGAAAAGTCATGTTTGACAAATCTTATTGAATTTTTTGAAGAGGTTACTAGGAAAGTTGACAAGGGTAAGGCGGTGGATGTTGTCTATATGGACTTCAGTAAGGCCTTTGACAAGGTTCAATACGGAAGGTTAGTTAGGAAGGTTCAATCATTAGGTATTAATATTGACGTAGTAAAATGGATTCAACAGTGGCTGGATGGGAGATGCCAGAGAGTAGTGGTGGATAACTGTTTGTCAGATTGGAGGCCGGTGACTAGTGGTGTGCCTCAGGGATCTGTACTGGGACCAATGTTGTTTGTCATATATATTAATGATTTAGATGATGGGGTGGTAAATTGGATTTGTAAGTATGCAGATGATACTAAGATAGGTGGAGTTGTGGATAATGAAGTAGGTTTTCAAAGCTTGCAGAGAGATTTAGGCCAGTTAGAAGGGTGGGCTGAAAGATGGCAGATGGAGTTTAATGCCGATAAATGTGAGGTGCTACATTTTGGTAGGACTAATCAAAATAGGACATACATGGTAAATGGTAGGACATTGAAGAATGCAGTAGAACAGAGGGATCTAGGAATAATGGTGCATAGTTCCCTGAAGGTGGAATCTCATGTGGATAGGGTGGTGAAGAAAGCTTTTGGTATGCTGGCCTTTATAAATCAGAGCATTGAGTATAGGAGTTGGGATGTAATGTTGAAATTGCACAAGGCATTGGTAAGCCCAAATTTGGAGTATTGTGTACAGTTCTGGTCACCAAATTATAGGAAAGATGCCAACAAAATAGAGAGAGTACAGAGAAGATTTACTAGAATGTTACCTGGGTTTCATCACCTAAGTTACAGAGAAAGGTTGAACAAGTTGGGTCTTTATTCTTTGGAGCGTAGAAAGTTGAGGGGGGACTTGATAGAGGTATTTAAAATTATGAGGGGGATAGATAGAGTTGACGTGGATAGGCTTTTTCCATTGAGAATGAGGGAGATTCAAACAAGAGGACATGAGTTGAGAGTTAAAGGGCAAAAGTTTAGGGGTAACATAAGGGGGAACTTCTTTACTCAGAGAGTGGTAGCTGTGTGGAACGAGCTTCCAGCAGGAGTGGTTGAGGCAGGTTCAATGTTGTCATTTAAAGTTAAATTGGATAGCTGTATGGACAGGAAAGGAATGGAGGGTTATGGGATGAGTGCAGGTCATTGGGACTAGGTGAGAGCAAGAGTTCTGCACGGACTAGAAGGGTGGAAATAGCCTATTTCCGTGCTGTTATTGTTATATGGTTATATGGTCAGACCACACATATATGGAGTAACACACATCAAAGTTGCTGGTGAACGCAGCAGGCCAGGCAGCATCTGTAGGAAGCGGTGCAGTCAACGTTTCAGGCCGAGACCCTTCGTCAGGACTAACTGAAGGAAGAGTGAGTAAGGGATTTGAAAGTTGGAGGGGGAGGGGGAGATCCAAAATGATAGGAGAAGACAGGAGGGGGAGGGATAGAGCCAAGAGCTGGGCAGGTGATAGGCAAAAGGGGATACGAGAGGATCATGGGACAGGAGGTTCGGGAAGAAAGACGGGGGGGGGGACCCAGAGGATGGGCAAGAGGTACATTCAGAGGGACAGAGGGAGAAAAAGGAGAGTGAGAGAAAGAATGTGTGCATAAAATAAGTAACAGATGGGGTACGAGGGGGAGGTGGGGCATTAGCGGAAGTTAGAGAAGTCGATGTTAATGCCATCAGGTTGGAGGCTACCCAGACGGAATATAAGGTGTTGTTCCTCCAACCTGAGTGTGGCTTCATCTTTACAGTAGAGGAGGCCGTTCTTTCTTTCTCTCACTCTCCTTTTTCTCCCTCTGTCCCTCTGAATGTACCTCTTGCCCATCCTCTGGGTCCCCCCCCTCCTCGTCTTTCTTCCTGCCTTCCTGTCAGCTTGAACTAGTCTGGCCATTCTACCCTGACCTCGCTCATTAAACGAACATTTTTTTTTTTGCCCACAGAAATGCCACTCACTAGATGTTTTCTGGTTTTTTTTGCATCATTTTCTGCAAACTCTAGAGACAGTTGTATGTGAAAATCCCAGGAGATCAGCAGTTTCTGTGATACTGTACTCAAACCACCCCACCTGGCACCAAGTATCATTCCATGGTCAAAGTCACTTAGATCACATTTCTTTCCCATTCTGATGTTTGGTCTGAAGAAAAAATTAGTCTATTGACCCTGTCTGCATGCTTTTATGCGTTGAGTTGCTGCCGCATGATTGGCTGTTTAGATAATTGCATTAATGAACAGGTGTGCAGGAGTACTCTGAGAGGCCACTGAATGTATACAAAAACTGTCTGATTCAGTAATGGCAGACATCGAGCCTAAACCCCTTGTTTCACCTTATTTCAAGAGAGATTTGGGACAGACTTCTTCTGTGATCAAGATGTCAACTGGGGATGAAGAAGTTGAGGAGTTTGAATACTAAGTTGTTCATATCCAAACCAAATAAATGCTGGTGCGTGTCCCTTACAGATGGTGGTCCCTGGTGATGAGAGTGTCCAACGAGATACGGCCTTTTGTGTTAGAAATTCTGGCCTTATATCAATTTACTTTCAGTTTTTAAAAGTAAAATTCCACTATGCAAAAATATAACTGAGTGCATTGGCATAAGTTCCTTTGTCTAGCATCTTAAAAATTTAAACTGATTTCAATTATTAAGTAGAAGTAGTAAATAGATTTCAAACTCACCTTATGACCATCAGGTTGCTACAAGTCAGAATCAAGCTGCTGATATTGCTTAGGGAACAATCAGTAAATGAGTTTTCACTTAAATCAAGATGAGTTATTTTTTGGGTTGTACTGAGTGCTGCCATTAGCCCGTAGCTGCATCCATCAGTGAGGAGTGTTCGCTTTAACCTAGAGATCAAAAACCAAAAGAAAACCGAATTGAAGCTTATGTTCGGATAAATGCCGAAGCACAAGGCTATTTTCCCGATTTAAGTTATTAAGGGTGACTATAATGGAGTTGGTGGTTTCTTTCTCTGGTCTACTTCACTTCTCAATTTCCTCACCCCATACAACTGTGCAAGTGAATCACACTCTGAGATTAGATTGGGATTCCTGTCAGATTCTGTTGCTGTACCAGTCATAGTTAATGCCCCTGTTCAGTACTGCAAAATAGTTCTCACATCTACAGATTTACGAGCTCTGTAAAAACCACTGCCATAAAAACCACGTGAACTAGAAATGACACATGTAGAGTGCCCAGATCTATGGCTTGGAAAGATTCCATTTAGCTCACTATTGGCTCCTGAAAGAGCAGCTCCCCCCAGTCCAACACCACCCCCCCCAACTTATTTCCCTGCAACTCAATTTCCTTCACGTGCCCACTTGCTCCCCTTTGATTCTTCTGCCACACTCCTATACTAAGGGATAATTTAAGGAGCCATTTCAGCTTTGGAATTTGGGATAAAACTGGAGCTCTTGGTAAAAGTCCACATTGTCGTGGGGAGAAGTTGCTGACTGTACCAAGGCAACACCTGAAGTCAGGATTGAACTTGGGTTAATACAGCTGTGAACTGTGTTCATAATAACTGCTGTTCCACCATGTCACCCACTGCTAGTGGAAGGGGAGAAAATTCCAATCAGCCTAAAGTTGACATGAAGGCTTCATAGAATCAAAAAAAAACTACAAAATTCCTTTGCAGACCTAAACTTGCTAAGTAGCGATAATAGGTTCAACTCTCCCTCAGAAATTAATTCTATCAAATTCACTAGTACTGAATTTCAGATACATAGAAACATAGAAAATAGGTGCAGGAGTAGGCCATTCAGCCCTTCGAGCCTGCACCACCATTCAGTACGATCATGGCTGATCATCCAACTCAGAACCCTGTACCTGCCTTCTCTCCATACCCCTGATCCCTTTAGCCACAAGGGCCATATCTAACTCCCTCTTAAATATAGCCAATGAACTGGCCTCAACTGTTTCCTGTGGCAGAGGATTCCACAGATTCACCACTCTCTGTGTGAAGTAGTTTTTCCTCATCTCGGTCCTAAAAGGCTTCCCCTTTATCCTCAAACTGTGACCCCTCGTTCTGGATTTCCCCAACATCGGGAACAATCTTCTTGCATCTAGCCTGTCCAATCCCTTTAGAATTTTATGCACTTCAATCAGATCCCCCCTCAATCTTCTAAATTCCAGAGAGTATAATCCTAGTCGATCCAATCTTTCATCATATGAAAGTCCTGCCATCCCAGGAATCAATCTGGTGAACCTTCTTTGTACTCCCTCTATGGTAAGAATGTCTTTCCTCAGATTAGGGGACAAAAACCGCACATAATACTCCAGGTGTGGTCTCACCAAGGCCTTGTACAACTGCAGTAGAACCTCCCTGCTCCTGTACTCGAATCCTCTTGCTATAAATGCCAGCATACCATTCGCCTTTTTCACCGCCTGCTGTACCTGCATGCCCACTTTCAATGACTGGTGTACAATGACACCCAGGTCTCGTTGCACCTCCCCTTTTCCTAATCGGCCACCATTCAGATAATAATCTGTTTTCCTGTTGCTGTACAAGTGTACAACAGTCTCATGCCACTGTTTATTGGATTTAGTGCTGCTCATGGGGGCTGCAAGCTCAGACCATGAAGCACCAAGTGAAGTTATTTAGTTTATTGTGGCCTGACATCTTTCTGAGAGTGTGATCCATTAAGTTCCATTCCTGCACTCCTTCACTTTGCCTTGTAAAATCTTCCTCTTCGCTTGCACCCATTTTCCCTCTGAAACATCTTTTGAGGAGTGCTTGCCAAAAAAAACAATTATTACATGGGCTTCCTTTTACTTCTCTAGTTTATCTCCTAATTTTCTTAAATGCCTATACTTTTGTTGTTGATCCTCCTGTCGGTGGTAACTGTTTCTCCTGACATATTTCTGAACACCTTTATTAAACAACTGTCCAAACTATATTCCATTAAGAATGATCCCAGATAAGAACAGTCTCATCTTACATATTCTCACATTTTCAAGATGTTTTAATAAACTTTCCTTGCATCTTTCCGAGGGCCGTGATGCTTTGCAACTAAATACAATTGATTGTTTTGCAGAAAGGATAAATTTCTCACAAGCAGTCAGCTTCAAAATTGTTCAGCCAATTTCATGCACTTTGCTACATTATATAGCTGCTGCAACTGAGGTTCTGTACATTGGGGTCCTCCCGTTTCTGCTGATGTTACCTCCCACCAGTGAAAGCTCTTTCTCTCACTGGATTGACAAGAACTGCCAAGCTTTTCCAGAATACAACAGTGCATCAAGACATGGCTACTAGAAGATTCTCCAACTAAGAAGAATGAAGTTTAGAAGAATGAGAGGGTGGGGAGGGATATCTCATTGAAACCTATTGAATATTGAAAGGCCTAGATAGAGTGGACACGGAGAGGATTTTTCTATGGTGGGGGAGTCCAAGACCAGAGGGCACACCCTCAGAATAGAAGGATGTCCCTCTAGAACAGAGGACTTTCTTTAGCCAGAAGCTGGTGAATCTGTGGAATTTATTTCACAGATGACTGTGGAGGCCAGGTCTTTGGGCATATTTAAAGCCGAGGTTGATAGGTTCTTGATTAGTCAGCAGTGTCAAAGGTTAGAGGAGAAGGCAGGAGAATGGAGTTCAGAGGGATAATGAATCAGCCATGATGGAATTGCAGAGCAGATTCGAAGGGCCGAATGACCTCACTCTGCTCCTATGTGTTATGGTCTTGTCTTATGTTTATTACAGGAAAAATCACAGATTCTTTGTCAAAACATGACCATGAAATATGAGCAAGTTGTCTTCTAAACTTTCTGGCAATTTGAAGTGAGCAGGTGCGTGTTTCTTTGAATATAGTTGTAAGTGATAAATTTCTGTAATGTTCCCGGTGTGATTTATAGGTGGATTTATAAAGTTAAGAAAGCAGTGCTCAATCTGACAAAAAATGTGCCAGGTTCTAATGTTTTTTAATTTGAATTCTGTCTGCCCACTTGGGCTGATACCTAAATTAGGGCTGACTGGAAAATTATGATCCTTGAGTACTCCTTTGATTCTACAACACTTCTATTCACACTGAGAAATAGGGCAGGGAGATCAGCATCTCACTATCTAGTTCATAAAGAGCTTTCAATTGTTACTGCCCTGGGTTACCCTACTATATAATTAGCAACTGAATACCTCTGCTCTTGAATATAAGCTATACAGCCTACAGAAACTAGAGACCAGTCATTATTCTGAAAGAATGTCTAGAGCACATTATAATTTTGACATTACTTTATCTACTATTTCATTAAAACATTAATTCATTTATTTTTAATTATTATAAGCTAAATAGCTCATTTACTTATTTAAAATTTAATAGCTTCTTTCATTTAAAGGTCATTTCACACTATTACATCATTTCGAAGTTCATCGAAGTTTAAATAAACTGTAAAACTTATTAGAACATGTCTAGCACTATCGTCTGATTTTCTTACAGGTTGCCAGTATAACTATAGATGTTTACTGCTTCATAAACTGTCAATAACTTGATTAAAATAACATAGAAACCATTCCTTTATTGCCCATGCCAAAGAATGTAACAGCAGTAGGTAATGTTGAAATGTTATAGGAGTTAGCTTTATTATAGTGTGCAGGGCCGGATTTAGTGGGGCCAGGGCCCCTGGGCTGGAGGCCCTGATGGGCCCCTGCCGACACAGTAAAAACGCTGCTGTACCAAGCAAAAAAAGGGCAAGAACAAGAGCAAAGGTCGTACTGGTCTAAATATCAAAGCTGTGGACCAAGACTTTGGTTTAGTACAACACGTAGGCTATAAACTTACAGGCCTTAAGAGGGAGGACAGAAAGTATTGCAGATTCTTAGTTTGAAGGACAGCATCTAAAGCACTCAAAAATTGACCTAGGCTTAGTTGGCTTAGTAAAGTTATGAGGGGGACGAAGTATGATGTACCCAGTCTTAAATCTTTATTTAGCTATTGCTGCACATAGCATAGACCTTATTTCTCAAACGATGCCGAAGCATTTTTATCTACGTATTTTTCTCAACCATGTGTTCTGAGAAAGTAAAATGGAAATGGGAGACAAAAAGGCCAAGAGAGATGGCACGATGGCAAACTAGGAAACTTGACAATACTCCAACAATCTTTTTGAAAAATGAGTTCTAGCACACACTAACCTATTACTGTGCTGTGTGGCTTGCAGAGTAAAGACCACTTATTACTTACTAGGTTTGTAAACAGTCGACTATTAACCTATTGCCACAAAAACAGGAACAGCACTGACACACAAGCCTAGATATTTACAAAGTCAGGTGCTTGTTTTTCAAAATTAAAGCCTAGTTCTTCTGGATTTCTTCGCAGCAAAGTCCTTGATCAGATCACTAAGATCCAATTTCCGAACAAGATCACTTTCAAGTGACATCAGAGTAAGATGATTCAGCTTGTCCTGTCCCACTGTGGATCTGAGCCTATTCTTCACTAGCTTGAGCTTGGAGAAAGATCGCTCACCACTTGCACTTGTGACAGGGAGAGTCAGGTAAAGCCTCAAAGCAATGCTTATATTTGGGAAGATAACCTGCAAGTTTTTTTCTCTGAGGAAGCATAAAAGCTCTGTTGTGGATGAAATATCTTTGCCACTTACAAATTCTCTGAAATAGACAATCTCCTCCACAAAGTCTAACTCCAGGTCAGCTGAATATCTGCTTTGGAGATCAGATGCTCTCTTGTGCAGATCTTGTACAGAGAGAGAAGGGATATTGTTTAGGATGCCAAATGTGTTGTTAAGGTCATTGTATGATGCAAATCTGCAATCAATTTCTGCAAGTAATTGATCCATCATGACCAAAAAAACAGTAGCTGAGAATTTTTCTCTGGCTGACAAACCAACATCAGGTGTTGTGGATTCCCCCAGAAAGGCTTTACGTTTTCTTTGTCATTGGGTGTCTTCTTTGTACACTTGTGAGACTGTTGGAGACATAGTTTAGCTTGGGTCTCAAAAGCCCCTTTCTTAAAAAAAAAGAAGACATCTTCTTTGTCCTGAAATGAAAACCCTTATCCTGAGAGCAGATGCAGCGGAGACGGAGGAATTGCGAGAAGGGGATGGCATTTTTGCAAGAGACAGGGTGAGAAGAGGAATAGTCCAGGTAGCTGTGAGAGTCCGTAGTCTTATCGTAGACATCAGTAGATAAGCTGTCTCCAGAGATAGACACAGAAAGATCAAGAAAGGGGAGGGAGGTGTCAGAAATGGTCCAGGTAAACTTGAGGGCAGGGTGAAAGTTGGAGGCAAAGTTAATGAAGTCAACGAGCTCAGCATGCATGCAGGAAGCAGCGCCAATGCAGTCACTGATGTAGTGAAGGAAAAGTGGGGGACAGATACCAGTATAGGCTTGGAATATGGATTGTTCCACAAAGCCAACAAAAAGGCAGGCATAGCTGGGACCCATACAGGTGCCCACGGCTACACCTTTAGTTTGGAGGAAGTGGGAGGAGCCAAAGGAGAAATTATTAAGAGTAAGAACTAATTCTGCTAGACAGAGGAGAGTTGTGGTAGAGGGAAACTGGTTAGGTCTGGAATCCAAAAAGAAGCAGAGAGCTTTGAGACCTTCCTGATGGGGGATGGAGGTTTATAGGGACTGGACATCCATGGTGAAAATAAAGCGGTGGGGGCCAGGGAACTTAAAATCATTGAAAAATTTCAGAGCATGAGAAGTGTCACGAACATAGGTGGAAAGGGATTGAACAAGGGGGGATAAAACAGTGTCGAGGTATGCAGAAATGAGTTTGGTGGGGCAGGAGCAAACTGAGACAATGGGTCTACCTGGACAGGCAGGTTTGTGGATCCAACATATACTACCACCCCACCAGCCTCTGGGTCCAACATATAATTCTCCGTAACTTCCGCCACCTCTAACGGGATCCCACCACCAATCACATCTTACCCTCCCCCCCCCCTTTCTGCATTCTGCAGGGATCGCTCCCTACGCGACTCTCTTGTCCATTTGTTCCCCCCCATCCCTTCCCACTGATTTCCCTCCCGGCACTTATCCTTGTAAGCAGAACAAGTGCTACACATGCCCTTACACTTGCTCCCTCACCACCATTCAGGGCCCCAGACAGTCCTCCCAGGTGAGGCAACACTTCACCTGTGAGTCGACTGGGGTGATATACTGCGTCCGGTGCTCCCGATGTGGCCTTCTATATATTGGCGAGACCCGACGCAGGCTGGGAGCATGTTTCACTGAACGCCTACGCTCTGTCCGCCAGAGAAAGCAGGATCTCCCAGTGGCCACACATTTTAATTCCACATCCCATTCCCATTCTGATATGCCTATACACGGCCTCCTGTACTGTAAAGATGAAGCCACACTCAGGTTGGAGGAACAACACCTTATATTCCGTCTGGGTAGCCTCCAACCTGATGGCATGAACATTGACTTCTCAAACTTTTCCGCTAATGCCCCTCCTCCCCTTCGTACCTCATCCCTTATTTATTAATTTATTGTTTTTTAAATTTTTTCCCCTTTTTTTCTCTCTCTTTTTTCTTCCTCTGTCCCTCTCACTATAACTCCTTACCTGCTCCATCTTCCTCTGGGTTCCCCTCCCCCTTTCTTTCTCCCTAGGCCTCCCGTCCCATGATCCTCTCCCTTCTCCAGCCTTGTAACTCTTTTGCCAATCAACTGTCCAGCTCTTAGCTCCATCCCTCCCCTCCTGTCTTCTCCTATCATTTCGGATCTCCCCCTCCCCCTCTCAAATCTCTTACTATCTCTTCTTTCAGTTAGTCCTGACGAAGGGTCTCAGCCCGAAATGTCGACTGTACCTCTTCCTGTAGATGCTGCCTGGCCTGCTGCGTTCACCAGCATTTTGTGTGTGTTGCTGTCAATTTCAATGTCTTTTTTAATGCTTCTTTCTCACGGTCCTCTTTGTCTTGTTTCTTTTTTCTTTTCTGTGCTCCACTCTCTTATTTTTTTTTGTCCGCCATGATGATAGCTACCTATTTTTGGGCCCTTCTGCAGCTCTGGCCCCTGGGCTGCAGCCCAGCCTAGCCCTGCCTAAAGTCTGGCCCTGATAGTGTAGTTCAATGCATTAAAGGAAGCAAGTCTTTGCACTGGTGAGAACACAGAAAAGATTCACAAGGATGTTGCCAGAATTGAAAGGTTGCATTTACGAGGATAAAACTAAAAAAGCTAGGGCTGCTTTCTTTAAAACAGAGGAGGCTGAGAGGAATCTTAATTGAGGTGCATAATATTATGAAGGATAAATGGGGAATTTCCTTGGTGGGGAATGAAAAATCAGGAGGCAAAGCTCTGTACTAGAACGTGCATGATGTGCAGGGATACATTGCTTGTGCTGGAGGTTGGGTTTAGGTTGGGTAGCTTGTTCTTTGACTCAGCCTTCTCCTGTTTTATAAACCTCCTTTGCCTCTATGCTTTCGTGAATCGTGGAACTGCACGCAGGTGTCATGACTTGACCAGAAAGTTGGGCAAATGACAGGAGACAGAGTAAGAACAATGGAGAAGAGTGGGTAAGATGTGGCCAGTTGTGTGGGGACTTAAGCATTCACCATACTTATGAGTTGTTTGGAGAATAAGATAGAAAGCCATGTTCCTAAGTGTGACAGTAAAGAAAGATAAACATCATTATATGCAGTGAGTCCTAAAGCAGTTAATTATGGAGAAAATGAATAGGTTAAACAAGTAGACAAAAATTTTCCAAACAGGTTTTAATGTAGGCAAATTTGAGTCATCCAACTAAAGAGGTGCTTTCTAAATGGGAAGCTAGAACTACTGGAGAATGCTTGACTATTAAAATGCAATTGTATGGTAGCCCTTGTTTTCTCTGAAACTGGTCGGAGCTGTGAACATATGTCAGTGCACATTCACCTCATGTTTAATTCCTTGCTAAAATTTGTGTGGGGAGAAATGCTCTTCAATAAACTTGGATGGTATGGCCCTCTGTAGAGAGCTCTTCTCCTTTCCTCGTCCCGTTTGCCCCCCTTTGGAGGCCCCCTTCTTATTCTCCCAGGAAGAACTGCAAAAGGAAACTGAAAAGGAGTGCCTTCTCATGCACTTGGGCCTGTGAACAACTGGTAAATGCAGAAACTTCAAAGCCAAAATCCTTCAGCCTCCTATATTTTTCAGCTAAACCAGGAGTGCAAGTGCTTGATGAACTGAAGCAGATCCAAGAGATATCAATCAGTAACAAGTTTATACCCTTCAATCACTGGTTAGGGCTGAAAGCGTGTTCAGCTTAGTTGACACACATCGACTGAGTTATACTTCGGCTCTGCTATTGTCAAATTCATTTTAAGAACTCTAAGCAGAAAATTTTATGAACAAGCTTTCTGATTGTGTGATTGTTTTGGATTTACAGTAGATTACGATCACAACCAACCATATCTTAATATTTATAAGAAAAAGTTATAATTTTTAATTACGTAAAATTGTATTGTGAACTAACTGATTCCAGCAATTTATTTGGTTTAAAATTTCAGAAGTATTTTCTAAACTGTGATGGAATAGTGGTGCAGACTCAGTTGGCCGAATGGCCTAATTCTGCTGTTATGTCTTATCGTCATATGGCCTTATGTTCTAAACTTTATAAAGTCGAGGTCATTTTCAATAGGGCAGATCGATAATATTTGAGGCAATAAGAATGAGGGAGGGGGGATCTAATGCGTAGATAGAGTGGATGTGGAGAGTATGTTTCCTATCGTGGGAGAGTCTAGGTCTAGAGGGCACATCCTCAGAATAGGAGGATGTCCCTTTAGACCAGGGACGAGGAGGAATTTCTTTATCCAGATGATGATGTATCTGTGGAATTCATTGCCACAGATGGCTGTGGAGGCCAGGTCTTTGGATATGTAAAGCCCAGGTTGATGGTTGATGGGTAAAGTCAAGAGAATGACGTTGAGAGGGAAAATAAGTCAACCATGATTGAATGGCGGAGCAGATTTGATGGGCCAAATAGCTAAATTCTGCTTCTATGTTATGTGGTCTTAAAACCAAAGTTTCTAACAGTTATATTAAGCTCAGCTGCACCTGGCCTAGAAGAAGCAAGTTACTTTGAGGCTGTTAGGCTGAGTAGAAAGAAAAATATGTATCCCTCAATGAAATCCATCTTTGAGTCCTGGCCAACACTCATTTGAAAATACAAGTTATCTTTGAAAACTCTTTAACAAATGGATAACATGGGGTAAGATTTCACCCACTTTGATGGACTAAATATATGTTGTGTTTAGTCATAATAAACGGCCTGGAAGCTCTATAAGAGCTCTATATTGCTTAAATTTATCTCTATAAAGTCGTTAGTATGGTTCCCCACAAAAGGGCAATATGCATCTTCACTTCTGGAGATCACGGGAAATGGGTTTTAGCTTTCAAGTCTCTCTCCATGGCAGTCACTGTAGATATACAAAAGGCTACTGGAGAAAGAAGGGAGAATATGGTGGAGGAAGGGTTACATATCCTTCACTACCCACATTCTTCACTGGCCTCCCTTCCCATCTTTAAGCAGCTTTGAGTCACTGCGAGGCATGCCCTCATAATACAAGCAAAGCTCAGAGGCAATCTCTGCCGCAAAAGCCTACTGCAGTAATTCAGCTTCCACAGCCAGTCTACTGATAGACAAAATGAGGGAACCAAACATCAAGCACACTTCCTGCTGATGATTTGGAGCAGCATTAGATCTGTGCTTTTCTGTGAATGAAAAATATGAAGAACCTCCACCAGACATGGTGTGTGCAAAGTAATTTTTATGTACCTTTTAGGGGGTGCAGTTTTGAGGCAACTATTTCTAGATGACATCAACAATAATGGTCTGCGTGTGTCAATATTTGCTTCCTAAACCTCATGTATGCTGCAAAGTAACTTACCAACCATATCAGATAAGGTGGCTTCCCAGTGATCCATGTACTATATTGGCTGATTGGCAGATTTCACAGCGATTAGCAGGCCAGTAGACAAAACAAGATGACATGGTTAAACTTGCTTTTGCAAATAGGCTTAATTCTGACTTAAGGTCAATTATAGATGCGGAAGAGGGCTTTAAGTTTATCTGCCCATCTGAACCATAACTGGGTAGAGTGGAGATAACTGAGATGTGCGAAGGATCAGTTAAAACCAACCTTGTTATTTCCTAACCTTGCAGTTGCCTGCTAAACCATCTCCAGGGCACTTTTACAAAATTATGCATTGGCTTCTAATGATGTTTTTATCCATAGAAATAAAAGTTGCTTGAAATGACAGAGAGGTACATACCCCAGATTTTCCAGTTTGCAGTGCGGGTTCTTCAGTGCAGCAGACAGTGCATGAGCACCTGAATCACCCAGTTTATTCATGCCTAGATCTAGTTCTCGGAGCATCTGGTTTGTGACTAACACCGTGGCAAGTTTCTCACAACAAGTAGATGTCAGTTTTGTATTAGTAATCCTGCAAGAAAAAAATGGCAGAAGTCTATACCAAATTCACACAAGCTTTATACATGTAGTATCAGCAATGGATAATTAATATTTATTTGATGAACAAAAGGCATCTCTGTTGACTGGTCTATTAATTCTACTCTCTTCTCTCTTTTTTGTTTGGGATTCATTTATTCAGAACCTGACCATAGAGAATGGAGAAACAAATTTCAGAACAAGTATCAAACCCTGAGCCCATCACCAGACACTCGATGGTAATACCCTATCTAATGTCATACATGCTAATCTTATACCCCACTCCATCTTAATAGCCTACACATCTATTTCTGTACATCCAATCCTTATGTCTACCATCACATCTTATCTCTACTTCTTATATGTTCCTATTGACTTACAGTCTGCCCATATCCTATGAATAATAAACTCACAGATGTGCACCTTAATCTGGTAACCATCACCATCCTAAATTATATCTTTCACCAGACAGCCTACCCCTACACTTAACCTACCAATTGTACACCGATCCCAATGCACTATGTCTTGCACACCCTGTCCATTGCTACAGTAGGTACCTTACTCATGCAGTCTACACACAATTGCATGTCCAATTCAGTATTATCCATCTACTCCCATAAATCCAACACTGACCCATATGTTGATATGCATGCTGTCTTAACCCTCCATCCATCAATGCAGGTTTTTTTTCTTTGCTGTACATCCATTCCTCCATCATAACCATCATTGCATGAGTGTTACACTGCTCTATATCCTGCTTCTAAATCCTATCCATTATCTTACTATCAACTTCAAAACAGTACGCTGTCCATTGCCACACGCCCTATCCATAATTGTATGCTCTATTGCTGCTGTTCACCTGTCATTACTCCCTATTCATCGCCATGAACTAGATGTGCAATGTTACTTATCCTTCATCCGAGTTTGCTGCTGAAACCACATCCACAATTTTATTGTCACTATACTCAATTATTCTCTATGTATTCATGCTTGCCTTTCTATGCATTATCTTCAAATTGTTCATAATGCACACACCCGTATACCAACCTACATCAACTATTGATCATTCCCAACACCTACTTGTCTTACAGCTTAATAACTTACAACCCCTCTTATCGAATTCCCATTAACTTCCATCACATTACATTTGAAACTTTTTCCATCCTTAAGTTAAGAATTTGCCTGAGGGAGATACAACTTTCATCTTCTTTTGGGTGTGCTGGGTAGCACTAATTTCTCTTTGGCATTAATCAAGTAAGGAAGTACCCGATAAAAAAACATTTCTTTGAGAAGTTTCCCAATCCACTCAATGTGTGACACCATTTCCCAGTTGCAATGTTTGATCTGAGTTTTGATCTTTTGATTGTGATCTCATTATACAGGTGACAAGCAAGGCTGGTCTTTAATCGCTTTATCATAGCAGTGCTATATTCCTTACAGCTGCCTCATTGTCAAGCCTCTAAAAATTGATTTTCTTCTCAGGTCACTAGTATTTCTTATTCCTCTTTTAAAAAGCTTTTCACATTCCTTTAGAATTATGGGTGCTCAATCTCCCCAGCTATGGTACATCACTCACTCACCTTATATCTGAACTGATTCCACAACCTACAAACTCACTTTCAAGGACTCTGCAACTCCTTCTCAGTATAATCTATCTATCACCCATCTACTTGCACCATTGTTCTCCTTTCACTCATTGGTTGTTGGTTTACATATAGCTTTTAATTAATTCCATTGTATTTTGTTATTCTCCTGTAAATGCCAACAAAAAATGGATCTCAAAGTAGTGTTTTGTGATATATACTTTGATAATAAACTTTACTTTGACATTAACCCCTATTGTGAGACATATTAGAACCATTAAAAATGGAAAATTGCTGCTTCTGTTTTTCTTGTATGCTCTTTATCACGTAACCATCCCTCACTGGGTCCATTATCAACAAAGTGCCATGCTAATGCATCAAAATACTGTTTAGGACTCTGCTGCTGCACATACTGCATCGATGTCACTGCAATCCCTGTGAAGTGCAACTCCTACCTCTGTTACGCAGGGCTGAATTGCATACGGCCTGCACGTACAAATGAGTGTTCAGGCAGCAGGAGGATGGATTTTTCCATTTGTTGTTGGGCTGCAGGATTTATCTGCCACCAGGGAGCTTGGGTCACTGCTGCATTTCCGACTTGTGAACTGTCCAGTTATGAACAGTTCACAGCAACAGAGCCCTGCCATAGCCTGGGGAGGATTTGTGATAAATAACCACGAGACCATAAGACAAAAGGGGAGAATTAGGCCATTCAGCCCATTGAGTCTGCTCTGCTATTCCATCATGGCTGATCCTCATACACTCAACCCCATATGCCTGCTTTCTCGCCATATCCTTCAATGCCCTGGCCGATCAGGAAACAATCAATTTCCGCCTTAAATATACGCACGGACTTGGCCTCCACCACAGTCTGTGGCAGAGCATTCCACAGATTTACTACTATCTGGCTAAAAAAAGTTCCTCCTTACCTCTGTTCTCAAAGGTCGCCCCTCTATTTTGAGGCTGTGCCCTTCAGTTCTGGATACCCCCACCATAGGAAACATTCTCTCCACATCCACCCTATTTCGTACTTTCAACATTCAGTAGGTTTCAATGAGATGCCCCGACGTTCTTCTAAATTCCAGTGAGTACAGGCCCAAAGCTGCCAAACACTCCTTATATGTTAACCCCTTCATTCCTGGAATCGTCCTCGTGTACCTTCTCTGGACTCTCTCCAATGATAACACATCCTTTCTGAGATAGGGGGCCCAAAACTGTTGACAATATTCTAAGTGCGACCTGACTAGTGTCTTAACTATAGCATTGGTAATTAATGCTTGTAATGATTATAACAATGGAAATTAATGCCTTCTGTATTGTTACTTACTGCAATGATTGTATTGAGCAGCTTGGGTCCATCAGTGCCACAGATAATGCATTTATGCCTGTATCTTGAATAACGTTGGAACTGAGATCCAGATGGGTCAGTGTGTGATTCATTCTGATGGCAGAAGCAAGTTCTTTATAGTTTTTCTGTGACAAAGAATTGCTGGCCAACCTGTAAATCAGAAAAGGAAATCGTGTTATAAATCAGCAAACAACATTAAAGTGCAGACTGTAAATTGACAATGATTGAAATATTCCTGGTAATTGAATTCCAGAAAATTATCTTAATTCACAATATTTTCTAGTGCATGTGCATCTGATCAAGTGTTATTGATTGAAAATGCTATTCAACTCTTCCTAATGTGTTGATATCCCCATCATGGATATGATGTCAATGGATAGAAGTTATAAATATGTGCAGAATAATATTAATGGGTTACAATGATAGCTAAGCCACAAGTCTCCTTTTGAAACTACTTGGTGGGAATAAATAAGATTAAGTTGTCAACAAATGATGAATATTTGCAACTTACTCCAAACTTTTCAAAGTGCATCTGGGATCTCTTAGCACATTGCAGAGTACTTCCACTCCAGTCTCCTCTTGATAAGAGCCCATCATTCCAAAATCAAATGTAGAAGTACTATTCAGCCTGAGTACAGTAAGTTAATATGGAGCAGATATTAATTACTGTTTTTTGTATTATTTTACTTAATTAATGTTTTCTGTGAATACAAAGCAGAGAATTACAATTATGCAAAGCAAACGATAGCTTGAAATTCAAATCAGCCCAATTTTTTGGAGTGTGAAATATGGGAACATCACTTGGCTGATGAATTCCAGGGATACCTGCTACTGGTTCAGGCCTGATCACCATCCTGCTAATGACCAGAGGTATGAGCTAGGCAGCTCACAGACAAATATGATTGCACTTTTAACAAGTGCGATGTTTCAGATGGTTATGAAGGTACACATAGTATTGTCAACAGCTGTATTGGCAACTAAGATACTTCCACAGCACAGACTTATTTCAGATGACAACTGTATCATCTTTCATCTGGGCCAACTGAAACATGGCTAGGATATTAACTGTATCTCTACCAAGCTGGCTAATATTCCCTTGAAATTCAACTATTCCTGCACTTCAGTGCCACGTCACCCAGGTTGATCTGCACAGATCACTAAGATTGTGGTACACTAAGATTGTATTTTTGGTGCAAGATCATATGATAATACTTGTGCTTTCAAGATTTACCTACTCTCAGCTCCTTGTTCTCTAGATGGTTACATTTACTTGTCTCAGAAAGGAAAGAGAAAGACAGGCTAGGCAGGGATGGGTTAAAATTCCAGGTTGAAGATCCTCTCGGGAGGGGGGAGAAGATGGCGGCACGACGACAATGCGCGTGGCCACTTCGGTGATGAATATCTGTTATTTGTCAAGTAGGGGACCGTGCACAGTCCTGATTTGATGGAGACAGATGTGAGAGTACAGCGGAACATCTGGAAAACTTCTGAAATGTCTGCTTTGCTACCACTGCTACTGTGTGGTAACCAGAATCTCTGGAGCTGAAGGCCCTGAAATCCTCGGCTTTGCGTGTTTCAGCGGCTGGGGAGAGGTCGAAGGCGCTCGGGAGGCTGTATCGGAGAGGCTGCTCGGAAGCTCGGAGTTTTCGGACGGATGGACTCAGGGTCGGCTGTGGTCGGCTGCTTCCAAGGTGCAGGTTTCCCCCGCCATCTGAAGGTAGAGCGTTCCTATGAAACGGTTCGTAAGCCGGAATGTCGTAAAGTGAAGAAGCTATTACCATTTATTTATATGGGAAAATTTTGTGAGCGTTCACAGACCCAAAAATAACCTACCAAATCATACCAAATAACACATAAAACCTAAAATAACAGTAACATATAGTAAAAGCAGGAATGATATGATAAATACACGACCTATATAAAGTAGAAATACTTTTCCACAATCATTGCCTGAACTGTTCTCCGTAGCGAAAATCTCATGCAAACACTCTCTGCAGAAACACGGCGCAAGCGCTCTCCAGTAACCTTTAAGCTATGAAGCTGCCAAATCATACCAAATAACACGTAAAGATACACAGCCGATATAAAGTAGAAATAATGTATGTACAGTGTAGTATCATTTACGGAATCCGGAAGACAGTGCAGAGCACACTGATGATGGTGTGTTAGGCTGAGTCGTCGTAGGTTGGGGTGGTGCAGTGGTCCTCACCCTCCAGGCCGCGAACCAATACCAATCCACGAAGAATGCAGGGGTACAGCGGAAGCCGGGATGCGCACAGCACATCTTTAAGAAAAAAGCCAAAATAAACAAGCTAATTAATTAGGTGCCGCCCGGCACGTAAATGTTGGCTCAGATCAGAGGCGACTGCTGATTGCATCGCCTCTGATCTGGGCAGACAATTACGTGCTGGGCGGCACCTAATTAATTAACATGTTTATTTTGGCTTTTTTCTTAAAGATGTGCTGAGTGCCTCCCGGTTACTGCTGCATTTTCCGCGAATCGGTATCTGTCCGCGGCCTGGGGGTTGGGGTGGTGGGACACGGGGGTGTCATCTATGACTGCCCGCCTCGAAGTCGAAGGTCGAGATTCATCATCTGATGTGGAAGGCTTGAAATACGACAGTAGAGTATGCTTGACTGCTGAGCCTCGCGCATTTTTCTATCATACAGTTCTTTGTAAGGGCTCAAACCATCTTGCAAATAAGCCCTAAACCGACGTACCCTTTCAAAATTAAAGTCATACTTTATCATTATCATTCGGTTTCGATTGTTATCCTTTTCTCTTCCAATTGCATCAGCTCTCCATCTATGAGTTCTTGGTCATGGGATGCCAAAACCTCTTCAACATCATCTTCGTCAACTTCCACAAGCCAAACTCACTTTGTCCTTACTTCGTTCACCATGATCGAAATGCTTAATTATGTCTAGTTTTACTCTAAGTGTAACACCCTTATGAGCTCTTTTAGGCTTTTCCGATACCTTAGAACTCATCTTGCAAACGGCTGCTCACAGGCACGTGTTTAAGCAATGCCGGCGAGAATGCCATTCCGAATCCGGGGGAGAGCAGCTATTTGGGGTGCGCGCTGCCTTTTATCGTTGCTGCTTTTCCCGTGCGCTGCCTTTTTTTGTAACAGTGAAAATACCTTCTGTTAGCGAAAACAGGTAACTAATGTAGGTCTTTCATAACAGTGAGGTTTCGTAAAGCGAACGTTCGAAAAGCAGGGGACACCTGTATCGGCAAGTTGACAGTGCCTGGAGGTTTATGGCAGGGAGTTTCTCCCTTTTGCTGCCTGCTATCGGGGACTCAGGAGTTGATCAACTCGGGACTTTGAGACTATTTTTTTTTATTGTGCCTATGGACTGTTCTTCATCAAATTATGGTATTGCTTTGCACTGTTGTAACTATATGTTATAATGATGTGGTTTTGTCAGTGTTAGTCTTTGGTCTGTCTTGTTTTCTGTGATATCACTCCTGAGAAACATTGTATCATTTCTTAATGTATGTATGCATTTCTAAATGACAATAAAAGAGGACTGAGTGTTCTCATAATCTAAAGTTCGTCCTTCAAAATGTTTTAACCAAGTGTCTTTGACTTAAAATATCAACTCTGTTCCTCTTTTCTCAGATGCTGCCTGACCAGCTGAGTGCTTCTTTTAAAAAAGATTTCCAGTGTTTGGAATTTTATTTTTCCCCAAACAACCACAGACAATTAACAGTGAGCAGCAGCTACGTATGGCACAGAGTTTGAAGCTGAGGTTTCAGAGTAAAGGGAATGAGTGTAGAGTAGCCAAGTCACTGAGGTAAGTCCCTTCAAGAGTGGTGATTAAAGTAAGTAATATCAAGAATCCCTGATATTCATGCACTTGTCAGGTCAGCCATCAACTAACTGAATTACGACCAACGAATTTTGTATGTGTTGCAATGGATTTTGCCGTTAGGTTGTCTTGCCCATTTTTTCTCTCCCATGCAAAATTAATTCATAAATTAATGTTGCCAGAGAGTAATATTTGAATGTTTGTGATGATCATGCACAATAAGGACATACCCCAACTTTTGTAACTTGCAGTGTGAATCCTTCAGTGCTGCAGACAATATCTTCAGTCCTGCTTCACCCACTCTATTGTTGCTCAGATTCAGTTCCTGCAGTGTTTGGTTTATCAGAAGTACAGAGACCAACGCCTCCCAGCTTCCAGTTGAGAGATTATTATTGCTCAGACTGAAGAGATTAATAACAGTTAGCATGTTTGAAGCTGAAGTTAAACTATTTATCTAGTATTTGGCAAATCAAATCATGTTTATAACATTTTAAATATTAAACATGGCTCTTAAATTGAATAAATATCAGATTCTCCTTTGGATTTTGTAGTCAATGGTAAATAGTATTCGACATTGACTCTGGGATTATTAGACATAGAAGTGGCACAAAGTAAGCGTCTACATACCTATACGTTTTGTAAAATCACTACCCATGATTAAAATTTTAAAGGAATGCGATTCCCATAAAAATTAATTTTTAGAGCTAATGAAGTAAGTATTGTAATGAATAAACTCTTCTCAGGCTTTCAGCTGGGTACAGGTATCGATTGTAACCGATGTTTCGTTGACAAACTCTGCCATTTTCAGGGATGATCATTCCTGATGAAGGTCACAGAGTTTGTCTTCAAAATATCGGTTATAATCAATACCTGTATCTGACTGGAAGCCTGAGAAGAGTTTATTCGTCGTATACACCAGGAAAGCAGTAGATCTGAAGGGTTGTAATGCTTGAATGTGATTAACAGTACTCTTAAAGAGACATGTAAATTTGAATGGATAAGAACTATTTTTATCTGGTGTGTGTATGGGTGCATGCCTAGCCTCTACCCCACTGTGTGTGCTTCATTGTCTCTCAGAAAATTAATGGGATAGCAAGGCTTTTAAAAGTGTAAATGCCTTTGTGGCAACACTACAGTCTGCTATCTGATTTTTTTTCTATTCATAGGCAGTGCCAAGTTTTACTTTTGTTCTTAACTACATAATTGTAGCCATTTGTTTTCCTAGACAATAAACATACGTATATAACCATTTTCTGGACATCTGTTAGACTGGAATCATTACTTTATTATTTGAAATTGTTATTACTAGAACAAGCCATATAAAGATAAGAGTATAGATTAGAGTCAGTTTGTGGGAAGGTTCTGCCTTCTGCATTAAACCGTTGGCAAATAATTGCCACAAGCCATGTTGGGGAGCAGGTGAATGGTGAAGTTACAGTGCACAAATTTAAAGTGGGGCTAGGTAGAACTGTAGATGGAGATGGGGAATGGAGGAGAGTGGAATGACCAGTGAAGTAATCACTGTTACAATCAAAGGAAAACCACTGGTTATTTTGACTAATACCAACAATGTTCTGGGACTCAGGAGGCCTAATTGGAGAGCTTAAAAGAAAGAAGGGAAATTTTCCCTTCGATGCGAGTTCAGTGAAACCCTCTCTCGCTGCTCCCCTCTGTAATCTATTCTATTCCAAGGATGCTGCCTGGCCTGCCGAATTCCTCCAGCCTTTTGTGTATGTTGCTTGCATTTCCAGCACCTTCAGATTTTCTCTTGTTTGTGATTGGACTACTACACTGTGAAGTCTCTTCCAGGGATGCCTATGCTGAAGAAGTTTAAATCTTCCCTTCGATGGGAGCTCAGTGAAACCCTCTCTCACTGCTCCCCCTCAGTGATCTATGCTTTTCTCTGAATGCTGCCTGGCCTGCTGAGCTCCCCCACCATTTTGTGTGTGTAGGCCAGAAAGGTGGTCTAGTGGTCGCCAGATGCTGGCTGGGCTTTAAATGGATTTAATTAAGTTGTAAATGGTCACCCAAAGCAGAATGTCCAAGTAAAATATAAAGAAGAACTGCTAGAGGTTTGAACAGAAGGTTAGTTATATCCAAAACTCAATACTAATTGAACATTTGAGTTTGAAATGATACATGCAAAGTATTTCACATACTTTAGTTTCTGTATTCTGCACTGAGGCTGCTTCAGAACCGTAGACAGTAAACATATTCCTTTATCTCCGAGATGGTTCTCACACAGGTTCACGTTCCTCAGCATGCGGTTATTGCTTAGAATGAAGGCTAAGGCTTCACAACATTTATGTGTGAGATCATTTCTTTCCAACCTGTGCAAAAGAGAAAAAAAAAAGATAAATATGCATTAAATTGAGCATATTGACATTCATTCCAAATTCTATGACATTTGATGCAATATTGAGAAGTTTAGGCTATTGAAACATGGGGGTGGGCGGCGGCATAGTAACACAGTGGTTAGTGCAATTGCTTTACAATGCCAGTGATCACTGACTGGGGTTCGATTCATGCCATTCCCTCTAAGGAGTTTGTAAGGAATCTGTCTCTGAGGGTTCTCCCCATGACCATGTGGGTTTCCTCTCACACTTTGAAGACATATGGTTAAGGTTACTGAATCGTGGGCATCTCATGTTGGTGATGGAAGCATGGCAACACCTGCGGGCTGCCCCCAGAACAATCCTTGGACTGTGTTTGTCGTGGATGCAAAAAGGGTGCATTTCACTCTATGTTTCGATGTTTGGATGTACATGTGACAAATAAGGCTAAACTTTAAACACCTTTACATCTTTAAATCTTCTCTTGTTTGCAATTTCCAATGTACTTGTTTTTTGCCACCACTATAAATAGCCATAGAAAATATTGGTGAAGTCGCATTTGGAGTACCGTGCACAGTTCTGCTTACCTTGTCATAGAAAGGTTATCAATAAGTGGGAAAGTATGCAAAAATATTCCCAAGACCAGAGAGACCAAGTTTTAAGGAGAAGCTGTTTTGTCTGGGACTTTTTCCTTGAAGCATAGGAGGCTGAGGTTTATAATATCATGAGAGGCATAGATAAGGATTCGCCATTGTGTCCTCTCCCAAGTAGGGGAGTCCAAAACTAGAGAGCGGCCCAAGAGGTGGTACAGATGCCGGAAATCTTGAGCAACACACACACCAAATGCTGGAGGAACTCAGAAAGTCAGGCACCATCAATGGAGGCAAATGAACAGTTGACATTTTGAGTTGACTGAAAGGGTCCTGGCATGAAAGTTCACCTGCTCATTTCCTTCCCATTGATTCTGCCTGCTCTGCTAAGTTCATCCAGTATTTTGTGTGTATTGCCCAAAACTAGGCAGCATAGATTTAAAGTGAACAGGGAAAGTTTTAAAAGGGTACTAAGCAGCAACATTTCACAATGAGAGCGGTATATATATGGAATGAGCTGCTAGGGGAGGAGGTGCAGTCACAACATTTAAAACATTTGGACAGATACGTCGATAGGATATTGATATGTAAGTAATATTGATTAGGCTTTAATTACTTGATGAATGAACATAAGAAAACAATTAATTGATATTTCCCTTTGTTAGAGATTCTAGAAAGTTCAAAAACAGTTTGGACATTAAAAAAATTTCAACATTATACAGGATCTGATCATCTAATATCTTTAATCTACCGACCTGAAAATATAAATATTTTCAAATAATTTGTACTTTTTATTTCATAACTCAAATACTTTGAGTCAATGCCCAGAAAGTAACTTCAACTCAGAGTACGAGACTGATTCGATGTACCACTACGTTCTATAAGGAACAAATTGGATGAAGCATTAAGGTTTTTCACAACTTACTCTAAATTTTGCAAGTTTCCTTCTTGACTTTTGATCACTTGAGCTAATATTTTGACTCCAGAATCTCCTAAATTTGATCCGTTCATCCTAAGTGGAAACAATTTACAAATAAATTTACCATCAAACTGCAACATTCATTTGAGAAGGAAGTCCCAGGTACTGTTAGTTCCTCAATTAAAATAAAGCAAATATTACTTTTTATGTACTCATTGTAAATTTATTATTTTCTCACAGAATCAAGAATTTAATTTTGATTTTTCCTTAAAAAGATGTGTTGGGGATCTACAGGGTATAGAATTCACAGCTAATTATTCGGTGATATAAAATTAAGAATTGAATAGTTGAACCCTGGAGCACATCCTCAGTGGCTGTGCAAGGGCACTTGGTGAGGGACGGTACAGGTGGAGGCATGATCAGGTCCTGAAGACCATCGCTGAAGCTGTCAGCGCAGGAGTTGAGTGGGCGAGGCGGTCCCGACCCTCCAAGCAGACCATTGCCTTTGTCAGAGCCGGGGAACAGCCAATACCTGCCAAAGGAACATCTGCAGGCATTCTGACCTCTGCAAGGGACTGGCAACTGTTGGTGGACCTCAAAGGGCAACTGAAGTTCCCCAACCATATCGTAGCCACCACCCTGCGACCAGACATTGTCCTAGTGTCTGAGTCGACTAAGCAAGTGGTGCTGCTGGAGCTGACAGTCCCATGGGAAGATAGCTTGGAAGAGGCCTTTGAAAGGAAGCTCTCCAAGTATGCAGGACTGGTCAGCAACTGTCAGCAGGCTGGATGGAGAGTGAGGTGTCTCCCAGTGGAGGTTGGTTGTAGGGGATTCGTAGCCCGTTCTTTAGTTAGAGCCTTCAGCATTTTGGGCATGGCTCAAAAGAGGGGAGCCATGGAGTCATAAGTAGCTAGATATCTGGACACAAGCTGGGGTCTGATCAGCCCTGGCTGGGTCACCTGGAGGAGGTTGTATGATGTTGAAAGACCCGAAACACCCGATGATTCCAGGAACATCACTGAAGATGTGTCCAGAAGCATCAATAGATGTATGTACACAGCATCAGTTCTGGTAAACATCACAAATATGGTATAATTTTGATGTAATTTTCCTTACTATGCACTCTAATCATATTTTACAACTATATGGAACTTGAAGTAACACATACTAATTTCGAATGTTGATCTTAGGTATCACCACAAAAAAAAAAACATGATTGTATGTGTTCAGTAAAAACAGGAAGTGCTGAAAATACTATCTGGCTGGGCAGTATCTATAGTGAGAGAAACAGAGTTAATGTATCAAGTGTCTGATATTTTATTAGAACTCTGTATATATGCTTATCTTTGTATAAAGTACATCAAGTAAGAATATAAGTAGCCACCAAATTATTGGTAGAAAAGTTAAAATGAGAGCAGGAATAATGAGTGAATGGTTGGCTTTTGACGGCAGCATGGAAGTAAAAATAATGTACGTAAAGTTCTCAGATGTCTTATTGTGGATTGCATAATTTTACCTAGATCAAAATATCACATTCTCAGTAGAAAGAAAATGAAAGTTAGTTCATTGTATGTGGCAGAAAGATAAATTCTAATTGAGTTCTCTGCTGTTTATTTTCTAATTTTTGCTCTTGTGATCATTAAGTGGGGAACATCACCCACTGATCACAGAATGGTGGAAAATGTTTCTATTGTCAGCTTCACATAATCTGCAATGACTTATTGAATGTTATTGATAAAATATTTTCGACGGGAAGCAGCATCCTTACTTTAAACTTGTAAAAGTGAACAGAACTGGAGCCAATCTCCGAAGACCGATGGAAGATATTTTGTGTTCCGATAGACTGAACATCTCACAGTTTTCCTCTGACATTTTCGAAACCAGGGCCATTGCAGAGTAATCCATAGGTGACAGAGTCCGATATGTGGCAGCCTCAGTAGGCAGGTTATTGTTAAGCTGCACCACAAATGAATTATCACCTAATTCAATTAAACATTGTATTAGAGTGAGGCATTTTTCTGGAGGAATATCTTCCTGTAATTTTTGCTTCAAAAATTGAGTGATCTTTGTTATATCATCATGATCAATTTCACAACTCGTCATCAGCCCTTTCAAACTTTGGTGACTTGTTGTCCCTAGTCCACAAAGGAATCTGAGAAATAAATCTGAGTGACCACTGGGACTTTTGATGGTTTCTTTGCAGGCCTGTTTAAGGATGTGGAAATAGCTGAGTTTTTCATGTTGCTGTTGCATCTTTGGTTTGGTCAATGTCATTAAAGGATTTGATTTGGTGCAGTGAAATGAAAGAAAAACATACAAAGCAGCCATGTATTCTTGCAGTGCTCCATGAACAAAGGAGATGTTCTTTAAGTTGTTGGGATTTCCCTTTGTAAGTTCCTTACATATTCCACTCTCCATCAGGGAGACGTCAGCATTGTACATTCTTAAACGATTCTTGTTGAATATAAATGTTTGACTTCTCAGCAAATCAAAAGCCAAGTTTGCCAAATTAATGATGTCTCTTTGCTTTGACTTCATGAATTCAGCAATAGTTTCCCCTGCGCTTCCTAAATCTGCCTGTCGTTGCTGTTGATTAGAGAGGATTTGAACTAAAAAATTGTTGAAGACAGGTGTGATTGCAATGGGCACGTAATCACCGAGCCCTTGGCATTGAAATGATTTTAATGCATCTTCCAAAAAGGTTGACAAAACAGAACAAAAAATGGGCAGGTAACATAGAAAGGATAGGCTCTTTTCTTTCTTCATAACTGAAATCATTTTCTCTGCCAGGTGCCTATTTTCATACTTCTTGAGAAAGTACTCCCTCTTCTGATGTTCACTGAGACCTCGTATTGCAGTCAGCCTGTCAATATAACTTAGAGGTACCTGTCCCATAGCCGCTGGCCGGGTGGTGATCCAAACTGAAGAGGAAGGATGAATGTTACCTCTGATAAGGTTTGAGAGCAAGGATTCAAGTGGCCTTGATTCACATTCATCATAGCAAGCTAACTGGTTTTCAAAATTTAGAGTTTGCCTACTTTCATCTAGTCCATCAAATATATACAAGCACTTGATTGATGTGTTTGAAAAAATCTCTTTGCAATCCTGCATATGTGGGTAGCAAAACTCTATAAGTTGCATCAGGCTTAGTGTCATTTGTGGCAGCGTATTGAGTGTACGGAATGGGAACATGAATATGAAATCAAATTCTGGGAGTATAGATCCGGCAGCCCAGTCATGAATTAACTTTTCTACACATGCGGTTTTGCCAATTCCAGCTATTCCTTTTGTAAGGGTGGTTCTGTGAGGCTTATGCCCTTCAGGTTCTGGTTTTAAAATCTCTGCATATCTAAGGAAGCGGTCGGGTCTGATCTTCTGATCCATACATTGGTGCTCCGGGCCTTCGTGCTGCCGAGACTGTGCACTGCTTTCAGTGACCCATAGATCTGTAAACTTGTTGCACGCAGACTCTCCTCTTATGCACACACACATTTCCTTCAAAACCTTGATGTGAGTTGTTTTGAGATGCAGAAGAACATCTTCTAAAATGAAAAGAAGGAGCAGAAGAAAATAATTCCAGGTGAATATTCACTGTGATATATGCATCCCTAAGTGATTGAAGTTTGAAATTTTAGTATCCATTTATCTTAAACAAAATTTTAAAAAGTACTACAATAATCAGCCAGATGAAATTGATCTTAAGACCATAAAATGTAGGAGCAGAATTATACAATTCAGCCCAACGAGTCTGCTCTACCATTCCCTCATGACTAATGTGTTAACCACCCCCCCAACCCATTCTCCTGCCTTCTTCCCATAACCTTTGACACCATTACTAATCAAAAACCTATCAATCTCTACCTTGACTACACCCAATGACTTTGCCTCTGTTGTGGTAGCTAATTGTGTTATTCCGACGTCACTCACTAAGCCACTCCCACTTGGGCGGAGTTCACATATTGTACAAGCAGTGTTGTCAATAAAGTTCAGTTGAACATCCTGCATGCTGGCATCTTGGTGTGTTCTGCACTATCCCTCAATATCAAACATAACTAATGAAGAACTGCCTGGCCTGCTGAGATCCTCCAGCATTTTTATGGTGTCTACAGTGGTTGATTGTTAATGAATTGATGCTACAAACCAGCCGATCTCCCCAACAAGAAAGAATTTACAGTAAGACTGTTTTGTTTATATATAGCTATGAAAAATATTCCAAAGACTTATCAACCTAATCTGCCTATGCCAATTTGATAATTGTATACACTGCATGAGCTGAGAACTGGCCAGGGTTGCTAGGCAACACCTTCAAGCTACACCCAAAAGTGGATTCATTGTAATAATCTGTGGGCAACTAGCCCGTGAAAGTGCACAGAGACACAGACACAGCAGAAAAGTCAGTCAAACTCTCAGGGAGAGAAAAGAAGCCTTTTGTAGTCCAAATAAATAAAATAATAAATAAACAAACAAACAGGAAAATGACACAGATACCTGCAGTACCTATATCTACTTGCCTTGAAAAACCTCCCAAGACATTTGATTTCTCTAAATCAGGGCATTCAGGCTTCAGAAGAGCATCAAGTAAGCACACTGGTATACGGCATGGGTGACAAAGCAGATGACATCACAGGTGGACTAGAATTGACAGGTGGTCAGAAAAAGGAGCATAAAACAGCGCAGGACAAATTCAAAGAATATTTCATAGGAAGGTGAAATGTGATATATGAAATGGTAACATTCAAATCCAGAAAACAGGAGCCAGAGGAAATTGTAAATGACTTCATCTCAGCATTGTATGGCCAGTCAGACAACTGTGCATATGGAAATCTGAGAGCTGAGCTCTTTAGAGATAAAATTGTTGCTGGGCTACTGGACACCAAATGGTTGCAGGCAAATCTCACATCAGAGAAAGCTATTACTATGGTCAGGCAAAATGAGAATGTTCATCAGCAACAGGCGGAATTCAGGTACAACTTGAAGAAACTGAAACAGGCCAGAATCACTCTGAACAAAAAGAAATGCAAATTTGCAAAGTTGGTGGTTGAATATAGTAGCGTCCACCATCATCCATGGCAAGGAATTCCACACATTCACCACCTTCTGGCTGAAGAAATTCCTCCTCATCTGTGTTCTAAAGAGACTACCGTGTATCCTGAGGCTGTGCCCTCTGGTCCTAGACTCTCCTACTATAGGAAACATCCTCTCCACATCCACTCCATCCACGCTAGTTAGGCCTTTCAATATTTGATAGGTTTAAATGAGATCTCCCCCCCCCCACCCATTCTTCTAAACTCCAGCGAAAACAGGACCAGAGCTATCAAACACTCCTCATACATACAAAGGATTATTCTTGTGAACCTCCTCAGGATACCCTTTTATAGATAAAGGACCCAAAACTGCTCACCATATTCCTAGAGACAAAAGAATCTGCAGATACTGGAAATCCGAGCAACACACACAAAATGCTGGAGGAGCTCATCAGGTCAGGCAGCATCTACAGAAAAGAGTACAGTCGATGTTTTGGGTCGATGGAGAGTCATGTCCTGATCAACCCTAATGAGGGGCCTCACTGCGAAAATTCAACCGCTTACTCTTTTCCATAGATGCTGTTCCTTTAGCCTTTTGTGTGTGTTGCACCATGTTCCCAGTGCAGTCTGCCAAGGCCTTATAATGCCTTTATATTATACTATAGAGAGGGTGCAGAGGAGACTTACAAGGATATTGACTGGATTGAAGAACATGCCTTATGAGAATAGGTTGAGTTAACTTGGACTTTCCATAAGACCATAAGACAAAGGAGCAGAAGTCGGCCATTCGGCCCATCGAGTCTGCTCCGCCATTTTATCATGAGCTGATCCATTCTCCTATTTAGTCAAACTCCCCCGCCTTCTCACCATAACCTTTGATGCCCTGGTTACTCAGATACCTATCAATCTCTGCCTTAAATACATCCAATGACTTGGCCTCCACTGCTGCCCATGGCAACAAGTTCCATAGATTCACCACCCTCTGGCTAAAAAAATTTCTTTGCATCTCTGTTCTGAATGGGCGCCTTTCAATCCTTAAGTCATGCCCTTTCATATTAGATTCCCCCACCATGGGAAACAATTTTGCCACATCCACTCAGTCCATGCCTTTCAACATTCGAAATGTTTCTATAAGGTCTCCCCTCATTCTTCTAAACTCCAAGGAATACAGTCCAAGAGTGGACAAACGTTCCTCATATGTTAACCCTCTCATTCCTGGAATCATTCCAGTGAATCTTCTCTGAACCCTTGCCAACGTCAGCACATCCTTTCTTAAATAAGGAGACCAAAACTGCCCACAGTACTCCAAGGGAGGTCTTACCAGTGCCTTATAGAGCCTCAACATCACATCCCTGCTCCTATACTCTATTCCTCTAGAAATGAATGCCAACATTGCATTTGCCTTCTTCACCACCGACTCAGCCTGGAGGTTAACCTTAAGGGTATCCTGCACGAGGACTCCCAAGTTCCATTGCATCTCAGAACTTTGAATTCTCTCCATTTAAATAATAGTCTGCCTGTTTATTTCTTCTGCCAAAGTGCATAATCATACACTTTCCAACATTGTATTTCATTTGCCACTTCTTTGCCCATTCTCCCAATCTATCCAAGTCTCTCTGCAGACTCTCTGTTTCCTCAGCACTACTGGCCCCTCCACCTATCTTTGTATCATCAGCAAACTTAGCCACAAAGCCATCTATTCCATAATCCAAATCGTTGATGTACAACATAAAAAGAAGCAGCCCCAACACGGACCCCTGTGGAAAACCACTGGCAACCGGCAGCCAACCAGAATAGGATCCCTTTATTCCCACCCTGTGTTTCCTGCCAATCAGCCAATGCTCTATCCATGTATGTAACTTTCCCATAATTCCATGGGCTCTTATCTCGCTAAGCAGCCTCATGTGTGGCACCTTGTCAAAGGCCTTTTGAAAATCCAAATATACAACATCCACTGCATCTCCCTTGTCTAGCCTACTTGTAATTTCCTCAAAAAATTGTAATAGGTTTGTTAGGCAGGATTTTCCTTTAAGGAAACCATGCTGAGTTCTGCCTATCTTGTCATATGCCTCCAGGTACGCTGTAACCTCATCCTTGACAATTGACTCCAACAACTTCCCAACCACTGATTTCAAGCTAACAGGTCTATAATTTCCTTTTTGCTTCCTTGCCTCCTTCTTAAATAGTGGAGTGACATTTGCTATCTTCCAGTTCTCCAGAACCATGCCAGAATCTATCGACTTTTGAAAGATCATTGCTAATGCCTCCGCAATCTCCACAGCTACTTCCTTCAGAACATGACGGTGCATTCCATTTGGTCCGGGAGATTTATCTACCTTTAGACTATTCAGCTTCCTGAGTACTTTCTCTGTCATAATTGTGACTGCGCTCACTTCTCTTCCCTGACATCCTTGAGTGTCCAGTATACTGCTGATGTCTTCCTCAGTGAAGACTGAAGCAAAATACTCATACGGTTCCTCTGTCATCTCCTTATCTCCCATTACAATTTCTCCAGCATCATTTTCTATCAGTCGTATATCTACTCTCATCTGTCTTTTACTCTTTATATACTTGAAAAAGCTTATAGTATCCTCTTTGATATTATTTGCTAGCTTCCTTTCATAGTTCATCTATTCCCTCTTAATGACCTTCTTAGTTTCCTTTTGTAAGCTTTTAAAAGCTTCCCAATCCTCTGTCTTCCCATTAATTTTTGCTTCCTTGTATGCCCTCTTCTTTGTTTTAACTTTGACTTTGACTTCTCTTGTCAGTCACGGTGGCATCCTTTTTCCATTCGAAAATTTCTTCTTTTTTGGAATATATCTATCTTGCACCTTCCTCACTTCTTGCATAAACTCCAGCCACTGCTGCTCTGCTGTCCTTCCCACAAGTGTCCCTTTCCAGTCAACTTTGGCCAGTTCCTCTCTCACGCCACTGTAATTTCCTTTACTCCACTGAAATACCGACACATCAGATTTCGTCTTCTCTTTCTCAAATGTCACAGTGAACTCAATCATGTTATGATCACTGCCTCCTAAGGGTTCCTTCACCTCAATCTCTCTAATCACCTCCTGTTCATTACACAATACCCAATCTAGTACAGCCGATCCCCTGGTGGGCTCAACAACAAGCTGTTCTAAAAAGCCATCTCGCAGACATTCTACAAATTCTCTCTCTTGAGATCCAGTGCTGACCTAATTTTCCCAATCCACTCGCATGTTAAAATCCCCCACAATTATCATAACACTGCCCTTCTGACAAGCCTTTTCTATTTCCTGTTGTAATTTGTAGTCCACATCACTGCAGCTGTTAAGAGGCCTGTATATAACTGCCATCAGGGTCCTTTTACCCCTGCAATTTCTTAGCTCAACCCATAAAGATTCTGCACCTTTCCTCCTTGGAGCAATGGAGGGCGAGAGGTGACTTGACAGAGGAGTATAAAATGATGAGAGGCATTGATTGCATGGAGAGCCAGAGGCTTTTTCCCAGGGCTGAAATGGCTAGCACGAAGGGGCATAGTTTTAAGGTGCTTGGAAGTAGGTACAAGGGGGATGTCAGAGGTAAGTTTTTCTACACTGAGTGGTGGGTGAGTGGAATGCACTGCCAGCGATGGTGGTAGAGGCGGATATAATAGAGTCTTTCAAGGGACTCTTAGAGCTTAGAGCAATAGAGGGTTATGTGGTAGGGAAATTCTTGGCAATTTCCAGAGTAGGTTACATGGTCAGCACAACATTTTGGGCAGAAGAGCCTGTAATGTGCTGAAGATTTCTACGTTCAATTACAACCTTGCCTTTATATTCCAGTCCCCTCAAAGTGAATGCTAACTATACAACTTTAAACCTATTTCCAGCGATTCATCCAAGCTATACTTTACAGCAGAGGAAATTCTATTTTGGAAGAAGCATAAATATAACTTAGCCCTGTAAAAATGTTTTGAAATACCGCTGATCAATTATCTAAAAGAAAAATCAGCTACAATGGCTGGTGGTTCCTGAAGTGAGACTTCATTTGCATTTTTAAAGCAGCTGAAAATAAAAAAAAGCAGCTGAAAATAAACACACCAAGTTGCACCATAAAGAGAACAGGAAATTTAATGAAGGTCATGGTTATTAGCTATGATTTGTTATAGGTTCTTTGACTGAGATAGGCAACTTCAGATGTGGTATCTTTGGCTTTCTGTACTTGAGAATTCAAGTACTGATCAATGGCATTGTCATCATTATAATTTCCTCTCTCCCTTAAGAACAATTGTCAGGAATATGATATCCATTCATGACATGCTATTCTTACCCCTAGATGTCACATTGTCATTCAAATCCAAGTGACTACCTGGAAAGTCATTCACTGAATCTTCAGAAGAAATTGCTAAAGCACATTGATCTTCTTTAATAAATACCATGAAACACTGAACTTCATAGCCTAACGATTAAACTAAACATCGTGTGTTTAAAGAAACTGTCCAAGTAATCATAGCAATCAATTAAAGCCAAAGTAGAATATTGCAGATGAAAATAGCTGAAACGAAAACAGAATTTGCTAGAAGCACTCAGCAGGCAGATGATATTGGGAGAGAGAGAGAGAAGCTGGGATGTCAGAATAAGAATGAGGTTTATTGGCACTGTCTTATATGAAGTTGGATTTGTAGCTAAATTTGATGGTTGAAGGGAAGAAGCTGCTCCTGGATCATTGAGTGTAGATCTGCAGGCTCCTGTCCCTCAGTCCCAATGGTGGTAATGATTAGAGGGCATGACCCCCAAGGTGAGGGTCCTTAGTGATGAATACTGCTCCTTGAGACACTGAGATGTCCTTGATATTGGGGAGGGTTGAAGATTTCAAACACTCTTCATCTCATTTTCTCAATATTTATTTATTTATTATATATTTTTTCTTTTTTTCTCTTTCTTTTTGTATTTGCACAGTTTTTTTTTGCCCATTGGTTGTTGTCTGTTTCTGTTGGATGCAGTCTTTCGTCGATTCTATTGTGTTTCTTGTATTTACTGTGATTGCCCACAGGAAAATGAATCTCAGGGTCTTATATGGTGACATATATGTACTTTGCTAATGAATTTATTTTGAACTTTGGAGGTACCTAATAAAGTAGTCATTGAGTGAATGTTCAGGGTCTTCTGCTGCTACTGTAATATTCATTTCAAGATTTGACATGTTCTGTATTCAGAATTGCTCTTCTGCACGCCACTGGTTATTTCAGTTACTGCCGCCTTCCTGTCAGCTTAAACCAGTCTGGCCATTCTTCTCTAACCTCTCTTACTAACAAAGCTTTATCACCCACAGAGCTGTCACTCGCTGGATATTTTTCTGTTTTTTTGGATCATTCTCTGTAAACTGTTAGAGACTGTTATGCATGAAAATCGCAGGAGATCAGCGGTTTCAGAGGTAGGAAACTGTCTGGCACCAACAATCATTTCACGGTCAAAGTCACTTGGATCACATTTCTTCCCTGTTCTGATGTTTGGTCTGAACAACAACTGTACATCTTGATCATGCCTGCATGCTTTTAAACATTGAGTTGCTGCCACACTATTGGCTGATTAGATAATTGCGTTAATGGCTAGGTGTACAGGTGAACTTGATAAAGTAGCCGTTGAGAGAATGAGCAGCATTCACAACATAAGCATAAGTTATACACAATATTTAAAAGAAAGAAAACCATTAGAACAAAAAAGTCTGATTTCATACAAGTTGTTGCAAGGACTACATCTCATAGATGTATGTTGTTGCAAACTCTTGCTTCTCTGCTTTAACTTAAGTTTTTAACTTAGGTTAACCAATTTCCCCCGGGATCAATAAAGTATGACTATGACTATTTTAGTTTAATGCAAAAAACTTTTTATACTTACCTTCCTCCATAATGTTGGGGAATCAGTTCTCACCAATTATCCACTTTTAAAAAATATTTACACTGTGAGTATCCTTGTAATTTAGAAGATAGAAATGCATGGGCTCATTGTCTGAATATCTTCCTCTGGTGGAGAAGTTGTGCCAGCACTTTTTAAATGCATCTGTAACATTCAAATCCATAATATAAACTGACGATATTCCCTTACAAAGAACGTTTAGCTCTATTTGTCACATGTACATTGAAGCATCAAAGCATACAATGAAATGTGTCATTTTTGTGTCAACAACCAATAAAGTCCAAAGATGTACTGAGATTAGCCTGCAAGTATCAATATGTTTCCAGTGCCAAAACAGTATGCCCACAACTCACTAATCCTAACTGTATGTCTTTGTAATGTAGGAGGGAACTAGAGCACCCAGAGGAAATCAACATTGTCACAGGGAGAACGTACAAACTCTTTACCGACAGCCATGGGAATTGAACCTGGATTGCTAGCACAGTCAACAATGTATACCCAAAATGACAGCACAGGTTTAAAGGGAACAGAAACATAAAGCTGGAAGGATTAGGTTAGCCATCAAAATGTCTGATTTTCCCACCTGATGGCATGAACATCAAATTCTTGAATTCCTGACAACTGCTGCCCTTCATTCTTTGTTTTGGTATTTTCCTTTTCTCTTTCCTCCTGGTCCAATTGCCCCGGTCACTCTATCTCTTTCCTCTCCTCCACCCTTTCCAACTGCCATCACCCATACACACTGGTTCCCTCCCCATCTCCTTCCCTTTATTCCATGCTCCACTGTCCTCTTCTATCAGATTCCATCTTCTTCAGCCCTTTGTCACATCCACCTGTCACCTTCCAGCTCTCTCCCTATCTCATCGACCTATCACCCTCCTCAGCTGAAACCACTTCTTACCTACCTACGTACTGCCCCACCCTCCTTGCTTCACTTTCCCGCATGGGATGTCTCCTTACTTCCTTACAGTCCAGATAATGGTCTCAACTTGAAACGTCGACTGTCCATTTCCCTCCATAGATGCTCCCTAAACATCTAGCACTTTCTTCTGGTGCATTTGTATGTTGCTCCAAATATCCAGCATCTGCATTTTCTCTTGTGTTCAATTTTCTTTTTTCTTTATTGAAGCCAGAATATTCTACCTTAAAACCATTTTAATTGATCCATCCAGGAAGACCCTAAAGTTCCTGTTGTTGTCCATCCATTTTGATTATTTTTAACTGCTCTAGTGAAGCTCCCACTAATTGATTATTCTCAATGTCAAGCTCTTTGGGAAACATGGAGGTAAGATAATTGACTTGTTCCTTAACTTGTTATCTCTGGGAAATGAATCAGGACCTGGACAGGCAATCATATATGAAAGATAGTATTCAGTAACTTGACTGACATGTTGGAAGTTTGTCTCCCATGTACCAAATGATAACGTGTTTCATCTGTGGTTCATTGACATGGAAATATTTTATTGCAAAAACTTGAGATAGTGTGTAAAAGAAAAAGATTAGAGTAAAAGGTGAGTATGAAATGGACACATAAAAGAATAATTTGGAATTGAAATGACACATTTTCAGAAATTGTTTTACTTTGGGACTTGTTGGAGTTCCATTTACTGTGTTCATGTGGTGACTGAGCAGATACGTGCATTTCTACTAGGTAAGTGGATGAACGTTTGAAGCAGAGAAACTGCATGCATGAATCCCACAGCTTCCTAAACAGCCACAGAATTTTGGTTAACCCTGTCTCAGGCAGTACTGTGAGGAAGCCTCTTTCATGCAATCGATACCTAGCTCTGGGCCTCTGCCACAACCCTTGTTAATCTTGAAGTCTCAAGTAATCAGACTGAAACACAGCTTCTGCCACTCCTAGGCCTGGGGGGATATCAGGTATTCGAGTGCCTCACCATTTGGGACATGAACTCTCCTCACTACTACCATCAGGACGAAGGTAAAGGAGCTTGAAGCCCCAGAGTGAATAATTCAAGAACATTTTCTTCCCCTCCATCATTGGATTTCTGAATGATCCATGAACCCATGAACACTATCTCATTATTCCTTGGGAACACACACAAAAAAAGAATGAACAGTTGACCTTTTGGGCCAAGACCCTTCTTCGGACTGAGAAGGAAGGGGGAAGATGCCAGAATAAAAAGGCATGGGAGGGGAAAGAGGCCAGCTAGAAGGTAATAACTGAAGCCATGTGGGTGGGAAAACTCAAGGGCTGGAGAAGAAATAATTTGATAGGAGAGGAGGGTGGACCATAAGAAAAAGGGAAGGAGGAGGGGACCCAGGGGGAAGTAGGTGCAAAGAAGTAAAAGGTCAGAGTGGGGAATAGAGGAAGGGGTGGGGTGTGGTGGAATTTGTTTATTGGAAGGAGAAATCAATATTCATGCCATCAGGTTGGAGGATACCCAGTGGAAAGTGTTACTCCCCTTCCCTGAGGCCTTGTCTTAGCACAAGAGGAGGCCACAGGTTGACACGGCGGAATGGGAATGGGAAAAGGAATGAAAATGTTTGGCCATCAGGAAGTCCCAGTTGTGGTGGATGATGTGGAGGAGTTCGATGACGTGGTCCATGAACTTATGACGGTGTCACTAATGTAGAGGGGGCTGCATCAGGAGTACCAGTCACAATAGATGACTCCAGCAGATTTGCAGTGTTGCTTCACCTGGAAGGACTGTTTGAGGCCTCAAATGGAGGTGAGGGAGGAGATGTATGGGCAGGTATAGTACTTGGGCAGTTTGCAGGGATACGTACCTGGTGTGAGATTAGTGGGGAGGGATGAATGGATAAGGGGATCGCAGAAGGAGTAATTCCTGCAGTAAGCTGGGGGGGGGACAAGAGGTAAAGATATATTTCATGGTAGGATCCCTTTGGAGATGGCAGTAGTTGCGGAGGATAATGTGTTGTAGAGGCTGATGGGATGGTAGGTGAGGACAAGAGGGACTGTATCACTATTAAGGTGGCAGGAAGGTGGGGTGAGTTCAGTTATCTGGGAAATGGAACAGATGAAGGTGAGGGCAGCATCAATAGTAGAGGGAGGGATACCCTGTCCTTTAAAGAAAGAGGACATCTCTTATGTCCTGGAACAGAAAGCCATGTTCTGGAAACAGATGTGATGGAGGCAAAGAAACTGAGAAAAGGGAATAGCATTTTTACAAGTGGGAAGGGCATTGTCAAGATAACCATGGAAATTCTTCTTCTTCTTCTGCCTTTCAACTCACTAGTGAGCATAGGCCACCAACAACCTCTTTCCAGATCAACCTGTCTTGTGCATATCTCTCCAGCTGTGACCATGTCATTCCCACTCTCCGCGTCGGTTAGCACTTCCCTCCTCCATGTGGACTTGGGCCTACCTCAATTTCGCTTGCCTTGAGGATTCCATGTGAGAGCTTGTCTGGTGACACTATTCGGGAGCTTCCTCAACGTGTGTCCTATCCAGCACCACTCCCTTCTCTTGATCTCTGCCTCAATTGGTGTCTGGTTGGCCCTTTGCCATAATTCTGTATTGTTCACATGTAAGGGGGTTTCGACTTTTATGTTACTGCGGAGGCTAATTAAAATGGCGTCTTTGTTATGTTAATCTGGGGAGTGCGGCTTTGTTGTGTTAAACGCTGAGAAAGTTTGCGCTAACAGTTTGTTTTTGCTTTAGTGTGTGATAAGAGAGTGCTATTAACCAATTGGGATAGTTGTTATGGTTTTGGTGTATTTGAAGATACTGTATGCGCGGGGTTTTGGGGGAGAAGGCGGGAGAGCGAGACAGAGGATGGACGAGGTGCTGTGAGTCCGCTAACAGGGTCGGACCCCGAGCGGGACGTTTGGCGAGGAGACGGAGACGGACTCGTGTGGAGCATCTGGTCGACCACCGTTGTTGGTCCCAGGCGGCCGGTCGAAGTGGTCCGAGGGGGTCGCAGGGTGAAGAAGAAGGTCCTTGAGCTCCAACGGTTTTTGTGTACGAAGAGATTGAACTTTGATAAGTGTGGTGCCTTTTATTTTCCTTTCATATTTTATTCTCTTTTAATTATATAGTTCCAGTAATATCTATAAACTGTAAATCATTTAATTGCATCTGGTGTATTGTCTGTTATTTGGGCGGGGTGGGGTACCTCACACAGCATCCACACAAACGAATTATCCAGTTTGGCGGGGCTGAGGCTGTTTCCCTAGACGACAGCGAGCCCAGCGACCCTGAGGGTGGCCGGGGGGGGGGCTACACACATAATCTGTCCATGTTAGCCCCAACATCTGACGCAAGCATTTGTTGATGAGGGTTTATAAAAGATGTCGGTTGACAGTTTGTCTCCAGAGATGGAGAAAGAGTGATTGAGTAAGGGCAAGGAGGTGACGGAGATAGACGAAGTGAATTGAAGGGTGGGGTGGAAATTGATAAAATTGACAACCTTAGAGAGGGTGCATGAAGCAGCGCTAAAGCAGTTGGTAGCATAGCAGAGGAAGAGTTAGGGAGTATAAACGGGGAAGGCTTTGGACATAGACTGTTCTACAAATGACAGAGCTGGGGGCCAAGTGAATGCCCATGGCTATCCCTTGGGTTTGGAGAGATTGGAAGGAGCTGAAGGAAAAATTGTTCAGGGTGAGGACCAATTCTGCCAGATGGAGGAGTTGGTTATGGAGGGGGATTGGTTGGATCTTTGTCAAGAAAGAATCGGAGAGCTTTGAGGCCCTCTTGATAGGAGATAGAAGTGTATAGGGACTGAACATTTGTGGTGAAGATGAGGCAGTCAGGGCCGGGGAATTGAAAGTCACTGAGGAGATCAAGGGCATGAGAAGTGAGATGTGGGTGGGAAGGGACTGAACCAAGGGGGATAGAGTGGAATTGAGATGTGAAGACACGAGTTCAGTAGGACAGGAGCAGGCAGAGACAATTGGCTGTGTATTAATGGTAAAACTCTTGGCAGAGTGGAGGATCAGAGGGATTTTGGGGTCTGAGTCCATAGGACGCTCTAAGTAGCTGCGCAGGTTGACTCTGTGGTTAAGATGGCAGACGGTGTATTGGTCTTCATCAATCATGGGATTGAGTTCATGAGCCGAGAGGTAATGTTGCAGCTATATAGAACCCTGGTCATACCCTACTTGGAGTACTGTGCTCAGTTCTGGTCGCCTCACTACAGGAAGGATGTGGAAACTATAGAGAGGTGCAGAGGAGATGTTACCTGGATTGGGGTGCATGCCTTATGAGAATAGGTTGAGTGAACTCGGCCTTTTCTCCTTGGAGCGACGGAGGATGAGAGGTGACCTGATAGAGGTGTATAAGATGATGAGAGGCAAATTGCTTGTGTGGATACTCAGAGTCTTTTTCCCAGGGCTGAAATGGCTAACATGAGAGGGCATAGTTTTAAGGTGCTTGGAAGCACATACAGAGGAGATGTCAGGGGTAAGTTTTTTACGCAGAAAGTGGTGACCGCGTGGAATGGGCTGCCAGTGACGGTGGTGGAGACAGATACGATAGGGTCTTTTAAGAGACCCCTGGATAGGTACATGGAGCTTAGAAAAATAGAGGGCTATGGATAACCCTAGGTAATTTCTGAAGTAAGTACATGTTCGGCACAGCATCGTGGGCTGAAGGGCCTGTATTGTGCTGTAGGTTTTCTATGTTTCTACCCAGACAGTGCAGTTTGTGGATCTTGGGCAGGAGGTAGAAGCGAGCAGTGCTGGGTAAGGGAACTGGATATGGGATAAGGTCAGTGATGGTGTTCACCACAGTTTTCTGATAGTGTGGAGTGGAGTTCTCCTAGAGGGATAGGTATGAGGGATGTTTGAGAGTTGCCACCAAGGTAGATGTCAGTGTTAGAACCATAAAATCATAGAACACTACAGCACAGAAAACAGGCCATTCGGCCCTTCCAGTCTGTGCCAAAACAGTATTCCACTAGTCCCATTGACCATCATCCAGTCCATAACCCTCCAGACCTCTCTCATCCATGTACCTATCCAATTTGTTCTTAAAACATAAGAGTGAGCCTGCATTTACCACGTCAGATGGCAGTTCGTTCCGCACTCCCACAACTCTCTGAGTGAAGAAGTTCCCCCTAAACCTTTCCCCTTTCACCCTAAAGCCATGTCCTCTCGTATTTATCTCCCCTAATCTAAGTGGAAAGAGCCTGTTCACATTTATTCTGTCTATGCCCCTCATAATTTTGTAAACCTCTATCAAATCTCCCCTCATTCTTCTATGCTCCAAGGAATAAAGTCCTAACCTGTTCAATCTTTCCCTGTAACTCAGCTCCTGAAGAACCAGCAACATCCTAGAAAATCTTCTCTGCATTCTTTCAATCTTATTGATATCCTTCCTATAGTTAGGTGACCAGAACTGTACACAATACTCTAAATTTGGCCTCACCAATGTCTAATACAACCTCCCCATAACATCCCAACTCCTATACTCAATACTTTGATTTATGAATGGCAGGATGCCAACAGCCTTCTTTACAACCCTGTCTACCTGTGACGCTACTTTCAGGGAATTTTGTATCTGAACTCCCAGATCTCTTTGTTCCTCCGCACTCCTCAGTGCCCTCCCATTTACTGTGTATGTCCTACCTTGATTTGTCCTTCCAAAATGCAGCACCTCATACTTGTCTGCTTTAAATTCCATCTGCCATTTTCTGGCCCATTTTTCCAGTTGGTCCAGATCCCTCTGCAAGCTTTGAAAGCCTTCCTCACTGTCCTCAACGCCTCCAATCTTAGTGTCATCAGCAAACTTGCTAATCCAATTTACCACATTATTATCTAGATCATTGATATAGACAACAAACGACAATGGTCCCAGCACAGATCCTTGAGGCACACCACTAGTCACAGGCCTGCAGTCTGATAAGCAATCATCCACTACCACTCTGTCTTCTCCCACACAGCCAATTTCGAATCCAGTTTACAACCTCTCCTAGTGTCTGAACCTTCTGAACTAACCTCCCATGTGGGACCTTGTCAAAGGCCTTACTAAAGGCCATGTAGACAACATCCACAGCCTTTCCTTCGTCTACTTTCTTGGTAACCTCCTCAAAAAACTCTATAAGATTCGTTAAACACGATCTACCACGCACAAAGCCATGCTTAATCAGCCCTTGGCTGTGCAAATACTTGTATATCCGATCTCTCAGAACACCTTCCAATAATTTACCTACTACTGATGTCAGGCTCACCGGCCTGTATTTACTTGGTTTACTTTTGGAGCCTTTTTTTAAACAACGGAACGACATGAGGTACCCTCCAATCCTCCGGCACCATACCCATGGCTAAGGACATTTTAAGTATTTCTGCCAGGGCCCCTGCAATTTCTACACTAGTCTCTCTCAAGGTCCAAGGAAATGTCATGTCAGGACCAGGGGATTTATCTACCTTTATTCGCCGTAAGGCAGCAAGCACCTCCCCTTCTTTAATCTCTATATGTTCCATGACACTGCTGCTTGTTTCCCTTCCTTCCATATATGCTATGCTAGTTTCCTGAGTAAATACTGATGCAAGAAAATTGTTTAAAATCTCTCCCATCTTGTGAGGCTCCACACATAGACGACCACTTTGATCTTCTAGGGGACGAATTTTCTCCCTTACTACCCTTTTACTCTTAATATACTTGCAGAAACCCTTCGGGTTTACCTTCACATTACCTGCCAAAGCAACCTCATGTCGTCTTTTTGCCCTCCTGATTTCTTTCTTTAGTATTTTCTTACATTTCCTATACTCTTCAAGTACCTCATTTTTTTCCTTGTTGCTATACACCTCTCTCTTTTTCTTAACCAGATGGCCAATATCCCTTGAAAGCCAAGGTTCTCTATGCCTGTTAACTTTGCCTTTAATCCTGGCAAGAACATGCAAACTCTGCGCTCTCAAAATTTCTCCTTTGAATGCCTTCCACATACTGAACACATCTTTGCTAGAAAACAACTTATCCCAATACACTCCTCCTAGATCCTTTCTCATTTCCTGAACTTTGGCCTTTCTCCAATTTAGAACCTTAACTCGAGGACCAGACCTATCCTTATCCATAATTAACTTGAAACTAATGACATTATTGTCACTGGACCCAAAATGTTCACCTATACATACTTCCGTCACCTGACCTGTCTGGTTCCCTAATAGGAGATCAAGTATTGCATCCTCTCTCATTGGTCTCTCTATATATTGATTTAGAAAACTTTCCTGAACACATTTGACAAACTCCATGCCACCTAACCCTTTCACAGTGTGGGAGAACGAGTCAATATGTGGACTAGGACTTCCACATTTTCCTCCCAGTATTCCTTTATCTTTAAGTATTCCTCATTATTCCTTCTTTGTATTATTCATTTACTTTTATAATTTATAGATTTTTGTGTCCCTGCACTGTACTGCTGCTGCAAAACAACAAATGCCATGTCATGTTTTAGATAATAAATCCCATTCTGATTCTCTCAGAACCAGGAAGGAATTGGGGAGAGAGATTAAATACGAAAACCAGAATTGATGGGAGCTTGGACATTTTGATAGGGTAGAAGAGAGGTCCAAGGAAGAGAGATTGGTTAGAAGGAGAGGTCTTGCAGAAGAAATGGAGTCATATCCAGGGGAGAGGTCAGAGTTTTCAGGATGGAGGAAGGGAGAAGATTAAACAATTAGGCAAGGCTGGAAATATATCCTACCAGGAGATGGATGAACAGTTAACAGGGATCAGGGAAGTTGGGGAGAGTTGGATGATGGAGTTCCCAGGATTAGCATTGAAATGCAAATTCAGAGCAAACAGAACTCCCAGCACTACATTTGGTCAAATTATTCATCATCTGTGTTGAAGGGGTTCATTGGGGTTGAGTCCAGGCTGCTGGCCTGTAATAACAAAGACAGCTCAGGACAGACCACTGAGGCTGCAGGAGACTTAAAACAGATGGCTGGAAACTTCCTTGCAAAAGGCAAAATAGGCAACGTACCAGGTGTCAGACTTTCAGCCTTCATTGTCCCAGACTTACTGCCCTCCATTAATGGGACTTCATAGGTTGTTGGAAAGTTCTGCAGTCAATTTTGTGGAATGTCCAGTATAAGTGTTTGAGGTCAATCATTACACAATTTTAATGCTGCATTTGAAATTCAATTAAGACAGCATCTTTCGGATCCTTCTGTGGAATAAGCCACCCTTACCAGAAGAAAAACAGCTCAATTATTCTGCCTTCACAATGTAAATTTTATGTGCTATGATACATCTCACTCCAAACAGTGGGATGTGCCTATCCCAGATGTAGCAACCTATGAACAGACATGAACTCCCAAGAAATTTTTGAAGCCGGTAATTTGTGAAATTGCTCTCCGTATGTTAACATTTCTATTGTTTTCCTTGCGTTTGTCAGTTTATTAGCTAACCCAACCATTGTTCCGCAATGTACACAAAGCCAGCATAATTATTTACTTCTATGCTCATAACACAGTGTTAGAATTGGGACAACTTTCCAAATTTGTAGAGGTGCTTCAAATGATTTAAACACCAAGTAAAGCTGCAATTGCTTCCTGACATAAAGTGCATTTTTGATTGAATCCTGTCTGGTGGTTTTGCCCATTACTTACCTGGAATGACCAACAGAAACCATTGAAATTCTACAACTTTGTAGATCAGTAAACAAGCATCCCCTAATATACTCATCGTTTCATTTCCAATTCAATAGATTTTGTCTGGCCACCAAATACTAATTCCATTTGCTTTAATAAGCATGCAGCTTAATTTCCCCTTTGAAATTTGAAGCAATTTCAGTATACATCATAACAAACTGAAGATATTACCTTGATCAATGAAGCAGGACAAGTACCTCAAGGAAAAACCAACGAAGAAGCAAGGCTGGCTATGCTTAAGTGCAAGTCTCTATGCTTTTAACACTTTTGAAATATGTTGGGTTCAAGTCTGTTTCAATGCACAATGTTCTTTATGGTTGTTCATGTTGTAAAGATTATTTATTAACATGTGCGGGCACAGTGTCATTACAAGAGGCATTTCCAGTTGAATAATAAAACTTTATAAGCTCCTGTGTGAAGGGTGTTTTCCACATATTTCATTATTTTAGAAATAAATTTAGTTGCTCAAGTTTGTGAGTTTAAATCAGTGACACAGAAGGGCAGGGGGAGATGAGGAGAGCAGTGGTGACAGGGGATTCAATAATTAGAGGAGCAAGCAGGAGATTCTGTGGACATAACAGAGACTGTCAGGTGGTATGTTGTCTCCCTGGTGTCAGGGTCAGGGACATCTCAGATCAGGTCTGTAGCATTCTTAAGGGGAGGGTGAGCAGTCAGAAGTCACAAGTGACATAGAAAGATTGAGGAGAAAGTATAGAGAACTAGGTAGGAAGCTGAAATGCAGCATATCAAGGGTAGTAATCTCTTGACTTCTTCCTGTGCCACCATCTGGGAAGGGTAAGAATAGGATGATATGGTAGTTGGATGCATGGCTGAAGAAATGGTGCAGGAGGCACTCTTGCAGATTTGTGGGTCATTGGGATCTCTTCTGGGGAAAGTATGACCCGTATAAAAAGGGATGGGATAATCCAGAACTTGAAAGGGACCAATATCCTTGCAGGTAGATTTGCTAGAGCTGTTGGGGAGGCCTTAAACTCATTTAGCAGTGGGATGGAACTGGAGTCAGAGGATCATGGGTCAGAGGATAGGCAATTGGTGTACAGGTAGCTGTAATGTGTAGAGTGACAGTAAGGAAGGACAGGTACTTGACAGGGCATAAATGCAGTCTGTTGAATAGGTTAAAGTGTCTCAATTTTAATGCAAGGAGTATTCAGGAACAAAGCTGTGAACTTAAAGCATGGGTCAGTACATGGAACTATGACGTTGTGACCATTACAGAGATTTGGCTATAGCAGTGGCAGGAGTGGCTGCTGGATGTTCTGAGATTTGTTTGTTTCAAAAGGGACAGGAAAAATGGTAAAGATGTGAGGGAGTGGGATTTCTAACTGGGATAGAATCACAGCTGCAGAAAGGGAGGACATCTGGAGGGATTGACCATTGAGTCAGTACGGGTGGATGTCAAAAACAGGAAGGGAAGATTTTGGAAAGGTGCAAAATTCACAGAATTGTTATCATAGATGACTTTAACTTCACAATATTGATTGGCACCTCCTTAGGGTAAAAGGCTTAGGTGGGGCAGAATTTGTTAGGTGTGTCCTAACACAATAGGATTCCTGACATAATATGTAGACAGACCGACTAGAGGAGAGGCCATACTGGATCTGGTGTTAGGTAACGAACCTGGTTCAGTGGCAGGTCTCTCAGTAGGTGAACATTTTGGAGACAGTGACCACAACTCTGACCTTTACCATAGCCTTGGAGAGGGGTAGGAGCAGACTGTATGGGAAAGTATTTAATTGGGCGAGGGTGAATTATGATGCTATTAGACAGGAACTTGGGAGTATAAATTGGGAATGGATGTTCTCGGGGGGGGGGGAGGAAGCACAACAGAAGTGTAGAAGTTGTTTAGGAAGCAGTTATATGGAGCTCTGGGTAGGTTTGTCCCACTGAGGCAGGAATAGGGTGGAGGAACCATGGCTTGCAAGAAATGTGGATCATCTAGTCAAAAAGAAGAGAGAGGCAAGGAGTTTAGGGAGCAAGGATAGGGCTCTAAAGAAATTTGAGATAGTCAGAAAGGAGATTAAGAATGATTTACAAGAGCTAGAAGAGGAAATAAGAAGGCCATGGAGAATAGGATTAAGGAAGGCTATAAGAAGTTCCACAAGGTGTTGATACATAGGCTTATATACAACATTTTGGACCAGTGGAAGTGGTCCAGAAGGGTTATATGGAAACTATTATTACTATTTTTCTTAACAACTAATTCCATTACTTAGCCTAATAGGTTAGATTTACCCCAGTACATAATTATCTACTTAAATGTTTATTTTCCTTTTATATCATCTCAATGTGTACTTAAGAATGTATAAATAATTGTAGTTTTATACATATAAAAAAATGGAAAAGGTTATATGTGTGAAAAAAGTACATGATATTTGTGAATTCTTTATCCAAATAAAAATAAAATTAAAAAAAAAGTTCCACACATACGTGAAGAACAGAAAGATGACAACAGTGAGGCTAGGATCCATTAGGGATAAAAGAGGAAACACGTGCCTGGAGTCAGAAGAGATAAGGGAGGTTCTGAATGAATACTTTGCTTCAGTATTCGCCAGTGAGAAGGACCTTGATGTTTGTGAGGACAGCATAAAATAAACTGATATGCTAGAATATGTCAAAATTAAGAAAGTGGGTGTGCTGGAAATGTAAAAACATTAGGATAGAAAAGTCCCTGGAGCTGAATGGAGTATAATCCAAGTTACCATGGGAAGTGAGGAAAAAGATTGCTGCACCTTTTGAAATGATTTTGGCGTCCTCACTGGCCACAGGAAGAGTACCAGAAGACTAGAGGGCGTCAGATGTCATCCCTTTGTTCAAGTAATATAAAAGGGGTAATGCTGGGAATTAATGACCAATGAGTCTTATGTCTGTGGTGAGTAACTATTGGAGAGAATTCCTAGAGACAGGATTTATGAGCATTTGGAGAAGCATTGTGTGATTAGGGAATAGTCAGAATGGCTTTGTTAGGGGCAGGTCATGTCTCGTGAGACTGATTGAATTCCTTGAGGAAGTGACAAAACAAATTGATGTAGGTAGAGCAATGGATGTGGTGAATATGGATTTTAGTAAGGCATTTGGCTATGGTCTTATCGTTCCCCATGGTGGCTCATTCAGAAAGTCAAGAGAGATAGGATCCAGAGAAACTTGGCTACATGGACTGAGAACTGGCTTGCCCACAGAAGGCAGAGGGTGAAGGTAGATGGAATGTATCCTGCCTGGCAGTTGGTGACCAGCGGTGTTCTGCAGAGATCTGCTCTGGGATTCCTAATCTTTGTGATTTTTATAAATGACTTGGATGAGAAAGTAGAAGGGTGGGTTAGTAAGTTTTCATGTCACATCAAAGTTGTTGCGTTGTGGATAGTTTAGAACTTTGACCAGCACCCAATCATTGGAAACTTGGAGAGGAGGGAATTTCAATCAGGTCCACTGCTGGAGGATAAAAGGCAGCAGTGGATTGTGGCAATGAAAACGAGCTTTGACCAGCAACCGACCAGTGTTTGGGAATCAATTAGCAAGAGCCAATTATATGCTTGCCATCTAAAAATCTCCATCTAAATGTGCAATGCACAAATTATAGTAATGTGAAATAAATAGTGTGTACAGTAAGATATACAAGAGAACAGACAATATAGCTTAGAAATACAATTGTATCAGCATGAGTTAATCAGTCTGATGGCTTGGTGGAAGAAGCTGTCCTAGAGTCTGTTGGTACTGGCTTTAATGCTATGGTACTGTTTCCCAGCTGGTAGCAGCCAGAACAGTTTGCTGTTGGGGTGACTTGGGTCCCCAATGATCCTTTGGGCCTCTTTTACGCACTTGTCACTGTAAATGTCCTGAATAGTGGGAAGTTCACATCTACAGATGCGCTGGGCTGTCCACACCACTCTCTATAGTGTCCTGCGATTGAGGGAAGTACAGTTCCCATACTAGGCAGTGATGCAGCCAATCAGGATGCTCTCAATTGTGCCCCTGTAGAAAGTCCTTAAGATTTGAGGACCCATACCAAACTTCTTCAACTGTCTGAGGTGAAAGAGGCGCTGTTGTGCTTTTTTCACCACACAGCGAGTACGTACAGACCATATGAAACCCTCAGTGATGTGTAGGCTGAGGAACTTAAAGCTGTTCACCCTCTCAACCCCAGATCCATTGACGTGAATAGGGGTTAACCTGTTTCTATTCCTCCTGTCATCCATAACCAGCTCCTGTGTTGAGGGTCAGAGGGGTAGAGGTGAGGGAGCCCACTCTTACCACCTGCCAGTGATCTGACAGGAAGTCCAGGGTCCAGCTGCACAAGACAGGGTGAAGGTCGAGGTCTCTGAGTTTCTTGTCAATCCTTGAGGGAATTATGGGGTTGAATGCTGATCTGTCTTCCAAGAACAGCATTCTCACATAAGCATCCTTCTTCTCCAGATGTGTAAGGACGGTGTGTAGAGCAGTGACTATTGCGTCGTGGGTTGATCAGTTGTGTCGGTCAGTGAACTGCAGGGGTCCAGTTTGGCTGGTAGCAAGCTGCAGATGTAATCCTTGATCACCCTTTCAAAGCATTTACTCATTATTGAGGTGAGTGTGACAGGATGCCAGTCTTTTTAGCTACAGGGACAATGGTGGATGTTTTTAAAAAAAATGTTTTAGTTGATTTTTTTTTTTTTTTTTAAAATGAGTTTCTACAATACAACAGAGAAAAAAACCCACCAGCAAAAAAGAGATCTATACAGTGCAAAACAAACATGTCTAATATACAATTCATAACAGGAAAGAAAAAGCACCCAAAATAAAATCATATAAAGTTAGTATCCTCCCCACTCTCCCACTATGCAATTCCAAGCCAACCATTTTGATGTAAAATCAAATAAAGCTTTTGTCACCAGAGCTGTAAATATAAAAGTATATTAGATTAGATTATGAGGACACGCAGTCCTCTTTTATTGTCATTTAGTAATGCATGCATTAAGAAATGATACAATGTTCCTCCAGGATGAACACAAGACAAACCAAGACTAAAAAAACTGACAAAAACCACATAACTATAACATATAGTTACAACAATGCAAAGCAATACAGTAATTTGATAAAGAACAGACCATGGGCATGGTAAAAAAAAAAAGTATCAAAGTCTCTCAAAAGTTCCATCATCTTATGCAGACGGTAGAAGGGAGAAACTCTCCCTGCCATGAGCTTCCAGCACCGCAAACTTGCCGATGCAGCATCCTGGAAGCACCTGACCACAGCCGACTCTTGAGTACACCCGAAAACTTCGAGCCTCCGACCACCCCTTCGACACTGAGCACCAAGCACCATCCCTGCCGAGCGCTTCAACCCCAGCCCCAGCAACAGGCAGTAGGCAAAGCCAAGGATTTGGGGCCTTCCCTGCCAAAGATTCTTGATTGCACAGTAGCAGCAGCAGTGAAGCAGGCATTTCAGCAGTTTCTCCAGATGTTCCTCCGGGCTTCTTACGTCTGTCTCCATCAAATCAGGATTGTGCACGGTACCTACTTACAAATACGATATCACTTCGGTGTGGCCGCGTGCACTGTGTCACGCTGCCATCTTCTCCTCCCCTCCACTTAATATTGCCTACTACCTAAACTGTAATATACTTCCACATGAAAAAACTGTAAAACTTAACCAGACAAAAAAGCTGAAAGTAAGGGAATAAAATACAAAAAAAAAAGATAAACCTTGAATCTAAAGAGGAATTATGAAAATACTCAAGAAAAGGTCCCCAGACCTTATGGAACTTTATGTCCGAATTAAGAAGTGAATAATGAATCTTTTCATGGTTTAAGCAAGACATAATGTCTCTAAGCCATTGAGCTTGAGTGGGTGGGGCAACACCTCTCTACCTAAGAACTAAACGTCTAGCCAAAAGAGGGGCAAAAGATAATGTTTGACATTTAGTCGGACTCAAATGCATGTCACCTTCACCCGAGGTGCCAAAAAGAGCAATCAAAAGGTTAGGTTCTACGTGGCAATTAATAATATGGGATAAAGTTAAAAAGACTTCTCTCCAAAATTTCTCCAAACTAGGACAAGCCCAATACATATGGATAAAAGAAGCCTTGCCCACTATACACTTGTCACAACAGGGACTAATATCAGGATAGAACCGCGATAATTTAGTTTTAGACATATGAGCCCTATGTACAACCTTGAACTGCAAAAGACAATGGTGAGCACATAAAGAGGTTGAGTTAACTGACTTAAGAATTGAATCCCAAACCTCATTGGACAGAAATATTTAAATCATATTCCCAGGCAGTTCTAATTTTATCAAAGGGGGCATGACTCAAGGTTGCTAACTTATCGCGAATAGTAGATGTTAAAGCTTTACCCATAGGATTTATACAAAGAAACAAGCCCACAACGTTTTCTTTCGGCATCTCAGGAAAGTTTGGTATTAAAGGGTTAATAAAATGTCTAATTTGAAGATATCTAAAAAATGAGTATTAGGTAGGCTAAACTTTGCAGACAGTTGTTCAAAAGTTGCAAAACGATTATCTATGAAAAGATCTTCAAAGTGCCTAATGCCCTTTATGTACCAGACATGAAATGTTAAGTCTTGCATAGAAGGTCGGAAAAGATGGTTATGTAAAATAGGACTAGAGAGAGAGAAACCGTGAAGACCAATATATTTTCTGAACAGAGCCCATATTCTCAGATTATCTAATGAGAGGATTAACAATTAGTTTAGGCAAATGACAAGGAAATGCAGATCCAAGAAATGCGGAAATGGAGAAATCCTTATTAAAGTTCAACTCCATTGCCACACATTTTGGGCAGTCAGACTGATTATAAAAGGAAGACCAAAAAGTGAGACAGCGTATATTGGCTGCCCAGTAATATAAACGAAAATTAGGCAAGGCCATACCACCTTCCTTTTTAGGTTTTTGAAGGTGAACTTTATCAAGTCTAGAACGTTTGCCCTTCTATAGATAGGACGAAATAGTAGAATCTAACGAATCAAAAAATGCTTTAGAAATAGAAATTGGTAGATTGAATTAAGTGTAAAAATTTAGGAAGGATATACATTTTAACAACATTAAATCAACCTACCAGAGACATGGATGGGGTGACCACTGTGTCAAACTCTGTTTTGTATGATTTAAAAGATTAGTGAAATTTTCTCAAAAAAGACGCTTAAAGTTCCTTGTTACTGTAATAACAAGGTAAGTAGATTAATTATTTACTACTTTAAAAGGGAGGTTATGAAATTATAATATTTGTGCTTCTGTTAATTGGGAGAAGTTTGCTCTTATGTAATTTAAGTTTGTATCTGGAAAGCTGGTTAAATTTATTAAGAAGTGAAAATATTGGGGGTAAGGAGGTAGGTTGATTTGATATAAAAAGTAAAGGATCATCAGCATAAAGAGAAACTCTATGCTCAACACCCCCCCAATCCCCGTCAATTCAGCACAGCTACGAAACACAATCGCCAATGGCTCTATGGCCAGATCAGAAAGTAAGGAACTTAAAGGGCACCCTTGTCGGGTGCCACATTTAAGGTTAACGGGTTGGGATTGCTGAGAGTTGGTCAAAACAGAAGCAATGTGGCATGAATATAACAATTTAATCCATGTAATAAAATTTTGTCCAAAATCAAATTTTTCTAAAACCGCAAAAAGATAGGTCCACTCCACATGATCAAACGCTTTCTCCACGTCAAGAGAGATGACACATTCAGGAGTCCCAGATGAAGGTGAACATAAGATATTAAATAGATTCAGTATATTAAAAAAAGGGAGGCGATTTTTAATAAAACCAGAGATAATTGAGAGTACAATGTTCTCCAATCTACGAGCCAAAACTTTAGCCAAAATTTTGACATCAACATTTAACAAAGAAGTCGGCCTATACGAAGAACACTCTGTTGGGTCTTTACCATTTTTTGCTAAAAGAATAATACTTGCCTCATTAAATGATGCTGGTAATTTACCATGTTTAAATGAATCGGATAAAACTAAGATTAACTGAGGCAAGACCAGTGAGGAATATGATTTATAAAATTCCGCAGAGAACCCATCAGGTCCAGATTTACCAGACTGCAGTGCAAAAATGGCTAAGGATATTTCCTCTAGTGATAGTGGCTCATTAAGTTTTACTTTGAGACCAGGAGAAAGCGAAGGAATATTTAAACTATTTAAGAAATGCTCGACAGAAATGCTATCATTTAAAGATTCAGAGGTGTGGAGTTGAGAATAATAATTCTTAAATGTATCATTAATATCAGAATGATTCAAGGATATGTTTCCATTTCCCATTTGAATTTTTGGAATTTGCTGTTTAGCTTTAGAGCATCTTAGTTGGTTGACTAAAAGTTTACCGGATTTATCACCATGAATATAAAACCGGCTCTTACTTTCGAGAAGTTGACGTTCAATTGGGTGAGTGGAAATAATGTCAAACTTAGTTTGAAGTTCCACTCACGTCTTGTACAGTTCCGGATTTTTGGTCTGGGCATATAATTGGTCTGTTGCTTTAATTTGACTAACCAAATCTAATCGCTCGGTATAGGTCTTTCTTTTCAAATTCGCAGTATGTGAAATTATTTGACCCCTCAGATATGCTTTCATGGCATCCCAGATAACCTGAGTTGAGATTTCAGATGACATGTTAGTATTTAAAAAAGTTATCTGGGCCTTCATAAATTTTACAAAATCATTATCCGACAACAGGGTCGGATTAAAACACCAATATTTATTCATATGGGGGAAACCAGAAAGAATTATAGACAGGGTAACTGGGGCATGATCTGAAATCAATATACTCTGATAATAACAAGAATGAACAGATGGAATCAGCAGGTTATCGATTAAAAAATTATCAATTCTAGTAAAAGTATGATGGACATGTAGAAGAATAATCTCTCTCACTTGGATGGAAAAAACAACATACATCAGAGATACCATAATTAGAAAGGAAGGACTGAAATGATAAAGCAGATTTACTTGGTAGCCTAGGAACAGAAGACGATTGATCCAAAACTGGATCTAACAGTTAAAATCACTGCCCATCAATGGAAAAACATTGAGGAGAGGATACTCAAACACGAGGAAATCTGCAGATGCTGGAGTTTCAAGTAACACTCAAAAGTTGCTGGTGAATGCAGCAGGACAGGCAGCATCTCTAGGAAGAGGTACAGTCGACGTTTCGGGCCGAGACCCTTCATCCTGACAAAGGGTCTCGGCCCGAAACGTCGACTGTACCTCTTCTTAGAGATGCTGCCTGGCCTGCTGCGTTCACCAGCAACTTTTATGTGAGGAGAGGATCCTTTCCATCCCCATACAGGTAATTTTGGCTGATAACTTAAAAAGTTACATAAATAATATTGACAACCCGTGGGTGAAATGGACTCTTAAGATATGGAAAACTATTATAAAAGAATATAAACTGGAGAGAGACATTGCAATTCTTAAATGGTGTGCATATGACTCGGATTTTATGCCGAATAAACTGGATGCTAGACTTAAGGACTGGACAGCTAAAGGAATAACAGCTATTTGCAATATAATGAAAGAAGGAACACTGTTCAGTTTTGAAATGCTCAAAGAGAAACACTTGTTAGAAAAACAAGACTTTTATCGGTACTTACAGATGCGACAGTATGTTAATAGGACGGTTAAAAATGTAACCAAGGCTAGTGCATGTCTGATAGAGCTGTTTAGAAAAGCATATAATACAGACAACGATAGTAAGATCATTTCAAGTGTGTATAAGGGTTTGTCAAATCTTAAAACACATTCAACTTCATACATTAAAACAAAGTAGAAGGAAGGAGGGATAATAATATCTGAGGAAGACTGGACAATAATATGGAGGTATCAATGGAAGTGTACCGGTTCACAAAAATGGAGGGAGTTCAGGTGGAAAAACTTGATAAGGTATTTTATTACACCCTCTCAGAAATTCCATTAGGATAACAACCCCCATTTGCTGGAGAAATTGTGGAAATCAAAATGCAAACCATTATCATATTTTCTGGGAATGCCCCATTATCAAAGACTATTGGAGTGGGATACATAATGCACTACAAGACATCTTTAAATGTGAAATATCCTTAGAGAATAAGACCATATACTTTGGGTATATACCTCAAGAATGGTTGAAAAGAGATAAATATTTAATGAATGTACTGCTGGTGGCTGGTAAAGGGACCCTTACCAGGAAATGATCACAGGAGAGCCCAACTCTAAATGTATGGATGGAAATTGCAACAGACATTTACAAAATGGAGAAGATAACAGCATCTGTTAATCATAAGTTGGAACAATTTTATTCATGCTGGGAAAAATGGTTTAACTACTTAACACCTCATGGGCCTGATTTTATTCTCACAAGTCAATGAATATGTTGTAAAAAAAGATCACTCCCTACTCTGTACATAATTTTCTTCTTTCAATTGTTCTTTCTTCCCTCTCCTTTCTATAAGTATATACTTCAAATATTATGTGGAGATTTGTGACAAATATGATATATGTACAGTATCTGAAATACATCTTATGGAAATGCTTGTTTGATGATGAAATCCAATAAAAATTAAATTACAAAAAAAAATCGCCCAATGTAAGAGAATATAAACTCAAGTCAGGCAATAAAGAGAAAAAATGATCAAAAAACTCCACATCATCCGAATTGGGACTGTACAGGTTAGCCAAGACTAGCATAGTATTATACAATTTCCGAGAGACAATAATAAAACGACCATTTGTATCAGATACTTTGTTATGAAGCTCACAGGGAATATTTTGATTTATAAGAATTGAGACCCCCTTAGCTTTAGCTGGAAAAATAGAATGGATGTGCTGCCCCACGCACATTGACATGAGATGAGAATTATCGGAACTATGAATGTGTGTTTCTTGCAAAAAAGCAATTGCAGCTTTAAGCTGCTTAAGATGTGAAAACACCTTCCTTCTTTTAACAGGATGGTTCAATCCCTTAACATTCCAGCTTATAAAATTCAACGGACTAACCATTGTCATTTAAAAAAAAACAGAGGGTAGTAGGCATGAGCAAAATCAAACATTCAGATAACAGCTCTGGGGCAAAAGTATGAAGCAAGAGAACCAGGACAAAGATATGTTCTGAATAACAAAGAATAACTAAAGGTTCTATACCCACCCCCCAAAATCCCACAACAAGAAAGCTACCAAAAATCAGCAGCAAGCTCTTCAGAAAAAAAAACACCCCAAAAACCAACTTCCAATTTCTTATCATCATAAGCTACATTTTGTTAACAATTCAAAAACCGGAAAACTTATGCAATATGAATTAAGATTATACATAAAGGAAAAAAAAACAAAATGCATTAAGCTTAACTCTAAATAATAATCCAAAAGAAAAGATATGAACTAAAGAACGCGTAAACAAACTTTAACCAGTAATCTACTTGTGAGAAACTATGAAAAAAAAAATCACTGATTTAAGAAAGAAAGATCAGGGAAAAAAAAGAGAAAAAGTACCTGTCCGCCATTTTAAAATAATCAGACCGATTCTGAGGAAATCAAAGTGACAGGGAGACTTCCGATAAATTTCTGAGCTTCTGCAACCAAGTTAAACCACTTTTTGTCTCCAGTGTTATTCGGAGATGAGTTGGAAAATGCAGAGGGGGCCTGAATCTGCGATTATAAAACTCTTTCATAGTTCCTTTATACTCAGCACGCAGACTCAGAACTTGGGGAGCGTAGTCCTCAATAATACAAATAGGCTGACCCTTGTATACCAACTTTCCTCTCCGACGTGCTTCCATAATCTAAAGGTCTTTCACCTTATAGCAATGAAAACACAATTACTAGACGTGGCCTATGGCACAACTCTGGCTTAGGTGCAGAGGTATGGTGAGCTCTGTCTAACTCGGGTGGGGTTGGAAGTATATTGTTCCCAAAAATCTCACAAAGTGGAAAAAAAATTCAATGGGAGATCCACATTCGATAGCCTCTGGCAAGCTGAGGATTCGTAGATTTTGATGTATGCTCCAACCTTCCACGTCAGTAACTTTGGATATTAACTTGCTGTTATGATCTCTCAAGCTGGAGAAAACGATTTCCAAATAGTGAAAATGACGTTCTAAGTCATCAGTGGCTGACTCAAGATGAGAAAGACGTTCGGCATGAGCCTCCACTTTGGAATTAATTTGATCCAATTTTAACTCCAATGAACTGAAAGACTTAAATTCAGAAATTATATCATGTCAGTGCTGTTCCAAAATGGAAACAATCTTGGCAGAGGAACCAGTGTCAGGAACTTCTTTTTCCCCCCCGATTTGGTGATCCTTGCAGCCATAGTAAGACAGGCGTATTTGTAGGCAGGAGGGAGAATAAAAAAAATTGACAACCAGGGGTAAAAAAAAAAATGGAGAAGTGCGGAGGTAAGTAGTAAAACAGAGTGACAGCTTTGAGCGACTAAATCATGGCCATCTTGACCAGAAGTCTGATGGTGGATGTTTTGAAGCAGGAGGGCACTCCCCACTTGGAGGGAGAGATTAAAAATGTTTGCAAACACATTCATTCTGAGTACCTGCCCTGGGATGCTGTCCAGTCCCGCAGCTTTACAGCTGTCCACTCGTTGGAACACCTGTGTACTTCAGCCTCAGACTTGACTGAGGTGCAGGCCGCATTGGCGGCTCTCCTCAGGGCTCAGTGTTGGCAACATTGAATCAAGCGCAAGAAAAAGATTTAGCTCATTTGGGAGAGAGGCAGCAATGTTGGCAGCACCACTGTGTTTAGCTTTGAAGTCTGTGATGGTGTGCAGAGCTTGCCATAAGCTGCATGTGTTGCTGGTGGAGAGCTGGGTTTGTATTTTGTCCCTGTATTGTCCTCAGATAAAGTTAGCAGTCAAAAATTGAGCATGGTGTGACTAGTGTACTGAGCAGCATATGTTTCAATGCAAGTAGTATCGTAGGAAAGGTGGATCATAGTGTTGAAGATGAGGTGCCTGGTTTACAAACAGAGGCAATGTGTAGTGAGGAGAGGTGGTCAATAGGGCAAAATTGCAGTCAACAGGATAACTTGTAACGTAAAACGTGGACAAAATTGAAAATGGCAATTACAAGACTGAAGGTGCATCTGAATGCACGCAGTATACAGAATAAGGTAGATGAACTTGCCGCACAGTTGCAGTTTAGCAGGTATGTTCATGGCTGAAAGATTATAGCTGGGAGCTTAATGTCCAAAGATGTACATTGCATCAAAAGGATAGGCAGGGAAGCAGAGGGGATGCATTGCTCTGTTGGTAAAAATTGAAATCAAACCTTTAGAAAGAGGCAACACAGGGTTGGAAGGTGTTGAATCATTGTGGATAGAGTTAAGGAACTGGAATGGTTAAAAGACCCCAATGTAAATTGTATACAGACCCCCAAACAGTAGTAAGGATGTGGTCTACAAATTACAATGGGAGATAGAAAACACATGCGCAAAAGAGCAATGTTACAATAATCATGGGGGACTTCAATATGCAGGTAGATTGGGAAAATCAGGTTGGTGCTGGATTCCAGGAGGGGGGAATTTAATAATGTGCCTATAAGATGACTTTCTAAGAGCAGCTTGTGGTTGAGCCCACTTGAGGATCAGCTATTCTGGATTGGGTGTTGTGCAATGACTCAGAATTGATTAGAGAGCTTAAGGTAAAAGAACCCTCATGGTCAAGTGATCATATGATCAAATTCACCTGAAATTTGAGAAGCTAAAATCAGATATATCAGTATTACAGCAGGGTAAAAGGAATTACAGAGGCATGAGAAAGGAGTTAGCCAAAATTGATTGGAAAAGAACACTGGCAGGGATGATGGAAGAGCAGCAATGGCTGGGATTTCTGGAAGCAATTCAGAAGTCACTGGATATATACATCCCAAAGAGGAAGAAGTATTCTAAAGGAAAGATGACACAACCATGGCTAACAAGAGAAATCAAAGTGACCATAAAAGCCAAAGAGAGGGCGTATAATAGAGCAAAAATTAACAGGAAGTTAGAGGATTGGAAAGCTTTTAAAAAACAGAAGGCAACTAAAAAAGTCATCAAAAAGATAAACACAAAATGCTGGAGGAACTCAGCAGGTTATGCTGCATCAATGGAAAAAAAAAAATGTACAGTTGACATTTCAGACCAAAACCCTTCAGCAGGACAGTACTCTTTTCCAAAAATGCTGCCTGGTCCGTTGAGTTCCTCCAGCATTTTGCATGTGTTGCTCAGATTTCCAGCATCTGCAGATTTTCTCTTGTTTTTGATTAAAAAAGGTAAAGATGAAATACAAAAGCAAGCTAGCCAATAATATTAAAGGGAATACCAAAAGTTTCTTTGGATACATAAAGTGTAAAAGAGAGGTGAGTAGAGATTGGACCACTGGAAAAAGATGCTGGAGAGGTGTAATGGAGGACAATGAAATGGTGGACAAACTGAACAAATATTTTGCATCAGTTTTCACTGATAAAGACACTAACAATATGGTGGAATTTCCAGCTGCCAAGGGGCATGAAGTGTGTGAAGTTCCACATTTGAGAGAATGTTCTTGGAAAACTGAAAAGTCTGAAGGTAAATAAGTCACCTGGCCCAGATGGTGTACACCCAACTTCTGAAAGAGGTGGCTGAAGAGATTGTGGGGGTAGTAGTAATGATCTTTCAAGAATTATTAGATTCTGGAATGGTTCCAGGACACTGGAAAATTGCAAATGTCACTCTACTCTTCAAGAAGGGAGAGAGGCAGAAGAAAGGAAACTATAGATCAGTTTGTATGACCTCAGTGGTTGGAAAGATATTGGAGTCAATTATTAACAATGTGTCAGGGCACTGGAGCAGGGACCCAACCACAGACCCAGTACTGTGCATAGTGATACTAATTAAGTAACAAATCCCAAGATGCAAACAAAGTCAGTGTCAAAGTTCAGGCAGAGATCAAAACATCCAGAGAAATCCAAAAACCAGAATCAGGAAACAGGCAGAATCAATATTCAGACAGACAAAGAACAGATACACATGCTAGATAGACTCAGGAAAATTCACTGGCACAATCTGGCAACAATAGGTGCAAACACAGGACTGAAATACACTGAGCAATAAACAGAGAGGCAGATGATAGGTGGAGCACAATGAGACACAGGTGGCAGCAATACAGGTAATAATGAGAAACAGGTGAGAGATGGAGGACTCAGTAATACAGGGGCCAGAGTAGAGTAGGAGTGGGGACAGCACATAGCAATACAAAACCACAGACTGACAGCTAGGGAGAAATACACAAAGAGACAGAGTTCAACTGCAGGTACTGACAGGGTGAGGTCTCAGGGTACTTGGAGGCACATGATAAAATAGGCCATAGTCAGCATGGTTTCCTCAATGGAAAATCTTGCCTGACAAATTTGTTGGAATTTGAAGAAATAACAAGCAGGATAGACAAAGGAGAATTGGTTGATGTTGTGAACTTGGATTTTCCAAAAGCCGTTGACAAGGTGCTTAACAAGTTTTGAGCCCATGGTATTACAGGAAAGATTCCAGCATGGATAATGAAGTGGCTGATTGGCATAAGGCAAAGCGTGGAAAATAAAGGAAGCCTTTTCTGGCTGGCTGCCACTAACTAGTGGTGTTCCACAGGACTCTGTGTTGAGACCAATTCTTTTTATATTATATGTTGATGATTAACGGTCTGTGTTGCAAAGGACTTGGATGATGTTATTAATGGCTTTATTGAAAGGTTTGCAGACAATATGAAGATAGGTGGAGGGGAAAGTAATTTTGAGGAAGTAGAGAGGCTACAGCAGGACTTAAACTCAGAATGGGCAAAAAAGTGGCAGGTGGAATACAGTGTCAGGAAATGTACGGTCATGCACTTTGGTCAAAGAAATGAAAGGGTTGACTGTTTTCAAAATGGAGAGAAAATACAAAAAACTGAGGTGCAAAGGGACTTGGAAGTCCTGTGCAGGATTCTCTGAAGGACATTTTGCAGTTTGATTCCACGGTTTGGAAGGCAAATGCAGTGTTAGCATTCATTTCAAGAATATAAGAGCAAGGATGAAATGTTGAAATTTTTTAAAGCACTGGAGTGTTGTGAGCAGGTTTATCTTAGAAAGGATGTGCTGTAATTGGAGAGGGTTCAAAAGAGGTTCACGGAAATGATTCCAGGAACAAATGGCTTGTCATATAAAGAATGTTTGATGGCTTTGGCATGTTTTCATGAGAATTCAAAAGAATGAGAAGTGAGCTAATTGAAACCAATCAAATAGTGAAAGGCCTTTGATAGAGTGGATGTGGAGAGAATATTTCTTATGGTGGGAGAGTCTAAGACCAGAAGACACAACCTCAGAATAGAGGGACATCCATTTAGAATGGAGATAAGGAGCAACAACTTTAGCCAGACAGTGAAGAAGCTGTGGAATCCTTTGCCACAGGCAGCTGTGGAGGTCAAGTCTTTATGTATATTTACGGCAAAAGTTGATAGATTCGTGATTGGTCAGGGCATGAAGGGATACAGGGAGAAGGCAGGAGATTGTGGCTGAAATTTGGATCCACCATGATGAAATGGCAGAGCAGACTCGATGGGCCAAATGGCCTAATTCTGCTCCTGTATCTTATGGTCTTTTTATAAGTTACGGCAGGACATTGGTAGGATGCTGAGCAGGGCTGACAAGTGGCAGATGAAGATCAATCAGGAGAAGTGTGAATAATTCACTTTGGAAGGTCAAATTTGAAGGTAGAATACAGGATTAATGGCAAGATTCTTTGCAGTGTGGAGGAACAGAGGGATCTTGGGGTCTATCTCCATAGAACCCTCAAAATTGCTGTGCAAATTGATAGTAGTTAAGAAGGTGTATGGTTTGTTGGCCTTCATTGGTCGGGGAACTGAATTCAGGAGCCACAAGGTAATGTTGCAGCTCTATAAAACTGGTTGGACCACACTTGGACTGTTGTGTTCATTTCAGGTCAGCTCATTATAGAAGGAATGTGGAAGCTTTCGAAAGAGTGTAGAGGATGCTGCCTCAATTAGAGAGCATGTGACATGAGGATAGGTTAAGCAAGCTGGGGATTTTCATTTTTGGGCAAAGGACATTCCTATCAAGTCACACTCTCAACATTTCTGGAATAGCTTCTTCCCCTCCCGTATCAGATTTCTGAACGCTCTGAACCCATGAACACTAACTTGCAATTTTGCTTTCATTTTGCACTACGTATTGATTTTTAATATTTTTCATTGTAATTTATAGTAATTATTTATGTATTGCACCATATTTCTGCTGCAAAACAACAAATTTCAGAAAGAATAATCCATATTCTGATTCTGATTCAGGAGTGGCAGCAAATCTGGATTGAAGACACTGTTGTGAGATAAAATCAAGAGAAATCTCAGAAGGACAAAATGACAATTCAGAAAATCTTCAAAGTTTTGCCCTTCTCCCTTTTCTTTTTTTCCGTTCCCCATTCTGGCTTTCCTCTTATCTCTTCTCTTTTCCTCACCTGCCCATCATTTCCCTCTAGTGCCCTTCCTCCTTCCATTTTTCCTTGGGTCCACTATCTTCTTCAATCAGACACCTTTTTCTTTACCTCTTCCACCTATCAATTCGCAACTTCCTACTTCATGTCCCCTTGCCCACCCACCTATCTTCCCTCTCACCTGGTTTCACCTATCATGTATCAGCTTGTACTCTTTCCCTCTCCTCATATTCTTATATTGGTTTCTTTCCTGTCTTGATGAAGGGTCTTAGCCTGAAAAGTTGACTGTTTAGTGCTCTCCACAGATGCTGCCTGATATGCTGATGACCTCTATTACAGGTTGAGTACTTCTTATCCAAAATCTAAAGACCGCATTTTTTTTTGACCACTGACATGTTACCAATGGAAAATTCCAGAAGGTTCTGGGAAGGTTCCAGGCCATACGCAGGTCTCTGGACAACGCAGACAGTTCTGAGAAGTGACCTCACATACATATGTAATGAACAGAAGTTAATGAAAAATAGAAAAACACATCATAAAGCAAAGAATGAAGATCTCTATCGTGTATCATCAGTGTTGAAATGAACGTATGCTGCTTAATGGTATGCTGATCATGAAAAAAGGAAAGATCTATCACAACAAACTGAAAACTGAAGGTAATTGTTAATATTCAGCAGGCTGGTGCAGAATTTTAAGAAAAGGCATGCTGATTAGGAAAATCTTGCACCAGAGCAGGTATATGATATTGATTATTTTTGTACCTCATATAACTTCAATACACTTTTAAAGTGTTGCTGATGTAAAGCTAACACCAGAACAAGTCTACAATACAGATTGTTTTAATACCTGAAAACTAAAAACAGTAAAATACAAATATAGTGTGCTGTAACCTTTTAATCAAAACCTGGCATTGTAGCTGGAGACTGAAAGTCTGGGTTGTCTGTAGTTGTTCAACAGTTGAATCAGATATTCTCCCAGTGCTGCAGTGCTGCTTTTGTTACCCTGCACACATTATATTGTCATTATATTAATGGCATGTAAAAATTTTTACTGTTAAGTACATCTGTGTGATGAACAAGTGTAAGACAAAGACTGCTTACTGGAAGCACATAAATTTAGGGATGGAAATTACGGCAATCCCGCACAATCTCATTATATTCTCCAAAATCCAGAAAAGTCCAAAATGCAATACACTTTCAACCACAAGCATTTCGGACAAGGGTTACTCAACCTGTACTTTGTGTGCATCTTGCTGCCTTGATTAGATCACCTTTGTCCACCATCAGGGACTCCCACCACTTAGGAAATGCTGTCTTCTCACTGCTGCCACCAGGAAGAAGGAACAAGTGCGCTGGGACTCACAGCACCAGGTTCAGGAACAGCTTTTACCCCTCAATCATCAGGGTCTTAAACCAGAGGGGATAACTTCATTCAACTCTACCTGTCCCATCATTGAAATGTTCTCACAACCTATGGCATCAATTTCAAAGACTCTTCATCTCATATGCTTTGATATTTATTGCTTATTTATTTATTAATTATTGTTTGTTTTGTTTTTGCACAGTTTGTTCTCTTTTGTACCTTGGTTGTCCACCCGGCTGGGTGTGGTCTTCTTTGATTTTATTACGGTTGTTATTCTATTATGAGTTTATTGAGCATGCCCAAGAAAATGAGTCTCAGGGTTGTATATGGTGAAATATATGAACTTTGTTAATAAATTCACTTTGAACTTTGAGCTTTGTTCTTGGCTCTCAGTTGAGTGGTGGCATAGCTTTTACAACACTGAAGAACCCACATATACCAGAGATGAGATGATAAGACCATAGGATATAGGAGCAGAATCAGGTCAATTGGCCCATTGAGCCTGCTCCACCATTTCATCATGGCTGATCCATTTCATTCTCAGCTCCAGTCCCAGCCTTCTCCTTCACTCCCTGATTAATCTAGAATCTATCACCCTCTGCCTTAAACATACATAACGACTTGGCCTCCACAGCTCCCAGTGGCAAGAAATCCCACAGATTCACCGCTCTCTGGCTAAGGTAATTCCTCCTTATCTCCATTCTAAATGGATGTCTCTCTAATCTGAGGTTGTGTCCTCTGGCCTTAGACTTCCCCACCAAAGGAAGCATCCTCTCCACATCCACTCTGTTGAGGCCTTTGAACATTCGATAAATTTCAATGAGATCCCTCCTCATTCTTCTAAATTCCAATGAGTGCAAGACCAGAGCCATCAAAGGTCCCTCTTATGACAAGCCTTTCAATCCCAGAATCACTTTTGTGAATCTCTTTTGAACTCTCTTCCATGTCAACCCATCCTTTCTTAGATAAGGAGTCAAAAACTGCTCACAATACTTCAAGTGATGCCTCACTGGTGCTTTATAAAGCCTCAACATTACTTCCTTGCTTTTATACTATAGTTATCGCAAAATGAACACTAGAATTGCATTTGCTTTCCTCACCACTGACACAACCTGCAAATTAACCCTTAGGGAATCCTGCATGAGGACTCCCAAGTCCCTTTGCACTTCAGAGTTTTGAATTTTTTTCTCCATTTTAAGAAGAGTCTACACTTTTTTTTTACTGGAGTACATGACCATTGACTTCCTGACACTGTATTCCATCCGCCACTTCTTTTCCCAATCTGTCTAAGTCCTTCTGTAGCTTCTCTACTTCCTCAAAATCACCTGCCCCTCACCTACTTCAAATCATCTGCAAACTTTGCAACAAAGCAATCAATTTCATCATTCAAATCATTGACATATAACTTAAAAAGTATCGATCCCAACACAGTCCCATGTGCAACACCACAAGTCACCAGCAGCCAACCAGAAAAGGCTCCCTTTATTCCCTCTCTTTGACTCCTGCCAATCAGCCTCATGATCCTAAGTTAGGATCTTTCCTGTAATATAATGGGCTCCAAGCTTGTTAAGCAGCCTCATGTGTGGCAACTTGTCGAAGGCCTTCTGAAAATCCAAGCACACAACATCAACCAATTCTCCTTTGTTACTTCTTCAAAGAATTCCAACAGATTTGTCAGGCAAGATTTTCCCTTGAAAAACCATGCAGACTACAGCCTGTTTTATCATGTGCCTCCTGGTACCCCGAGGCATCACCTTTAATAATCAACTCTAACATCTTTCCATCCACTGAGGTCATACAAACTGGCCTATTGCTTCCTTTCTTCTGCCTCTATAACTTCTCGAAGAATGGAGTGACATTTGTAATTTTCCAGTCTTCTGGAACCATTCCAGAATCTAATGATTCTTGAAAGATCATTACTAATGCCACCACAATCTCTTCAGCCACCTCCTTCAGAACTCTGGTGTGTATATCATCTGGTCCAGGTGACTTATCTCCCTTCAGACCTTTCAGTTTCCCAAGAACTTTCTCTCTAGTTATGGCAGCTTCACACACTTCATGACCCCTGACATCCTGGAACTTCCACCACACTGGGAATATCTTCCACAGTGAAGACTGATGCAAAATATTTAAATTCATCAGCCATTTCATTGTCTCCCATTACTACCTGTCCAGCATAATTTTCTAGTGGTCTGATATCCACTCTCACCTCTTTTTTACACTTTATGTATCTGAAGAAACTTTTGGTATCCTTTTTAATATTATTGCTGGCTTATTCACGCATTCCATCTTTATCTTCTATTGGTTTCTAAAAGCTTCCCAATCTTCTAGCTTCCCACTAATTTTCACTCTATTAAATGCCCACTCTTTGGTTTTTATGTCGGCTTTGACATCTCTTTATTCACCCTCTCTAATGAATCCTGTTTATTGATTGGGCGCAGTCCAACTCTGAAAACTGCCACAAAGTGTTGCCTTTTTAAATCTTCAACCATGGACATAAGTGAAAAGACTGCTTCTTGTCGTGTCCCTGTTCACTGACTGGGATCAGTCCAGTTCTATTTAATTAGCTTGCTGCAAGATTCACTTCTTTAGATCTTGCCCTTGTGGAGCAGTGTACTGATCTTTGGACTTAACTGAAAATTTATTGAATTGATTGGGAGATGGCGAAAGCTGAAATGTACTGACATTCAGGAAGAGGGTGTCAGTAGTGCATTCCTACAGCACAAGTTGTATTGACTACACCTCTGTCACTTCTAATGCACCTTTCCCAATGACCACCAGCAGAAAAAAATCAGAAAAGGAAACTTGCAATGAAAATATAAAATAAAACCAGGAACGGCCGGAAGCACCCAGTAGTGTCGGCGACATTTCCAGAAAGAAAAACAGAGGTTGAAATTTTTCATCAGAAATAGGAATGGGAAAGAGTTTCAGAGAGTCTCTGGGAGAAATGTTTAGGATAACAGTAGTATCTCTGATAGGCAGAGGCCAGGGTCTGCTAAAGTGATTGCAGTGTTATGAAGCTGTCTGGTTATAGATTAATGAGATAATTAATGAATGAGGGGGAATGAGGAGAATGCCTCACCATTCAATCACAGCTGATTTATTATCACTCTCAACCCTATTCTCCTGCCACCTCCCCATAGCCTTTGACACCCTTACTAATCAAAAACCTAACAACCTCCACTTTAAATATTCCCAATGGCCTCCACAGCCACCCGTGGCAATGAGTTCCACCGATTCACCACCCTCTGGCTAAAGAAATACCTCCTCACCTCTGTTCTAAAGGGATGTCCTTGTATTCTGAGTCTGTGCCTCTGGTCCTAGAATCCCCCGCAACATGAAGCATCTTCTCCACATCCACTCTATCTAGGCCTTTCAATATTCGATAGGTTTCAATGAGATTCCCCTTCATTCATTACTTAAACACCAGCGAAAACAGGCCCTTAGCCAACAAAAGCTGCTCATACGTTAACCCTTTCATTTCCGGAATCATACTTGTGAACCTCCTCTGGACTCTCTCCAGTGTCAGCACATCCATTGTTAGAAAAGGGGCCCAAAATTACTCACAATACTCCGAGTGTGGTCTGACCAATGCTTTATAAAGCCTCAGCATTACACCCTTGCTTCGCGAAATGAATGCTAACACTGAATTTGCCTTCCTTACCACCGACTTAACCTGCAAGTTAACCTTTAATGAATCCTGCATAAGGACTCTCAAGTCCTTTTGCACCTCTGATTTATGATTTTTCTCCCCATTTAGAAGATAGTTTTTACCTTTATCCTTCAATCAAAGAGCACTGCTGTTTTTGCGTGAATGAAGTCACTGGGGAAAAGTACTGGTAGCTGTGAAGCAGCCTCTTTATTCATCAAAACATAACACAGCAGATCCTTCTGGAAATGGTCTGCTCGGCCCAGTCCTACACAACACTTTATGTGCTAAAGATCAAAGACACATTCAGGACAATTCAACAAAATCCATATTTACAATGCTTCCTTTGAACTGTACCCCCTTTCACATCTCCCTCCTTCGGACACATACTACAGACGCCCAAGTACCCACAAATAATGAATTTATATTGGCATTGTCCGCCCATTGTTCAGAGTTGCATTTTAGATTTAATCTTCAATGCATATTCAGATCTGAAGGTTGTTCACTGAAGTCAATATTCACTTTATGACCTAATCCCAAAAACAGTCCCTCCTCTTGGGTCTCCTGGACAAAATAAAATTGTACCAGGAAAAGCCAATTTTCAGAAGGATCTTCTCAAATATGTCAGCAGAAATGCCCTGCTTCAGAACCCTCCCAATTACTCTATGTGCATCTAGATCTACCCTATCATTCCTAATGACTACCTGCTAAGAAGAGAGATTGTTCCAGAAATTAGATTAGATTAGATTAGATTATGAGGACACACAGTCCTCTTTTATTGTCATTTAGTAATGCATGCATTAAAAAATAACACAATTTGTTCCTCCAGAAAGATATCACAGAAACACAAGACAAACCCAGACCAAAAAAAAACTGACAAAAACCACATAATTATAACATATAGTTACAACAGTGCAAGCAATTTGATAGAAGAACAGACCATGGATGCAGTAAAAAGTCTCAAAGTCTCTTGAAAGTCCCATCATCTCACGCAGATGGTTGAAGGAAGAAAATTCTTCCTGCCCATGAGCTTCCAGCGCCGCAAACTTGTCGATGTAGCATCCTGGAAGCACCCGACCACAATCCGACTCCGAGTCCGTCCGAAAACTTCGAGCCCCTGACCAGCTCTCCGACACCAAGCACAGAGCACCATCTCTGCTGAGCGCTTCAACCCTGGCCCCGACAACAGGCAATAGGCAAAGCCGAGGATTTGGGGCCTTCCCTTCCGGAGATTCTCGATTGCACAGTAGCAGCGTCAGCGAAGCAGGCATTTCAGAAGTTTCTGCAGATATTCCTCCGTGCTTCTCACGGCTGTCTCCATCAAATCAGGATTGTGTACGGCATCCTACACCACAAATACGATATCAATTTGGAGCTGCCACACGCGCTGCGTTGCGTCGCCATCTTCTCCTCTGAACAACCGTCTTTAGAAATGCAGCTTCATTTGTACACCAGTTGGCCCTTCCCTGCTGGCCGATTGCAGCTTAATCACATTTCCGGTCTTCACCCCTTTATTCTCTGGTAGCGAAAACTCTCTCTTTCCAGGGGCATCAGCAAGGTAAGTGCATCAGGTTCATAGGCCCTCTCATCAATGTACTGGAAAGGGTTGGGGTGGTCTCTACTTGAATGATGGCAAGGACCTCTCCCCAGTGACATCCTCTTGCAAGGGGTCCATTCGATCACTGACCCAACTGCTGAAAGGGCCCAGCTGATTTGTATTCACTCCCCATTCAGGATGGGGATGACTGCCTTCAGATGCCGTATGCGATCTTTCTCAGTCTGCCATGCCATTGAAGTTGTGGAACTTGATGTTTCTGCTTTAACGTAAATCCCTCCCCACCCAATTTCCCCAATATCTTTTTTGTTCTGTGCTATTCAACTAATCATCTACCTGTAGCAACCAGCCTAATTACAGAGTACTGTGATCATCACAATCTAGCATGCTATTCATGGGTTTCTGTCATGATCTCGGTGTCTTCTGCCTTCACGTTTTCTGGGGGTGTGTTTCCATCAACCGTGCTCAGCTCTGGTGTGGCTGCCCGGTGTTCATCTCCTAGGTTCTCTGTAATTACACAGTTACTGGGTACACTTGATCCCCTGCTCTGTCTGTGGGGACAACAAGGTGGTGAGTCATATGGTTTAACCTGAGTCCAGTGTTTTCATGGGCTGGCTTGCCGGGTCTGCACCCAGACACAAGTGCCACTTGTTAAAAGTGCCATCAGTGGTCCTGTCCATCTGGGAGCAAACCCTGCCCTTTCAGGCAGTACCCTCACCGTGACTTGATCAGCTGGCTGTGGGAGGACTATACCCTTTCCCTCTGGCTCTTTTTGATCAGCAATGTGCTGCTGTTGTTTTGCTCGGTCCTTCAACGCTTTAAGTTATTTACAAAAGACTTTCACATACTGTGTCATTCTATCCCAGTAAGCCCCAGGCTCACCACAGCCTGTATTTACCCCATAAGGGAGTCACTTTGCTTGCCCCATCAATAATTCATAAGCCAGCGTGCAGTTTGGGGTTGCTCGCAATCTCATCAGGATTCCTGGTAATACGTCAACCTGTGTCTTTCTCACCTCAGTTATAGCTTTGGCTAAGGCATTCTATGGCTAAGGATGCTTATGTGAGAATGCTGTTCTTGGACTACAGTTCAACATTCAACACCATAGTTCCATCCAGGCTTGACAAGAAGCTCAGAGACCTCGGCCTTCACTCTGCCTTGTGCAGCTGGAACTTCCTATCAGATCACCAGCAGGTTGTAAGAGTAGGCTCGCTCACCTCCACCCCTCTGACTCTCAATACAGGAGCCCCTCAGGGCTGTGTACTGAGTCCCCTCCTTTACTCTCTGTATACCCATGATTGTGTCACCACCCACAGCTCTAATCTGCTAATTAAATTTGCTGATGACACTACATTGACTGGCCTTATCTCAAACAATAATGAGGTGGCCTACAGGGAAGAAGTCATTTCTCTGACACAGTGGTGTCAAGAAAACAATCTCACCCTCAATATTGCAAAAACAAAGGAGCTGGTTGTGGATTACAGAAGGAATGGAGACCAGTTAACCCCTATTGACATCAATTGATCTGGGGTTGAGAGGGTAAATAACTTCGAGTTCCTTGGCATCCACATCACCGAGGACCTCCCGTGGTCTGTACACACCAGCTGTGTGGTGAAAAAGGCACAACAGCACCTCTTTCACCTCAGACGGTTGAGGAAGTTTGGTATGGGCTCCCACATCCTAAAAACTTTCTACAGGGGCACAATTGAGAGCATCCTGACTGGCTGCATCACTGCCTGGTATGGGAAATGTACTTCCCTCAATCGCAGGATTCTGCAGAGAGTGGTGCAGACAGCCCAGCGCATCTGTAGTTGTGAACTTCCCACGATTCAGGACATTTACAAGGACAGGTGTGTAAAAAGGGCCTATAAGATCATTGGGGACCCAAGCCATCCCAACCACAATCTATTCCAGCTGCTACCATCCGGGAAGCAGTACCACAGCATAAAAGCCAGGACCAACAGGCTCCGGGACAGCTTCTTCCACCAGGCCATCAGACTGATGAACTCACGCTGACTTGACCGTATACTATATTACATTGACTGTTCTATTTATTACAAATTATTACAAATCACTATGATTGCACATTGCACATTTAGATGGAGATGTAACGTAAAGATTTTTACTCCTCATGTATGTGAAGGATGTAAGAAATAAAATCAATTCAATTAAACTATTGATTGTTTGGTTCATCCTTTCTACCCTTCTTGAACTCTAAGGGTGGTAGGGTACATGGATCTGTTGTCAAATCCCTAACAGTCGTTCTATTTCCTTCATCACTTCCTCTGTGAAATGTGCTCCCTGATCTGAGTCCACCAGAACTGTGGTTCCCCACCTTGGGAAGATTTCCTTTTGTCTCTTTCTCTCCCATTTCTCCTTCTCCACCCCTTCGTATAGTTCCACTAAACTGGCTTCAGTCATTTCTTCCTGCACATTTGCAATTTCAATTGCTTCCCGTACCTCTGCTGCCTTCTTTGCACTGATGCCTGCCCACTCATTTCATTTCTGCTCCGTTCTCTCTCCTTTCTGGTGAGCTTTTACTTTAATCACTGCCGCCTCTGCTGGCAGACTCACTGCTTCCAGCAGTTCTTGTATTACATGTCTGTGCTGAATACCTGCCCCTGTTGAGGTTACAAATCCTTGTCGCTCCCATGGCATCAGATAATTGTGCACCAACCCGAAGGCATACCGGCTGCCTGTATATTCATTTGCTCGTTTGCCTTTACTGTTGCACAGTGCTTCTATCAGGGCCGGCAGTTCCGCCCCCTGAGCTGATCAACCCGCTGTCAGTGCTCCTGAAACTAATTCTTCAGCTGTTTCCTTCATCACGGCCCACCCAGTCTGTGGCTTCCTGTCTATGTACCTCAAAGACCCAGCTCTAAAAATTTCCTCTGCTTCCCCTTCCAGAGATATCTCCTTCACACTGATATCTTCTTCCAGCTGTGTTTCCTTTTGACACTCGTGTGCCTCCCCCTCTGTTAGGACACTGCTCATGGGATCATTTGTGTCCCTAACTATTGTTACTGTCCTGTGGGCAGCTGTCAGGGTATCAGTATTTATGAGACACTGCCTATTGGGGTCTATTTTAATTGGCTTTATCTTTACTCGATCACTATCTTGCTTGCGTCTGGCCCACACTGCTGGGAATTGCTGACAAAGTAACCCACAGACACCGTCCTGGCTCCAGTCTCTAATAATCAGAGCGGCTGCAGCTATGCTGACTATGTTGTGTACTCTGTAGGTTGAACGTGTTCGCTGCTCCTGGCTTGTCCATATTACTTTTCCCTTTCCTGAATCGATAATGGCCCTGCTTCCCTTAGAATGGCTATTGCAAGGATAGTACTCTCATTATTTGGACAGACCCAGAAGTACACTGGAAGCAGCATCCCACCAATTTCAAATATCTGCAACTCGTTACTTTCTGCTTTCACTGTTTTTCCTGTTACACCTGTAACATAAATAGCCTGTCTGGATGTTGGCAAGGACAGGTCAGCTATCAAAATCGATGCCCCCGTGTCAACCAACATATCCCATAGCCGGCCCCGAACAATGCTGTTATGTACACCTGCGGGTCGCCAGTGCAAGCAGTGAGGGCTGCCGCTACCTCTTTATCTGAACTAGAAGCCATCTTCACCAGCTCTATGATCTGATCGGCAGTCAGTTTGATCAGACTGGGCATTGATGAGGTGAGAGATTATGTGTCTGCCATGTCTTTCACCTGTTTTTCTTCCCTTTTTTTTGGATACTGCCTCTAACCATGTCCTGATAGGCCACAGTTTTAGCATTCATCTGTAGCATCCCCATGTACTGCTGACCCAAGCAGATCCACACAACATTTCATGTGCTAACGATCAAAGACAAATTCAGAACAATTCAAAGAAATCCATATTTACAATGCTTCCTTTGAACAACACCCCCTTTCACACCTCCCTCTTTTGCACCCATACTACAGACACACAAATAATGAATTTAAATCAGCATTGTCTACCCATTGTTCAGAGTTACATTTTAGATGTAATCTTCAATGCATATTCAGATCTGAAGGTTGGTAACTGAAGTCACTATTCGCTTTACGTCCCTAAAACGTGTCCTAACAACTACCATACACTTTTCTACCCTATACTCCATCTGCCACTTCCTTGTCCACTGTCCTAATCTCTATAAGTCCTTCTGCAGACTTCATGCTTCCTTAACACTACCTGCCCGTCCATCTATCTTCATATGGTTAGCAAACTTGGGCCATTAAGGGATCCATTACCTTAAGCTCCCTAATAAAAGCGATTTATTTTGAGAAATTCTAAGAGTCAAAACTTCGTTCCTTATTCAACTAACTTAACTTCTATGATATTTAATTGCTTTTTAACAATATTTCCCTTGTTTACAGTTGTGCCTGATTCCAAGATTGCAAGTAAATAACTTCAATGTTACGACAGTTTTTGCACGTTAGCTACTTTCAGTTGCCTTAATTTAATCCTTATCATCAGAGCACTTTACAATTGCTGGATTGTTTATTATTAGATTAGATTATGAGGACACTCAGTCCTCTTTTATTGTCATTTAGAAATGCATACATGCATTAAGAAACGTTACAATGTTTCTCCGGCGTGATATCACAGAAAACAAGACAGACCAAAGGCTAACACTGACAAAACCACATAATTATAACATATAGTTACAGCAATGCAAAGCAATATGATAATTTGATGAAGAACAGACCATTGTAAAAAAAAGTTTCAAAGTCCTGAGCCGATCGACTCCCAAATCCCCGATAGCGGCGACAAAAGGGAGAAACTCCCTGCCATAAACCTCCAGGCACCGGCAACTTGCCGATACCTTGGAAGCAGCCGACCGCAGCCGACCCTGAGTCCATCCGTCCGAAAATTCCGAGCTTCCGAGCAGCCTCTCCGATACAGCCTCTCGAGCGCCATCCTCTGCCGAGTGCCTTCGACCTCTCCCCGGCCGCTGAAACACGCAAAGTCGAGGATTTCGAGGCCTTCAGCTCCAGAGATTCCGGTTACTACACAGTAGCAGTGGTAGCAAAGCAGACATTTCAGAGGTTTTCCAGATGTTCTGCTATGCACTCGTGTCTGTCTCCATCAAATCAGGATTGTGCACGGTCCCCTACTTGACAGATGACAGATATTCATCACCAGAGAGGTCGCGCGTGCTGTCATCGTGCCGCCATCTTCTCCCCATTACTCTAATTATTCTATAATTATTCTCCCCATTATTCTAATAGAAACTGAAATTGTTTTATTGAAATTGGGTGCAATCTGTGTGAAAGGATTCATAAATGATGACTGAGAGTGCTGTGCCAGTGAACGCAAAGAATATCTTGGCACAAACGTATCACCTATTCATTATTTCATTTAATATTTCTGGCTAGGTGAAATCAATTACACGTGCCAAAGCACACCAAGGCAATATATCAAAAATTAAAGTATAAATTGCACAAGAGGCAGCCATGAAAACAGGCAACTGAGCAGAAAAATGCTGCAACAAATCTCAGGTCTGTTCCAGCACTGGAACTTGACTAGGTTCTAGCTTTGGTCTTGAGTAAAAGAATCAACTCAGCAACGGTAAATTGTTAAAGCACTTCAAATCCTGTTCGCAATGGCTGAAATGTAATATTAATACCATAAATTTGTTTCCAAGATGTCAACGAGTAGAACATTTATGATTAGCAATCATTAATTTTATGAAATCTGAAACAGAAATCTTTGGACTCTAGTATCTTCTTTATGAAGAGCAAATTAGTTCAACAAGAAACAATGAAACCAAATACAATAAAATACTGTTATTGAGAAGAGCTATATAAGTGGAGTTCTGTTGGAGTTAATATATAACCTTTATGCCTTCAATAGTGAAAAAGTAAGTTGAACTTGACAAATATAGTCAGAGAAAAAAATCCTTGTGTCTTTCAAGACATCAGTAACAAACTTGCACAGATATCTGAACAAAGTGTTGAATTTATTGGGGATCTACTTGAAGTTAATGCTGGAAAAGAGCTGTGTCTATTTGTGGTGAGTTATACCTTACATTAAAAAATCCATCTATCAATTGAAGCTATTTTCTGAAAGATTTCATGTTTTAACATAATAAATTAGCAATAATAAAGTTTGCCAGAACTATTATCTCTGCTTTTTGGGTGGAATTTTAATCCAGTGCATTGCAGGAATAGCTTGGGTTTAGAAACCGTGTTGAAATACCCAAACTGTCAGAAAGCATCTGTGGAATGGGGAAAAGAGCCAATGTTTTAGGTGAACGGCGTTTTAACGGAAATTTTCATCAGATCATCAACCTGAAATGTTAATTATTTCTTACTCCGCACCCTGATCTGCTGAGTATTTCCAGAATTTTCTTTTATAATTATATCAGAGTCAGAATCAGGTTTATTATCACTGGCATGTGAGGTGAAATTTGTTAACTTAGTGGCAACAGTTCAATGCAATACATAACCTAGAAGAAAAAAAACAAAAAAGTACATCAATTGCAGTATGTTTCTGAATAGATTAAAATTCGTGCAAAAAACAGAAATACTATATATTAAAAAAAGTAAGGTAGTGTCCAAGGGTTCAATGTCCATTTAGGAATTGGATGGTAGAGGGGAATAAGCTGATCCTGAATTCCTGAGTGTGTGCCTTCAGGCTTCTGTACCTCCTACCTGATGGTAACAGCGAGAAAAGGGCATGTCCTGGGTGCTGGAGGTCCTTAATAATGGACGCTGCCTTTCTGAGACACCGCTCCTCGAAGATATCCTGGGTACTTTGCAGGCTATTACCCAAGATGGAGCTGACTAATTTACAACCCTCTGCGGCTTCCTTCGGTCCAGTGCAGTAGCCCCCCCCCCCCCCCAAACAGACAGTGATGCAGCCTGTCAGAACGCTCTCCACGGTACATCCATAGAAGTTTCTGAGTGTATTTGTTGACATACCAAATCTCTTCAAACTCCTAATGAAGTATAGCCGCTGTCTTGCTTTCTTTATAACTACATCGATATGATGGGACCAGGTTAAGTCCTCAGAGATCTTGACACCCAGGAATCTGAAATACCTAACAGTTAACCCAGACAGGAATATAAATTAGTTATAAACCCCAGGGTCTATTATCAGTCATATGTCTCGGTTTATTCACCATGGGTAAAGCAAACCTTGGTGAATAGTAGTAGTAGGCAGCTGTCAGTCTCAGGGGATCATGGGTTTGTGCCTCTGGTGGACTGTGTCTCCTCTAGGGCGCAAGCCTGGGCAAGAAGATTTGAAGAACTGGCTGTTGCCCATGCAGCGGGCTCTCCCTCTCCACATCACTGATGTAGTCTAAGGGAAGGGCAAGCGCCAATGCAACTTGGCACCAATGTCATCGCAGATGTTGCCAGAGTGAAGTTGTAAGCAACATCAAACTGCCTTGGGGGCCCCGGCTCCAGATTTCTTCCTTGGGGTTTACTCCAGAAACCTTTCCCATGGGTGGGTATGGCGGCAAGGCTGTGGAAGTTTAAAATCAGAGGTTTCCTTCTCCTAGGTGGGCTGCAATCCAAGGCTGATGAGCCCCACTTGCCCGAAGCAACTGGTTTTGAGGAGCCAGTGATCAGCCTTTGCCCCTTCTCTTGTCAGTAGAAACAGTTCCACTGGGCCTAGTAGCTGAGCCACACGTGAAGGCCAAGAGTTGGACTTAGTTGTCAGAGGCTGTTAGTGACAGATGTCATTTGTTTCACCTCTTTAGATACTATGGTGTAGGGCAATGGCAAGCTCTTTGTTAGAGTTGGTGAGATTGGAGTCCCATGCTATGGGATGTCTAGGATGAATGGATTTGTATCCTTGCTGTAATACTATTACTGAAAATTTTATCAACTACATCCTATACATTAAAGATGGGCTTTTGACCTCACAATCTACCTGTCATGACCCTTGCACTTTATTGTCTACCTGCACTGCATTTTCTCTGTAACTGTCACTCCAATGCTGTATTCCATATTCTGTCACTGCTTTTCTGTTTGCATTACTTGGATGTACCTGCAGTATATTTTGAAATGACCTGTGTGACAGCATGCAAAACAAAGTTTTTCGCAGTGCATGTGACGTATAGAGATGTCCTGGGGGGGACAAGCCCATAGCTCTCTGAAAATGGCTGCGCAAGTCAGTAGGACGGTACAGAACGTGTATGGCATGCCGATCTTTAGTAATGGAGGCATTGGGTTCAAGAGTCAAGAAGTTAAGTTGCAGTTTTAAAAATTCTAGTTAGGCCACATTTAGAGAATTGCATTCAATTCTGATCACCTCATGAAGATATGGTGAAGAAGGGATGCTGCGGAGGGACGTAGACCAGGATGCTGCCTGGATTAGAGGATGTACGCTATAAGGAGTGGTGGGCCAACTAGTGTTCCTCATTCTACAGCAGTAGCCGTGAAGGGGAGACCTGATTGAAGTTTATAAATTTATGAGAGAGATAGATTGGGTAGCCAATATCTTTATCCTGTTCAATACTAGAGGGCATGCATTTAAACTGAGGGGGAGAAAAGTTCAAAGCTGAAGCGAGGGGCAAATGATCTTTTACACAGAGTACAGAGGGTGCCTGGGATGTGCTGCCAGGGGTGGTGGTGCAGGCAGATATGACAGAGGCTTTTCTGAGGTTTTTAGATAGACACTTGAAGATGCAGAGACTGTTTGCTGTCAGAAGGAATTAGCTTGGCACAACATCATAGGTCAAAGGACTTGCACTGTTCTATGTGACAAGAATCACACAAGTACCAAGTGTAGATCAGGCCTGATTTCCTGTGCATGACCCATATGGTGTGTTATTTGTGTATATACTTGGCATAATGGTAAATTAGTATAGGACACAATGAACCCTGAATTGCACAATGCAACGTAACAAATAGGGCAATAGGAGTATGATGGTCCAGTTACACCTACTGTATGGAAGCAAAAATGTGGACAATAAGGAAGAGTTCATCTGAGGCTCTCAATGTAAAAGTATCTCTTTCCTACATAGTCACACTCATTCACAGGGTCTAGAATACCAGTTGGAATTGACTAGAGATTAAGAGATTTGGAAACGTTGCAGGATATAGAAGCTGTCAAGCAGCAAATAGAGCAGGGCAGGCCAGTGGGATTAGCCAGGATTGGCATCATGGCTGGCATAGATATGGTGGGCCAAAGGACCTGTTCCTGGACAGACCTGTTCTGTACTCCAGGAATCAGATTCATTATCAATGACACATATTGTGCAACTTGTTGTTTTGTGGCAGCAGTACAGTGCAAGACACAAAATTACTATCAGTCGAGGGCTCACAAGCTTTTTTATGCCATGGGTCCCTGCCCCTAACCGAGCCCCAGGTTGGGAACCCCTGCTATAAGTTATAACAAACAAATAAATAAAGATATAAACGGTGCAATAGAAGGTATTGTTCATGGACCATTCAGAAACTTGTTGGCAGAGGGCAAGAAGCTGTTTCTCAAACATGGAGCGTGGTCTTCAGGCTCCTTCTTGATGGTAGTAATGAGAAGAAGGCTTGTCCCAAATGGTGAAGGTCCGTAATGATGGATGCTGCCTCCTTGAGGCATCATCTCTCGAAGTGATCAAATACGGAGGGGAGGGCTGTGCCTGTGTCCGAGCTGGCTGACTCTACAACCCTCCGTCGTCTCATTCATTGCTGCACATTGGTGCCCCCATACCAGGAGGTGGTGCAACCAGTCAAGATGCTCTCCATCGTACGCCCGCAGAAATTTGCTAGTCTCTGTTAACATACCAAATCTCCTCAAACTCCTAATGAATTCTAGCTGCTAGTGTGCAAAGTTGTTGTGACAGCATTCAACCAGCTAATCTATCTCTCTCATGAACACGTCAATCAGAGTTTCTGCTAGCAACAGTGGAGTCATCAGAAAATTTTGAGTTGTACCTAGCTACACGGTCATGAGCATAGAGAGTACAGAGCAGTGGGCTAAGCACAGTGTCCTCTCCAATATTTTTAACAGCTGTGCAGACCAGCCATTGAGCTGAGCAGTATATATTTACATGGCCTGAAAACTGTGCAGCACTTAAATAAAACATTGTTATAAAAGAAAATTCCATCTGCTCGGCAACAAAGCCTATGTGCATGGGAACATTTCAGTTACTGCACAGCGGTGCACCTGCACAGCTTAGAGACAACAGTTTGAATTCTTGCGTAGGATTCAAGCTTACTTAAAACTTGGTGATTTCTGAGATCAGTCTCTTGTCAAGAACAATTGTTCATCTACCTTCAACTCATAAAGATCCAAAAATGCAAACATTATTTTGCGAAGAATCACATTAGAATTCAGATTAAGAATATATATAAATAGATATCATAAATATAAAGAAAGTGTTGCCTAGCCATTTCAGATTGGTTTTTGTTACTTCTGGCATTACAAGTAAATAAAAGATCAAATATAATTTAAAACAGTGAGTTGAGTGAGGCCTCTGTCAGCCAGGGTTAACCGTGGATGTTGTGTCCTAGCTGTCTAGATATGCAAGCCTGGGCAGTGCGATATGGAGAGTAAGCTGTTGACCATGTAAAAGGCTCCCCTGCTCCATGCATCAGATAAACCCAAAGGAATGGCAGAGACCGATACAGTTTTGTACCAGCAGCATCGCAGGAATTGGCAGCCAGCATTGAGCTCAACGTAGGATTACTTTAGGGACTCCAGCTTTGGATTTTTTCCTCATGGTTTACTCCAGAAGCCTTCCCCATGAATGCATAGCCACAAGACATCAAGAGGTTTCAAATCAGGGTCTTCTTTCTCCTAGATGAGCTGCCAACCACGTCTGATGAGCCCCATCTGTCCAAAGTGACTGATTTTAAGGCGTCAGTAACACGCCTTTGCCTTTGCGCCTGCTCCTGTCAGTAGAAGTGGTTCCGCTGGGTTTAGTAGCTAAGCCAGATGTGAAGGCCCGGAGCTGGAGCTGCTTGCTTCGGCAGCACACGTACTACAATTGGAATGATACGGAGAAGATTATTGTGGCCCCTGTGCAGGGATGACACGGATGTTGATGAAGCATTCCATACTTTTGTTTCTTAAGGTTGTTATAGCCAGGAGTGGTAATGGGGTCAAGCTCCCACTTCCTATTAAATGCTCCCAAAGGCGTGCGCCTCAAATAGCCTCCGACAAGTTAAAACAGTACTCAAAAACAAATTGTTTTGTTGGTATTTTTTCTTTCAGGAATTTCAAATTCTGAGTTTTTAATTGTGCAAATATCCACATCTTGGCACCATGGCAACAGGTAAGTCAAAGAAGAGTTTAAAATATTTGTTTGTAACAAAATAATTTTGCATATTAACTAATAAACATACTTGGGCCCCATAATGGAACAGGGCACAAGAAAGTACTTTCGAAAATATCGTTGGAAAATGTGCTTCTGGGGGCAACTATAGAAAATTAACATAACTGCAAACAATTAATTAAATTGCAGTTTGCTTGAGAATAAACCATGTTGTAATGAGATAATCTATTATTTCAAAGTGTTATTATATTTAAGGCAAAAACATTACAACTCATCAGAATGTCAGTGGTGGTGGAAAACTGTTTGCACCCAATATTCAAAGTGATCATATCTCTGGACCTGTGTCAGTTTCCATGGACAACAAGACAATTGTTAACTACTATGGAGGTAATCACATTAATTATCATCACAAGTGCTTAATGCACAATTAGAATATTTCTATTTTTGGATAAATTATTCATGACACTTTTTAAATTTCCAGGTGCCCCAGATAAACCACTTACGGGTAAGTACAAAAACAATGATTCAGAGCTATGATTTAAGTATGTTATTTCTCTTAGTTTTGAATCTTATTCCTTCCTGTTATTTTTTCATACTAACTCCAAGTTTATTTCTCTCTACTTTCATTAAAATGCCCACCTCTATGCCCACCTCAAAGACTTTGCTACTAAAATTTTATTTGTTCATTCAATATCACCCATAATGTCTCCACTTTCTTCCCCAGCCTTACCTACGCAAAATGGATTTCAGCCACAGTTACGCTTCCTGCATCCAATTCCATCTCTACTCTTGTCAAAATATCACTCATCCATAGTTCCCCAATTCTCTGTCTTTTAATATACGATCATGTTTCCATCTATTTTTGCAGCCTCCAGCCTGTTCATTTCCCCCGTATCCGATTGGGTCTAATTTCATTTTGTAAAGTGCTTATTTTCTTCATTTTGAAATAAAATTGAGATAGTTAAATGGAATCCATCTTCCTGGATACTGTTTTTTATTTGCAATGCAATAGTTCGTTTGGCAGTTTAACCATTTAAACCTGAGAGATTCAATGACATTGTTCTAAAAAGTCTTCCTTTTTAACCTCTACTTTTGCTTACCATCATAGAGGCTGATTTGCAAAATCTCAAAGAGATCCACAAAAATAAGTCAAGAGATTGGTTTCAGTACATGGTAGAATACGGGAAGAGGGGTGGAAGCTCAGTCCCACTGTGCCAGCGATTTGTCAAAGTAGGCATCGTTGAGGTGGATATGAACGAATCCGATCGGCCCGATGAGGCTTCACAGAACTTTATTGAACTTGATCGCCTGTTTGAGCCATTAGCTGACCAGCCCAAAGCCCCCATGACTGTAGTTACAAGGGGTATAGCTGGGATTGGAAAATCAGTTCTTGTGCAAAAACTCATCTGCGACTGGGCCACAGGCGCTGCATTGTGCAATTACGATTTCATCTTCAGGTTTTCCTTCCGCGAGCTTAGTTTATTGTCCACAATGAAAAAGGAGATCAGTCTACCTGACCTTGTCAAACAGTATTACCCACATATAGAAAACTGTGACAGTATTTTGACAAATGAATCAATCCAGTCCATGTTTATCATTGATGGCCTATCAGATGGTGAACTGGAATTAGACTTTACCAAATGCATGGTATGTCGAGATGTGAACATGGCTGTCACACCTGCTACTTTACTCATCAATCTCATCAAAGGGCAACTTGTTCCTTCAGCTACTATTTGGATAACAACCCGGGCTGGAACTCAAAATGCCATACCCGATAGCCTCATAACCAGGATGACTGAAATCAAAGGCTTCCAAGACCAGGAAAAGGAAGCCTATTTCCGTATGCGATGCAAAGATGATCAACTGGCGGAGAGAATTATCCAGGTTGTGAAGAAACAGCGGAGCCTCTTCTTCATGTGCCTGCTCCCTGCTTTTTGTTGTACTCTGTTTGCTGTTTTGGAAGCTGTGTTGAAATCCGCAGGAGTGGATGAAGTACCCCAAACACTTACAGAAGTCTATTCTCAGTTCCTCGTTTATCTGATTATATACCAGCAGGAAAAAACCGAACAAGCAAAAGGCAGTGAACGGACTAAAATTCTGCAGTCAAAGCAAAACTTGGTCTTTGCATTAGGGAAGCTGGCTTTTGAAAAGAGCTCCAAAGATGTTACCCAGACAGTCTTATTTAGTCAAAAGGATTTGGAAGATAATGGAATTGACGTCTCATTTGTTTGTGGCGGCCTTTGTAAAGAGATTGCTGGGGAAAATGAACAAACCAGCTATTCTTTTGTCCATTTGGTAGTCCAGGAGTACTTTGCAGCCTTGTATGTCTTCCTTTCTTTTCACAACCATAAAAAGAATGCTTTTGGAAAAAAACTTAAGTTGTATGAAAAGCCCAGTTACTCCCTGATATGCAAAGAGGCCTGCGAGAGTGCAGTTAAGAAAGGATGTCGGGAATTTTTTCTCAGGTTCCTTTGTGGACTAGGAATGCCAAAAAGTCAGGAGTTTTTAAAAGGGCTCGTGGCAGTTGACACAGCTAAAGACGACTCACCGAAAATTGTTAAATTCTTGAAAAAGACTTTGCAAAGAAACATTCCTCCTGAGCAAACCATCAATATATTGCACTGCCTAAGTGAATTAAATGATGTATCTGCCCTGGATGACATAAAGGCTGCTTTCAAGACTGGAACCTTTAAATCTGGGTCTCTCTCACCAGCTCTGTGTGCTGCACTGGCTTTTGCTTTGCAGATGTCAGAAGAGAACTACCAAGAATTGGATCTCTCAGTGTATAAACTGCCGTCTATTGGCATACAGAGACTGCTTCTCATTGCAAATTGTTTTTGTGGGATAAAGTGAGTATCTGGTTTTGTGTATTTTATTACGTCATCTTCCAAAGTGAGGCGAATTCTGCTACTTTTTGTCATGCTGTGAGCTCAGTTTGCAATTCACAATATCAGCATTCGTACTGTGGCTCCAACCCTTTCTGCCTGTTTAAAATATGGTACATGTTACCACAGTTTAATGGATGCATACGTTGTACTTTACTCCAAGCACTATTCCATCAGCATCCACCAAGAATCTGAGCATAACTTATAAAAGGCTAAATAGCTAGTTTGAACACTGCCAACTATGTTCCCAAATATGACTTAACACTTCAATGCAGCTTCATTATAATTCATCTGGCTCCTAAAATTAAAAAGCCTTCAATGCCATCCTGAATTTCTTTATAACCAATGAAGGTAAATTATCATAGAAATGAAAATAAGACGCAATGTTTAGGACAATAAGACAATACATCATCAGCTTTGCTGAACACCTACGCTCTGAGAAAGCAGGATCTCCCAGTGGCCACACATTTTACTTCCACATCCCATTCCCATTCTGACATGTCTATCCATGGCCTCCTCTACTGTAAAGATGAAGCCACACTCAGGTTGGAGGAACAACACCTTATATTCCGTCTGGGTAGCCTCCAACCTGATGGCATGAACATTGACTTCTCTAACTTCGGCCAATGCCCCACCTCCCCCTCGTACCCCATCCGTTATTTATTTTTATACACACATTCTTTCTCTCACTCTCCTTTTTCTCCCTCTGTCCCTCTGACTATACCCCTTGCCCATCCTCTGGGTTCCCCCCCCCCGTCTTTCTCCCCGGGCCTCCTGTCCCATGATCCTCTCGTATCCCTTTTACCAATCACCTGTCCAACTCTTGGCTCCATCCCTCCCCCTCCTGTCTTCTCCTATCATTTTGGATCTCCCCCTCTTTCAAATCTCTTACTCACTCTTTCTTCAGTTAGTCCTGACGAAGGGTCTCGGCCTGAAACGTCGACTGCACCTCTTGCTAGAGATGCTGCCTGGCCTGCTGCGTTCACCAGCAACTTTGATGTGTGTTGCAATGTTTAAGATCTCAATTTTCTTCTAGGTTCCCTTGTGACACTGCTCAGAAAATCCCTTTAATACTTGGAAATTCTAGGACAATCCTGGCAACCCAAACACAAGCATTGTCAGTGACAGGGAGTAAAGACCATGTTAACCCTTTTGCTGAGCAGTTGAATTCCTGCCTCTGGATAAAACTCCTGTCAGGTGTTGGGAGATAGATTGATCTGCTGTAGGACAAAATCCCAGTGAGTGTCAGTGACCCTCGCTGTATGAATCTCCATCATAATCCATCATATATTTTAGTACAATCATGTCAAAAGAAATTACATCAAACACTCTCAGTTTTAATTTGGTACTTGCCCAGAACAGTATTGAGTGTAAACAAAAGCTCAGTTTCTTCTGCCTATCATCCATTTATAACTCAAGTATTCTTTTGATGTGATTTCAGAATATTGAAATAAATTCCAGGTAGGAATTATTCTCTGCCAACATATGCATTGGCCTAAGTTTCAACCTTCCTGTCAGTTTGCAGTGAAAATTTTCAGGATTTCTGCTACTGAGCAGGATACGAAAGGTACTTGTGATGAGGGTAGTGAAATATTCACGAGGTTAATAATCTGCATAAAGATTGGGAAACCCAAACGAGCCAGAATCATACACCTGGAAGCAGGCTCTTCAGCTTGCCGTTTCTGTACGCCCTTGTGTTGTCTACGTGAAGGCTATTTATTCATGCTCTGACCACCCTTGCACTGGGTTTATCCGATGCTGTTGATTTTCCAATACGCCTGATCTCCACTGTGCTGTTACTTCCAGTCCCCGTGAGTCCCATCCGACCAGTAAAACCTTCATATCTGCCTCAGCTGCAGCTTTGAAGTCTACTTGAGTTCCACCCAGCCACCACTACTCCAGACTGTCCGAGCTCCATCTGACTTTTCATCCTTCCACACCTGCTTCGGCTCCACAAGACCTTTCTCCCTTTCAGGTCCGCTTGAAGTCCAGGTGTTCCTTTCATTTCCTTTTCACACCTGCTTCAGCTCTGTCGTGTTTGTCCCTTTCAGGTCCTGTTGAGCTCCCAGGTGGGTTATTCCCCACAGGATGGTGAATCCTTGGATTTCACTATTCCAAAACGTCATGAAGGCTTTGCCAGTAGTTTGAAGACAGAATAAATGTTTAAAAATTAAGTAAATCAGCAATATTGGGCTAGTGCTGGAACATGGCATGAATGATAGAACAGACACAAGTGAATAAATGGACAACTCCTGTTTCTATCTCGTACAATTTTAAAGAGTTTGTAGGAATAAAGCCAAGTTTAAAGCTTTCTGGTCCTATAATAGGTTGCAAGCAATGTAAAAACCTAGGAATATCAGTAAAGGAAAAATTGAGATGCTGACTGTGAAGATCACATATATAAAATTATATGACAGGACTTGAAAATAATGACATGAATGCAATTTTCAGATTTTATGAAATGAGGGGTAATTTTGAAAAAAAAAAGATATACTGTTATTGAAACGTGTCCTTTTTTATTTGAAATCTGTTTTTTATTTAGATTATCTGGAACCAATATCAAGGATAATGGGATGAAAATACTCTCTGGTGTGATGAAAAGGCAGGATTGCAAACTTCAAAGTCTGAAGTAAGAAAGTTGTTTCCACTATGACAAGCATATTTCCAAATACAAAGATAGCTTATAAAATAATAATCTGGCTCAGCAGGTATAGATCCTTCGATAATTAATATCTGCAAACCTTTGGAAGAGTGAAGCCAAGAAGTTTTGCATACAATTCTCTGAGGTTTATCGTCACTTTTAGTGTTGATGACAACACTGAAAAAGAAATATCTGCTGTATCTGAATGGCATTTCCTTTATATTCCTGGTATACATCAATGGAGCTGTAGTGGAGCATGTATCAAGCTTCAAATTCCTTAATGTCCACATTTCCGAGGATCTCACCTGGTCCCGGAACTCCTCCATCCTGATCAAAAAGGCACAACAACGCCTTTATTTCCTGTGGAGCGTCAAGAAAGCTCACCTCTGTCCCAGGATACTGACGGACTTTTACTGCTGTACCGCTGAGAGCATACTCACCAACTGCATCTCAGTATGGTATGGCAATTGTCCTGTATCGGACTGCAAAGCACTCCAGCATGTGGTGGAAACTGCCCAGCGGATTATCGGCACCCAATTGCCCACCATTGAGAACATCTACCATAAATGCTGCCTGGGCTGGGCGAAAAGCATTACCAAGGATGCATCTCATCCTAACCATGGACTTTTTACTCTCCTCCCATCCGGTAGGCACTACAGGAGCCTCCGCTCCCACACCAGCAGGCACAGGAAGAACTTCTTCCTTGAGGCTGTGACCCTGCTGAATCTCACATCACAGCGCTAAGCAGTATTGCACCCATATTGTACTGTCTCAGTACTCTTATATTTGTGTGCTGTAGCACTTACTTTTTATTGCAGTTATTTTGTAAATAACACTATTCTTTGCATTTCTGGTCAGATGCTAACTGCATTTCATTGGCTTTGTGTCTGTACTCGGCACAATGACAATAAAGTTGAATCTAATCTAATTTAATTTCTTCTTTTTTATTATATAGATTAGATGGAAACAGTCTTACTCATAAAAGTTGTGAGCAACTTGTTGAAGTCTTACCTGCTAACCACAGCATAACATTTTTGGACTTGAGTGATAATAATTTACAGGACAAGGGTGTTAGCTTGTTATGTGATGCTCTAACAAAAGAGAATTATACACTGCAAATCCTGAGGTAAGCAAATACTTTACAGCTTTATTTACTGCAGAAGTAAGATGCTTGTAAAAATCCACGCTGTGCCTCTGATTTCTATTCAGCAGGTCTTTCACTTTGACATGTTGTCACGTTTTAAAGTAGTTGTGAAAATATATTTTTTGAAATGAATTGAACTCCTTTCCTTTACTACCTGTGCTTATTTTGTAAACCTCTGAGAACTTCTGGAAAATTGAAAACCAAAAAATGTGATTGCACCGGATTCTTATCAATTTTCTAGCGTTGGCTTTTGTGGAGCTGATCCCTGCAGAGAGTGACCGGAAACAAAGCATCATTTAAACTAACTTTCTTCTGGATAGCTGCAATTGTAGGAAATTCCTAGCTGAAATGTGTTGAATTGAATGTTGTGCTGTCAGGTATAGTATTTTGATGTCAGTCAGTATTTCCAATAATTTTATATGTCTTCTTTTATTTCCAGGGTCTGTAATAATAAATTAACTGCCAGTTGCTCTGAACATCTCGCCTCTATGATTACTACGAACAAGACCCTGGTTGAGCTGGATGTAAGTTGCAACAGAATAGGTGAGGAGGGACTGAAACGACTATGTGAAGCACTGAAGAATGAAGAGTGTAAATTGGAAAAGCTTGGGTATGTGACTACTGTTAGTGTCAGTGGTTCTTGCACTTTTATTCCTCTTTCATAAAGTGCAGAGCACTTCATTCAGTAACATAACTGTGGTAAAATTATACAATGGAATGCTCCTTAAATATCACAGAATGACAGAATGATTACAAGGCAGAAAGTCCATTCAGTCCATTAAGCCTATACCAGCTTCATGTCAGATCAATCCATCACGGTCCCTTGCCCTGCTTGCTCTCCTCAATACAGAAAAAATTTTAGATACCTACCAGGCACAATTCAATCCAATGCAATCCTCTTCTGGTAATGTATTCTAAGTCCGAAGTATTTGCTCATATTTCTCGCAAATATCTGAGTATTCTTGAAGTGCTATGTTTTGTAATTTCAAAATATTAAACTAATTCAAAGGAACACACAGGAGGCTAAAATGTGAGTCTAACATAGTGCCTACTTTAAGCAAGACACGTGATAGCATGATGACATAAGCAATTCACATATATGTACATATAACCCATAATGAATTATTTAAACAAACAAAAATGCTTAATCAAACAATATATACAGAGATATAATAGATTACTCAAAAATATTACTGAAATATTAAATACACAACACTCTTCCTTGCTTAGCTATTGTAGCCTGGGGAAAAGTACACACTCAGGACAACAAATACTTTTTTTTCGGGTTTGAAATTCCTTTATCTGTTTTAGATGTTTTAGTGCTGGAAGAGGGTCTCAAAACAAAACGAACAAATTTACAACTAGTTCCTGCCATTACAATCTCAGCTTAGCTTTCGATCCACACCCTTGTGTATCCACGAATTGTGTATGCAGTATAAAAATACATAAAGCAAACCGCACAAAACTAATGCAAAACTAATACGGTAGTGGCAATTCTGAAGGAAAACAATACAGACAACATTAGAATCTCACCAACCCTGTACCTTATACATAGCAGCGCAAATGTAAATGAATACATCTCAACTAAGACGTCTACTCCCTTTTAGTACACACATGCTGAACTTCCGAACAGAGACTAAACATTCACGTTATGCTGTTATATTCATAATCAGTCATGATGCAATAAAGTTAGACAAAAGGTACACCTTGGCACAAATCTGTGGAGCTCCCTTCTGAGGGAAGGATCCCTGATCCCCTCTATAAATTGATCTCTTAGCACCACCCTCCTATCGGTCACGGCATCAGGGGAAGTGCTTCAGTAGCAAGTTAAGAGCTTGGGCTAGGGCACGTGAAAACTCTCTTACATCTTCACCCTCACGCTGTTTGCGACTGTAGAAGCCATGCCACAGCTGGGGTGCACTACGCTTGTCTCTAAATGCTTCCCTGAGATAGGTGAACAAGTCATCAGCGCGGTCTTCCTCAGCATCACTGCGCATGCGTGCTTCCTCTAGTGCTGCACCCCTGAGCAGGGACATAACAAAGTCATACTGATCCTGGTCAGACTGATTTCTAGTATGAAGTGCACGTTGTACTTCTTCAATAAAGTCTTCAATAAAGTCATCAATAGACCTTTCATCTTTCTCAATATCCCCTGTAAATGGAACAATGTGTCTTTCCCTTGGAACATATACATAGGACCTTTTGCTTAATTTATCTATGGTTGCCATGGCTTCATCACATCTACAATGCAATTCCCTAATTTGTTCATTCAAATCAAGTTCAACTGGTGTGTCCTCTGAGTGCAACATAGTAAAAGCTCAAGTCGTTAAAGTTTTCACAACAAGCCTGCAAAAGGAGTTGCTGCCGTCCTTTGCTGCAAGCAGGATGGCTTCACGGCCCGCAGTTCCCTGGGTCCACATCTCCGTCTGCATCCTGATGTCAGTCGCTGATGTTCCAGCCCATTCCTGAGGCTCTACCGAGCTTTCAATGCGGCAACAGGCGCTCTCTCCTTCCACCTGACGGGAACAGCGGTCCTAGTCTTCACCACTACTGTATTAGGTATTGTATATTATACTGCATACAACAATCAGAGACCCTAACCCCACTCCTGGTACCAAATTTTGTAGCCTGGGGAGAAGTACACACTCAGGACAACAAATACTTTATCAGGTTTTAATTCCTTTATCTGTTTTAGATGTTTTAGTGCCGGAAGAGGGTCTCAAAACAAAACGAACAAATTTACAACCAGTTCCTGCCATTACAATCTCAGTTTAACTTTCGATCCACACCCATGTGTATCTATGAGTTACATATGCAGTATAAAAATACATAAAGTAAACCGCACAAAACTAACACAAACTAATACAAGACTAATACGGTAGTGGCAATTCTGAAGGAACACAATACAAACAACATTAGAATCTCACCAACCCTGTACCTTATACATAGCAGCGAAAATGTAAATGAATACATCTCATCTAAGACGTCTACTCCCTTTTAGTACACACGTGCTGAACTTCCGAACAGAGACTAAACATTCACGTTACGCTGTTACATTCACAATCAGTCATGGTACAATAAAGTTAGACAAAAGGTTCACTTTGGCACAACTTTGACAAGGTATTGCCTGGTAGTTAAATTACAGGAGGACTGACCTACTTGGCTGGTGAGGAACTTTGCACAAGCCATGCGATCCAGCGTCGATGCCTTTACTCATCAAAATCTAAAGCATCCACATTAAAACATGTCAAATTACCGATATTCTCAATTCGTCAACAAGCATAAATGAATTCACACGGATGTCATCAAGTAGTACTCACCGTTCCTCACCATGCCCAGTATCTCTGGGAGGAACCAAAGATAAACCAAAACCCCACCAGCTTCTTCTGCAGAAAACAAAAATGGTCTCCCCACTATCCCACGCATGCGTAATGACATCACCATCTCCACTTAAAGACAACTACTCTAGCATTACCCAGATGGATGCCTAAGTACACTTTTAACGATAATGAATTTTAGATTAGATTATGAGAACACTCAGTCCCCTTTTTATTGTCATTTAGAAATGCATACATGCATTAAGAAATGATACAATGTTTCTCCGGAGTGATATCATAGAAAACGGGACAAACCAAAGACTAACATTGACAGAACCACATAATTATAACATATGCTTACAACAGTGCAAAACAATACTATAATTTGATGAAGAACAAACCATGGGCACGGTAAATAAGGTCTCAAAAGTCCCTGAGTCGATTGACTCCCGAGTCCCCGATAGTGGCGGCAAAAGTGAGAAACTCCCTGCCATAAACCTCCAGGCACCGTTGACTTGCCGATACCTTGGATACTGAGTCCATCCGTCTGAAAATTCCGAGCTTCCGACCAGCCTCTCCGATACAGCCTCCCAAGCGCCATCCTCTGCCGAGCGCCTTCGACCTCGCCCCGGCTGCTGAAACATGCAAAGCCAAGGATTTCAGGGCCTTCTGCTCCGGAGATTCCGGTTACCACACAGTAGCAGCGGCAGTGAAGCGGGCATTTCAGAAGTTTTCCAGATGTTCCTCTGTGCTCTCACGTCTGTCTCCATCAATTCAGAATTGTGCACGGTCCCCTACTTGACAGATTACAGATATCATCACCGAAGTGGATGCATGCGCTGCCGTCGCGCCGCCATCTTCTCCTCCTTATAATCTCTACTATAAGATTCGACAGTCACCCGGTTACACTATAAAGTCCATAAGACTATAAGATATAGGAGCAGAATCAGGCCATTTGGCCCATTGAGTTTCCTCCACCACGTCATCATGGCTAATCCAATTTTCCTCACAGCCCCAATCCCCTGCCTTCTCCATGTATTCCCTCATGCCCTGAGCAATTAAGAATCAATCAACTTTTGCGTTAGATATATATGAAGACTCGGCCTCTACAGCTGCCTAAGGCAAAGAATTCCACAGATTCACCACCCTCTGTTCTAAAAGAACTCCATACAATTGTGAGACTGTATTCTCCAGTCCTAGACTCTCTCACCATAGGAAATATCCTCTCCACATCCACTCTATCAAGGGCTTTCACTATTTGATAGGTTTCAATGAGGTCACTGCTCATTCTTCTGAATTCCAGCAAATACAGGACTAGAGCCATTCAATCCTGAAATCATTTTCATGAAGCTTCTTTGAACCCTCTTCAGTTTCAGCATATTCTCTCTAAGATAAGGGGCTCAAAACTGCTCACAATACTCCAAGTGAGGCCTCACCAGTGCTTTATAAAGTCTCAGCATTGCATCCTTATTTTTATATTCTAGTCCTCTGAAATGAATGCTAACATTGCATTTGCCTTCCTCACCACAGACTCAACCTGCAAACTAACCTTCAGGGAATCCTGCGCCAGGACTCCTAAGTCCCTTTGCACCCCAGATTTTTGTATTTTCTCTCCAGTTAGAAAATAGTCGACCCTTTCATTTCTGCTACCAATGAACATGACCATACACTTCCCAACAATTTCATCTGTGTTTCTTTGCCCATTCTCCTAATCTGTCCAAGTCCTTCTGTAGCCTCTCTACTTTCTCAAAACTCCCTGCTCCTCCACCTACATTCATAGAGTCTGCAAATTTTTCAACAAAGCTCTTGATTTCATCACCCAAACCATTGTAAAAAGAATCAGTCCAAACACAGACCCCTGTGGAACACCACTAGTCACTGGCAGTCAGTTCGAAAAGGCTCCCTTTATTCCCACTCTTTTCCTCCTACCAATCAGCCTGCTTTATCCATATCAGTGTCTTTCCTGTATTACTATGGGTTCATAGCTTCTAGTGATTCCTGAGAGCTCATTAGTAATGCCTCCACAACCTCTTCAGCCAGCTCTTTCAGAACTTTGGGGTATACACCATCTACTCCATGACTTATCTACCTTCAGTCCTTTCAGTTTCCCAAGAAACTTCTGTCTAGCAATGGTAACCTCACATACTTTATGACCCTTGACACCTGGAATTTCCACTGTACTGCTGGTGTTTTCCACTGTGAAGAATGATGCAAAATACTTCTTCAGTTCATAGAAACATAGAAAACCTACAGCACAATACAGGCCCTTCGGCCCACAAAGTTGTACCGAACATATCCCTACCTTAGAAATTGCTAGGGTTACCCATAGCCTTCTATTTTTCTAAGGTCCATGTATCTATCCAAAAGTCTCTTAAAAGACCCTATCGCATTCGCCTCCACCACCACTGCCGACAGCCCATTCCATGCACTCACCACTCTCTGAGTAAAAAACCTACCCCTGACATCTCCTCTGTACCTACTCCCAAGCACCTTAAACCTGTGCCCTCCTGTGGCAGCCATTTCAGCCCTGGAAAAAAGCCTCTGACTATCCACACAATCAATGACTCTTATCATCTTACTTTACTTTACTTTATACTTTATTGTCGCCAAACAATTGATACTAGGGCGTACAATCATCACAGCGATATTTGATTCTGCTCTTCGTGCTCCCTGGAGTTCAAATCAATAGTAAATATTAAAAATTTAAATTATAAATCATAAATAGAAAATAGAAAAGGGAAAGTAAAGTAATGCAAAAAAACCAAGAGGCAGGTCTGGATATTTGGAGGGTATGGCCGAGATCTGGGTCAGGATCCGTTCAGCAGTCTTATCACAGTTGGAAAGAAGCTGTCCCCAAATCTGGCTGTAGTAGTCTTCAAGCTCCTGAGCCTTCTCCCGGAGGGAAGAGGGACGAAAAGTGTGTTGGCTGGATGGGTCGTGTCCTTGATTATCCTGGCAGCACTGCTCCGACAGCGTATGGTGTATACACCTCTATCAGGTCACCTCTCATCCTCCATTGCTCCAAGCAGAAAAGGCCGAGTTCACTCAACTTGTCTTCATAAGGCATGCTCCCCAATCCAGGCAACATCCTTGTAAATCTCCTCTGCAACCTTTCTATGGCTTCCACATCCTTCCTGTAGTGAGGAGACCAGAACTGAGCACAATACTCCAAGTGGGGTCTGACCAGGGTCCGATATAGCTGCAACATTACCTCTCAGCTCCTAAGTTCAATTCCACGATTGATGAAGGCCAATACACCGTATGCCTTCTTAACCACAGAGTCAACCTGCACAGCTGCTTTGAGCATCTTATGGACTCAGACTCCAAGATCCCTCTGATCCTCCACACAGCCAAGAGTCTTATCATCAATACTATATTCTGCCATCATATTTGACCTACCAAAATGAACCACTTCACATTTATTTGGGTTGAATTCCATCTGCCACTTCTCAGTCCAGTTTTGCATCCTATCAATGTCCCGCTGTAACCTCTGACAGCCCTCCATACTATCCACAACACCCCCAACCTTTGTGTCATCAGCAAACTTACTAACCCATCCCTCCACTTTGTCATCCAGGTCATTTATAAAAATCACAAAGAGTAAGGGTCCCAGAACAGATCCCTGAGGCACTCCACTGGTCACTGGCTCCATCCAGAATATGACCCGTCTACAATGACTCCTTGACTTCTGTGGGCAAGCCAGTTCTGGATTCGCAAAGCAATGTCCCCTTAGATCCCATGCCTCCTTACTTTCTCAATAAGCCTTGCATGGGGTACCTTCCCAAATGCTTTGCTGAAATCCATATACACTACATCTACTGCTCTTCCTTCATCAATGTGTTTAGTCATGATGTAAATATAATTCATCTACCATTTCCTTGTCCCCATTACTACCTCTCCAGTATCATTACCAAGTGGTCCTATATCCACTCTCACCTCTCTTTTACACTCTATGTATCTGGAGAAACTTTTGGTACCCTCTTTAATATTATTAGCTAGCTTACTTTCGTATTCCATCTTTACCTTTTTAATGACTTTTTAGTTGCCTTCTATTGGTTTTTAAAAGCTTCCCAATCCTCTAACTTCCCACTAATTTTTACTCTATTATATGCCCTCTCTTTGGCTTTTATGTTGGCTTTGCCTTCTCTTGTTAGCCATGGTTGTTTCATCTTTCCTTTAGAATACTTCTTCCTCTTTGGGATGTGTATATCCTATGCTTCCTGAATTGCTTCGTGAAATTCCAGCTATAGCTGCTGTGCCATCATCCCTGCCAGTGTTCTTTTTCAATCAATTTTTGCAGCTCCTTTCTCATGCCTTTGTAATTCCCTTTACTCTACTGTAATACTGATACATCTGACTTTAGTAGCTTCACCTTCTCAAATATCAGGGTGAATTCAATCATATTATGATCACTTGACCCTGAGGGTTCTTTTACCTTAAGCTCTCGAATCAATTCTGGTTCATTGCACAACATCCAGTCCAGAATAGCCGATGCTCTAGTGTGCTCAACCACAAGCTGCTCTATCAAGCCATCTCGTAGGCACTCTAGAAGTTCTGCCTCCTGGAATCTCGCACTGACCTAATTTTCCCAATCTACCTGCATATTGAAGTCACCTGTGACTGAGGTAACATTGCCTTTTTGGCATGCATTTTCTATCTCCCTTTGTAATTTGTAGACTACATCCTGACCACTGTTTAGGGGTAATACAACTCCCATCAGGGTCTTTTTGTCCTTGCAGTTCCTTAGCTCTATCCACAAAGATTCAACACCATTGTATCACCTTTTTCTTATTGCTTGATTTCAATTTTTACCAAAAGTGCAACGTCACTTCCTCTGCCTTCCTGTCTGTCCTTATGATAAAATGGGTATCCTTGGATTTTAAATTCTCAGCTACAATGTTCTTTCAGCCATGATCCTGTGATGCCTTCAAAATCATACCAGCCAATCTGTAACTGTGCTACAAGCTCATTGACCTTATTCGATACGCTGCGCACATTCAAATACAACACCTTCAGTCCTGTACTCACCCCTTTCAATTTTGTCCTCTTTTTACATTGTAACTCATTCTGTTAACAGGAATTTTGCCCTAACAGCCTCTCCTCATTACATATTGCCTCTGTTTGTAAGCCAGCTACCTCATCTTTAGCGCTATCATCGGCTTTACTACGATACTTCTTGCATTTAAATATATACAGCTCAGGACACCAGTTGCACCATGCTCAACCTTTTGATGCCCTAACTTTGCCTGAAGTCTTACCAACATCTGCCTCCCCAACCTCTCCGCTAATTGTTCTGGCACTCTGGTTCCCATCCCCCTGCAACTCTAGCTGAAACCCCATTGTGCAGCATTGACAAACCTTCCCACTAGGATTTTAGATCCCTTCCAGTTCAAGTGCAAACTGTCCTTTCTGTACAGGTCCCACCTTCCCTAGAAGAGAGCCCAATGATCCAAAAATCTTATGCCCTCCCTCCTACACCAACTCCTTGGCCACGTATTAAATGTTACAATCTTCCTAGTTCTGGCCTCATTAGCATGTGACATGGAGTAGCAATCCTGCGACCACAACCTTGCCCTTTAACTTAGCACCCAACTGTCGGAACTCCCAATGCAGAACCTCATCACTCATCCTACCCATGTTATTGGTACCTACATTGGTACCACGACTTCTGGCTGTTCACCCTCCCACTTAAGAATGCTGAGGACTCGATTTGAGATATCCCAAACCCTGGCACCTAGGAGGCAACATACCATCTGGGAATCTCTTTCTTGCCCACAGAATCTTCTATCTGTTCCCCTCACTAATGAATCCCCTATCACCACAGCATGCCTCTTTTCTCCCCTTTCTCTTCTGAGTCACAGAGGCAGGCTCAGTGCCAGAGAGATGTTCACTGCAAATATCCTGTTAGGTCAACTCCTCCCCCCCCCACCAACAGTATCCAAAGTGATATATCTGTTGTTGAGGGGGATGGCCACAGGGGTACCCTGCACTCGTTCTTTAACCCCTTTCTGCTTACTGACTGTCACCCAGTTTCCTGTGTCCTGCACCTTGGCTGTAATTGCCTCTGTACATGTCCTACCTATCACTCCCTCAGCCTCCCGAATGATCTGGAGTTCATCCAGTTCCAGCTCCAACCCCTTAATGTGGTTTGTTAGAAGCTGCAGCTGGATGCAGTAGTCACAGTTGTAGTGGTCAGGGACACTGGAGGTCTCCCTGCCTTCCTACATCCTGCAAGAGGAGCATTTCGCTATCCTGCCTGTCAACCCTAATGTTCCAGCAGAGAAGATATAAAGAGGAGAATGAAAAAGAAGAACTTTTCTTTGCATTCACTGAGTGAAGGCACTCTTCATTGGAGCCTCGAAGAGTTAAGGTCACCACTGTCTGTCCATTCCAATGATGGCTGCTGCACCTGCCCCTGACTTCCTTTAATTTGCTCTTACTATCAATCCCAAACGTTCATTGGTCGCTGATTAAAGCTCTATTAAGTAGCCGCAACCTGCTCCTGTCGTTTATCCTCAAACAGTGGACCTGATTGAAGTCCCCTCCTCTCCAAGCATCCGATGTCTGGATTGACTGCTGGTCAAAGGTCTCCAACTCAATATAGAATGCATCTCACCTATGCACACAATATACTACACACTACAACTGCTATATACAGACATCTACAGTGCAGTAAATTTTAAATTGTTCCATTTAGGCCTAAAGATTTAATCACTGCAGTGGATTTCTTACTCTTGTTGGATAGCAATTTTTCTGACAAGGGGTAGCACGCTGTTTGGCAGGTGAGACTTGTGGCTGTGAAACATTCTCAGATTCTGGGGCCTCCTCTTTGGTCATTGTAGGAGTTGACTCTGGGACAGCAGGAAGTGGTTCTGATGGCAGTAGCCAACTTTCCTCTCTAACAATTGACACTGCTCTCCTCAACTGATTGACGTGTCATCTCCAGATGGTATCAGACACTATCTCCACTGTGTAGAGTGGTCTAGTTCTGTCCTTAATCTTTCCAATTACCCAGTTTTGATCACTTCTGTAGTCCCTCAGCAGGACTGCATGTCCAAGAACGAAACATTTAACCTCCTTGTTTGAAGAGTCTTCAGTTTGTCCCAGCTGTTTGTCCTGCAAACTGCTTCTGAGATTGGGTTTGAGGAGATCCAAGTGTGAGCGTAGGGGATGACCCAGGCACAGCGTAGCTGGTGATTTGTTGGCTGTGGAGTGTGTTGCATTATGATATGCAAGGAGGAAATTGGTGAGCTTCGGTTTCAGTGTCAGTGTAGTGTGTTCTACTGACTTTGCTCACAGTGCTTCCTTTAGACTGTGGACAAACCTTTCCGCCAAGCTACTTGTAGCTGGGTAGTACAGTGCAGATATAATATGTCTTATTCCATTCATTTTTAAGAATGCATGAAACCGTTCCCACACAGACAGTGGTCCATTGTCACTGATTAAGTGTTCTGGAACACCAGGCTTTGCAAACAGGTTATCAATACAGCAACAGTGTGCGAGGCTGTAGTGAAGGCTATTGCAACACTTCAGGTGACTTTGTAGCTGCATCCACTAGTCCCATGAAATTTGTACCCATGAATAGTTCAGCAAAATCCACATGAATCCTCTGCCAGAACAATGCAGGCCATTCCCAGGGATGGAGGGGTGTTGCTCTTGGCACCTCCTGGATGTGTTGGCATTCCGACCAGTGCATGGCAAGCTGCTTGATCTGCTAATTTATCCCAGGTCACCAAACAAAAGCGAGGCAATGCCTTCATTTTGACCACACCTAGGTGACCTGCACGTAGCTTTTCCAACACTTTAGCTCTTGGTTTGGGTGGTACAACAACTCTCAGTTCCCACATCTATCAAGGGCAAGTTAATCTCGGCGCTGGTAAAAATGAGGGATCTGGAGTTTCTGCTGAACATTCCAGCTATTTTGGGCGCCCAAGTAGACCTGAGACAGTGTGGGGTCTCCTCTGGTTTCTCTTTGGATCATTTCTGCCGTAATAGGGAGACTTCTGATTTGCATTAGGGAGAATATGATAAGAGATATGTCTTTTTATGTAAGTTTTTCCAATATTTTCTTTTCCAAGGGCAAATGGGGCAATCTCTCAGTATTTCCATGATTAATCGTTCACTTGAATTCAATCTTGTAATTGTGTCCTCCAAGAAACGGAGCTCATCTCTGCATTGTGCTGCTGTTGTTAGTGGAACACCCTTCTGTGGATTGAAAATGGACACCAGTGGTTGACCAGTAATGAGAGTAAACTCTCTCTCATGCAAGTACTGGTTAAAATGTTTTACACCACAAACCAGACTCAAGGCCTTTCTGTCAATCAGTGCATACTTTTTCTGTGGTGGTAAGAGAAGGTGATGCAAAGGCTATGGGCTGTTCACATCCATCACTTATAACTGTACCTATACCACAAGATGGGGCATCACAGGCAAACTTCACTGGACAACGTGGATCATAATGTGTCAGTACAGTGTCTGATGTCACCATTTCCTTTACCTTTTTGAAAGCCATCTCACACTACTTTGTCCATTGTCTTTTTGTCCAGATCTGTAGTAGTGAATTCAAGGGGTGGTGTACTGTAGCCAGGTTTAAAAAGGACCCTAACTGTGACACGTCCTTAGGTTTTGGGGCATTCACCACTGCTTGAATTTTCTCAGCACACTTGGGTAATCCTTGTGCTGCATCAATTGTCACAGTAAATGATGCTTTGTTAAAGAATTCACACTTGTCACATCATGCTCTGACCATAACAATCTCATCTTTCTATCGGTGTCTTGAGGTTTTGGAGATGTTTCTTGTCATACTTACTGGTAACACTGAGTGCTTGGGCAACCTTACAGCACTGGGTTCATAGCTATCTCCCAGAGTACAGGTGCAGTTCCTACTCCAAAAATAAGCCTATTATAGCGATAAAGCCCTTTGTAGGTGTTTTTGGTGAGAAACACTTCTTCCATCTCTGTCTCAAGTAGGCCTTGGCCAGGTCAACTTTGCTGGAGTGTTTTCTTCTAGAAAGGTTTGCAAAGATATCTTTTATTCTGGGCTGAGGGTATTGATCTACTTTCAGTACTGGGTAGATGGTAACCTTAAAATCACTACAGATCCATTCTTCTTGGCTACTGGGGCCACTAGCATTGCCCATGGGCTCCACTCAAACTTGAAAAGAATTCCTTCAGCCTTCTCACTGGCTACCTTATCACAGATGGTATAAGGAACTGGACAGGTTTTGCAAAACTTAGGTGCAGCATTTTCATTTAACACTATTATACTCTTGGTATGTTTGAGTTTTCCAATGCCATCTTTGAACACAGCTGTGGGATTACCCAGTTCCTCTTCAAATGCACATCTCCAATCAAGTTGTAGTTGTCTCAGCCAATCATGTCCCCACAAGTCTGGTAGTACTGCATGCAGATTAGTGTTCTTTTTGAAAATGCAAATTGCCCTTTTTATACTTTTCTCTTCCCTGTGCAGTTCATTTATTTTTATCTGCCCAATGTGCTCTTTGTATGTGTCCCAGTTTATTGCAAGTTTCTGCATTTTCTGCAAGTTTCACCTTTAAATTTGTTTAACCCGGCTGGTTTCCGCTTATATGTTGCAATTTTGTTCACTTTCGTTCCTGACTGCAACTCAATTGCACCTCTGTTTGCTGTTTCCATTGATATGGCAATTTCAATTGCTCTTTTAAATGTAAGTTGTGCTTCGGTTATGCATCATCTTTGAATGCTTTCTTGTAAGATTCCACAAACTAAATGATCTCGCACCATATCATTAAACACATTGTATCAAAAGGACAGGCAAGTGACCAGAGGGGGTGGGGTGGTTTTGTTGGTAGAAAAAATAAAATCAAAGCCTTAGAAAGAAGTGATGTAGGATAAGAAAATGTAGAATTTCTGTGGGTAGAACTAAGATGCAGCAACTGTGAAAAGAAACTGATGGAAGGCAACTAAAAATCAATAAGGAGAGAAAAGATGAACTATGGTCAGCTAGCCAATAACATAAAAGAAAATACCAAAAAATTTGACTCCAGACCGCTGGAAATTGACACTAGAAATATTTGTAATGGGAACAAAGAAATGGCAGACAAAATGAATAAGTATTTTTGCGTTAGTCTTCACTGTGGAAGACACCAAAAATGGGTCAGATTTCCGAGAAAGGCAGGGGGCAGAAGTTAATGTAGTCACTATCACTAAGACGAAGGTGCTTGGGAAACTGAAATGTCTGATGATAGATAAGTCACTTAGACCAGATGGACTACATCGCAGGGTTCTGAAAGAGGTCGCTGAAGAGATAGTTGAGGCAGTAGTAATGACCTTTCAGGATTCACTAGATTCTGGAATGGTTCCAGAGGACTGGAAAATTGAAAATATCAAGAAATTATAGGCCAGTTAGCCTGACTTCAGTAGTTGGCAAGATGTTAGATTCCTTTATTAAGAATGATGTGCTGGCAAAGTAGTGTTGAGTAAGCAGGGAATCTGCAGAAGTCTTGGACAGGTTAGGAGAATGGGCAATGAAATGACAGATGGAACCCAGTGTAGGGAAGTGTATGGTCATGCACCCTCACAGAAGGAATAAAAGCATCGACTATTTTCTAAACAGGGAACAAATTCAGAAATTGGAAGTGCAAAGAGGTTAGGGAGTCCTAGTACAGGATTTTCTAAAGGTTAAGTTGCAGGTTGAATTGGTATTAAGGAAGACAAATGGAATGTTATCATTCATTTCCAGATGACTAGAATATAAAAGCAAGGATGTAATGCTTGGAGTTGATAAGGCATGGGTCAGACCACATAGAGAGTACTTTGAGCAGTTTTGGGCCCATACCTATGAAAGGATGAGCTGATATTACAGAAGTTCCAGAGGAGGTTTACGAGAACAATCCCGGAAGTGAAATGATTAAGGTATAAACAACACACACACACAATGCTGGAGGAACTCAGCAGACCAGGCAGCATCTGTGGAAAAGAGTACATTCGATGTTTTGGGCTGAGAACCTTCATCAGGATTGATAGATGCTGCCTGGTCTGCTGAGTTCCTCCAGCATTTTGTGTGTATTGTTTTGGTTTTCCAGTGTCTGCAGATTTTCTCTTGTTGGTTAAAATACCAGGAGCTTTTGATGGCTCTGGGTCTGCACCTGCTGGAGTTTAGAAGAATGAAGGGGATCTCATTGAAATCTGCAGAATATTGGAAGGCCTAGATAGACCAGATGTGGAAAGGATGTTCCCAATAGTGGAAGCATCTAGGAGCAGAGAACCCAGTCTCAGAATAGAAGAATGTCCCTTTCAACAGAGCTGAGGAGGAAATTCTTTAGCCAGAGCATGGTGAATCCATGGAATTCATTGCCACAGATTGCTTTGGAGGCCAAGTTATTTGGTATATTTAAAGTGGAGGTTGACAGGTTTTTGATTAGTAAGGGCGTCAAAGGCAGGAGAATGGTATTGAGAGGGGAAATGTATCAAAAGGGAGAGATGACTCGATGGGTGCATGGCCTCACTCTGCTCCTATATCTTTCGGTCTTATGGTTGAGGTAGATGGAGGGGAAGAGCTTGCTGTCTCTTGGGCCAACACAGGCAACTGTGTCCCGCAAGGAAGATGCCATGGTTTGTGGGCCAGTGGGCTGAAGGTCCTCTTTCTGAGTCCCTCTGTGACTCTAACTCAACCTGGCTTCACGTTCCATGAAAAGAGATCAAACAATATGTAAATATGTTGCTAATCAACTGCATGTTAAAAAAAAATCACCCTTTATGATTTCAATTGCAACATAAAGACCTATTTGAGGTCCTTTTGACTTCAAGGCATGCTAATTTAAATGAAGTTATGTGAGAACTTCAACGAAAAAGTGGCTACCAAGTCAAATAGGTGGGAAGGAGTCATAACATATCTCAAATATTAACCTATATGATTGATATCAATGTTTTTGGTTTCATTTAATGTGGTTATTAGATAAAGGGTTATGTAGAATTGGATAACAAGTAAATAAGGAGAAGCACTGTAACTGAGTCAGTAATCAGTAGATCAAAAAGACCAACAACAGCACAGAGCAAAGAGGGAAGGGCAATAAATGCTGGTCTTGTTGTCAATACCCAAATTCCAAAAATGAATTAAAATAATAACATTTGTATCAAGCTAATTTATGTTCTGTTTAGGTTGAATTCTATATTTGCGTTTGAGTTTGGAATCATGGGTACTTATGAGGATGCTCCTGGAGCTGAAAATCTGTATGACATGCTGCAAGACAAAAATTGCACATTGCAAAGTTTGGGGTAATGAAATTATTCACAATATCCTGTTCACACAAAAATGCACCTGCATGTATGTGTGTGTGTGCGTGTGTGTGCGTGTGTGTGCGTGTTCCCTCTGATTTAAAATTTTCCATTTTGACCTGGATTTAAAATTCTCTCTTTTTTTTCCCTTTATCTATTCCCTTCACAACAGACTGATAATGATGGCTTTGTTTTGCATCTTAAAGGTTGGCAAAGAATTCATACACAGTAAAAAGTTGCAAGCAGCTCATCTCCGCCCTGAAAGAAAACGGGAGCCTGAGAGAACTGGACCTCAGCAACAACAGCTTGCAGAATGAAGGAATGGCTGCATTGTGTGAGATTCTGCGTGGACCAAGCTGCAAACTTCATTCACTGAAGTATCTGTTATTAATTATGTTCTGAGAAATATTATTACATGAAATTCAGCACTGTCATATCTAAACTGAAAATAATCAAGCAGTGAGCCTCATTGCCACTTCTAACTATTTCTCATTCTGATTTACTGCAATGGAATTAGCCAATCATCCAATGGATCCCCAGATATGATTGTGACATCTTCTGTCATACAGCTTCTGTCTTTGTGGAAAGGATAATCTCCTTGCATAGTCAACAATGTCAACCCAGTATTTCAATAATCACTAACCTAAACTACTTCTTGACCAATACCACAACCCTACCCAACCATCGATGAAAATATCAGCCTAGTCCTCTTGTTGCTAAGTTTGGGAAATGGTCATGTTGAGCAAAATCTTCTATAACCTTTTCTTTACAACTTTACTCCTCCATCTCTTGTATTTTTCATAGGGTGGCGTGCACCAAATTAACAAGTGATTGTTGTGCGGAACTTTCAACTGTGTTCAAAACCAACCAGACATTGATGGAGTTGGACCTGAGCATGAATGAACTGGGAGATATTGGACTGAATAATTTTTTCGTTAATGCTGCAGGCTGTAAATTGCAGAAGCTGGGGTATGTAAACACAGAGAGTGATTAATTTTAATACATTGATATATCTTTGAATTTGGGTTCAAGCAAACGGAATCCTATTAATCAAGAAATTAAGCAAATACAACATTGATGTTACTATGATTTTTGTTTTAGTGTTAGCTCTAGTAAAAAGAATAATATCACAAATGGCAAGATATTGCTCACAATCATTCTCTGCATGACATAACTCATAATTAATTACACAAGCCTTGAGTGAAATGCAAGTTCGGTATTGGAGACACAAGAGGCTGCAAATGGAGCACCATACAAAAGCCAGAGGAATTCAGCAGGTCAGTCAGAATCTATAGAGGAAAATGAAGAGTTGATATTTTGGGTCATCTGGAATGCACCTTTCCACAGATTCAGCATGACCTGCAGAGTTCTTCCAGCTTTTTTGTGTGTCTGCTTTAGCTTCAGTATTGCTGACCATGAAACCTACAGATTGTTGTGAAAACCTATCTAGATCATTAACGTCCTTCAGAGAAGAAATCTTTCATTCTTTCACCCATAGTTGCCTGTATGTGACTCCAGATCTCCTGAATATCTCTTCAATTAAGAGGCAGTTAGAAATGGGCATTAAGTAACCGACCCTTCTGATAATACTCGTAGTCATTAATAAAATTATATTTCATGTACTATATTTCATACCAGCTATTTTCTAAATTCAGATTGTAATTTGGTGATGAATTAATGATTATATATGCACAATGTTTGCATTGATTAGGAAGTGGATTTGCACTGTCCAGATGAACATCACATAATACTCTACTGTCAATTAAGGGTTGTGATTTCATCTCAGCAACCTCTTTCAATTGGTTCTGAACCCATGAAAGCCTTACCCTTTCTGTACTTTACTCCCAAATGATAACTGTATTTGCATTCTGCATATGTGTGAGACATAACACAGTGCAATTTTAAGCCTTTTGATATTATTGATGGATCTGTTAAATATACTTAAAATATCTTTGGTCTGGAATTTTATGATCAATTTAACAACTGAAGTAAATGAGATTATCCCTTTGCTAAAAATTTAGTCATACAAATCTGCTATTGCCTCACAGTCAAATTACAGCCTCTAATCTTAATCTGCCAATAGGTTCCCCTTTCTCAAGATGAATTTTGAAAAAAGATTACTGTTACTTCAATGATCTTAATTTGCTAGAAGTTCTGCTCCTCAGGTACTAATTTTTGCTTTGGGAAATCTCAATTTTTTGTCCCCATTTCTATTTTTTTCAGGCTATCAAAAGTTGGACTCACAGATGCCTTCACCAAAGGCAACAAATCTACATTTTCAACACTTCAGACACTGCAAAACCTTGATTTAAGTTACAATAAGTTTACAGACAAATCTATTCAATGGTTTCAAGACCTCATTTCAGATTGTAAAACTCTTACAACAATAAGGTAAAGTCTCACCTCTGCTTTAGACAGAAGTCAAATCTAAAAGTTGGTATTGCGAGTATTTTTCAACATTGTGGGTTGGAGGAACTGTTCCTGTGCTGTACTGTTCTATGTATCAACCAAGGCAGGCTTCTGTTCACAAAATCAAGCATTAGTTTTAATACATGTTTGAAGAAAGATCTTCTTGACTTTTGACATAAATATTCTATTTTTGGGTCACATTGAACATCCAATAGTGAAAACACCAGATAATCTGAACCCAACAGCACAAGATATTTGCTTTAGTACTTTGATTGGTTTCTTCCCTTGAATCCAAAATATCGTTTTCTTTTTTGAATTCAACCAGTTAAATTTAAATAGAACATCTGGAGGGTGCTTTATTTGATGCAGCAGCTGCAGACTTTTCCTTGCCTGGTCGTCACTGGCTTTCAGACAGCAGTGAGGAAGCTTGTCTTCTGTTGCATGCACTAAACACACTCTGTAATAGATAATGTAGATGCTTTCAACTCTACTTCAGCAATTCAGTTCCACTGAGGCACTGAAGAGAAAATATTGTGTTTCATGATACTGTGCCTTAGATCATGAACATAAATGAACACAATATATTATTTTAGAAATGCTCTCTATTTAATTTTCATGAGCTAAATTTAAAAAATAAGCTGAGAATTAAAGATTAATTGTACATTGGCTACTTCTGTTCAACATTGATTCAGCTTAACAGGCATCTTTCATCAGCATAACCCCTGTATTCAGAGACAACTAAACTGGCCGTTTGAGGAGGATACTACCTGACACCACCCCCTGACTGGGAGGTCAGAGGTTGTCTAACTTAACCTTCCTCCCCAGTAAACCATTGACCTTGATCAAGAAAGCCAATTTAATCTTTTGTTCTTAAGTAAAAATTTGGTGGGTTTAGGTGGAACCCACTTTCAAGGGCTTGTCATCTCATGTTCTCGATATTTATTGCTTATTATTATTATTTCTTTCTTTTTGTATTTGCACAGTTTGCTGTCTGTTGCCCAAGTGGTCTTTCATTGATTTTATTATGGTTATTATTCTATCATGGATTTATTGAGTATGCCCACAAGAAAATGAATCTCTGGGTTGTATAGAGTGGCATATATGCACTTTGATGATACATTTACTTTGAACTTAGAATTTTGGTCTCATTGACCTCACAGACTTGTTGATGGAGGCTGCCAATGCTCTTTACAAAGAACAAAATGCTTGCATTCAGCCAAAATAAAACAACATAACTACAACCTTCCACGTATGGGTGAAGGAATCTCTACTAAGTGAATCCTCATAGCTTAATCTTCTTTAATGCTTTTTTTTCTTTCAAAGGCCAGATGGATAGAGGAAATTCCCATTAATGGACTATTTTAGCACATTTGTTTTGTTGTGAACACCTGGTCTCTCACGAGAGAAATGATAGGAGTTAGGCAGAGCCTTTCTTCCCTGGACATTGCAAAAATCAGATGAACCAAAAAGGACATACTTGTAGAAATTTATATTAGCTAATATTATTTCTTATCTGTCATAAAGGGTGGAGAAGAATCGTTTGTCTGCAGATAGTTACAAAAATCTACAGGAACTGGAGAAGAAAAGAAATGATCTCCATGTAAGAGTGTCCAAGGTGGAAAAAAACTAAATAACATCATTGAATTGCCCTGTGCAATGTTCTGAATATCTATAATTCTATAGGAATTAATAGAAAAATGCCAGAAAGCATACCGTAAACCTAAAAATTATGTAATCATAGCAGTTGGGTGATGGTGTGAAATCATTTTATTTTCATGATAGTTTTGCTCAGCAAGCTTAAGTACTTGTATCTATCGCAGCAGAGACATGAACTATAGAGTCTGGGGTACATTAATTTCTGTTTTGCCCTGCTTGACATTAATTTCTGTTTTGCCCTGCAGGGGTGTGTGTGTGTGTGTGTGTGTGTGTGTGTGTGTGTGTGTGTGTGTGTGTGTGTGTGTGTGTGTGTGTGTGTGTGAGAGAGACAGTTTTAGAAAGATTGTACCCTGCAAACAAGATTAACTACTATGTGAGTAGAAAGGTGTGAAAGAGTATTGTGTATCGAATTTCAATTGTAGCATTAAATGGCATCGCTAACTGGACATATGTTGTGTCTTTCAATATGTGCTGATTAAGCTTTTACTATTTCAGAAGTGTTTTATTTGTAATGAAGTTGACTAATAACAGCTGTGAATTCTACATTTATTTAAAGTGCATGAAAATTATGTAGAGTACCTATTGCCATTTTTACTAAATGTTCAGGATTTCTTCAGCTCTTACAAATCCAAAAAGATCAGAGCTGTGTCTGTATGTATAAGTATGTATTTTGTTAAAAACCTAATGGTAATATTTTCAATAATCTTACTGTTAATGAGGTGAAAATTATGGTATCCTGCTAATTGCTAAATAGTTTTACAACAAATGTATATAATCCTACTGTTGAATACCCTGAATGCACTATTATTCAAAAGGCTTTCCAAAGCAAAATTCATGTACTGTAATCTTTTGTTTGGAGACTTAAAGAAAAAGTCACTCATTGTGAACTTACCATAAAGATAATAAATTAGAACACTGCAAATCAACACATCACATAACTCTCCTTGACAGGTATTTTTTTGTAATAAACACAGATAATTTGATGTTAAATAATTTTATCCCAACTTTTCTGCTTTGCATGAAGATACAACAAGATTTGTAGCAAGAGATTCTGTAAATAAGGAATAAGGCATGTCTGACTCTGAAGCCAGCTTAACAATATTGAAAACCATTTCTTAGAAGGTGATGCTTAACTGTGGAATACTAAAGTGATTCAGATAATTAGTGTTGTCATCTATGGTGAAGCTCTAAAAAAATGAGCAAATTTTCTAGATTTTCTATTAAATTTCACTCAAGACAAAATACATAGAAAGGTGGCATGTGATGACCATTCAATTTCTGTGTGCTGTGACAGAATTATTTAATATAAAACTGGAAAATGTAGGAAACATTCAACAGATCTGGCAGCATCTCTGGGAAAAAGATCAGGGATTAATACTCCAGGGCATCAAAATATAAAATTTGCTCAGAATGCTGGAGGAACTCAGCAGGCCAGGCAGCATCTATGGAAAAGAGTACAGATGATGATTCAGCAGGCCTGCTGAGTTCCTCCAGCACTTTGTGTGTGTTGCTTGGATTTCCAGCATCTGCAGATCTTCTCTTGCTTGAAATATAAAACTTGACTGTTTTTAAGCACTTCTGTTGTTAAATCAGATTCCCAGAACTGCATTTAAATAGAATATTTTGCCTGCTGTTGAGCTCACTGTCAGTTCTGATGCTGGGTCTTTGACCTGGAACAATGACAGCTTCTCTTCGTGCAGATGCGCATGGAGTCATGGAATCATACAAGACAGGAAAAACCCCTTCAGCCCATCTTGTCCACACTAACTATTAAATATCTATCCACACTGATCTTATTTACTTACTGTGTCTGGGTGAATTCAAGTGCTAAACCAGATGCTACTCAAACATTGTCAGAGGCTCTGCCTGTTCCAGTTTCACAGACAATGTGTTCCAGATTGCTAGCACTGTTTGGGTGATAAAATATCCCCTGCAGATCTCCTCTTACTCCTTACAGTAAACCTATGTCCTCTGGTCTTGGACACCTCGCGCAGAGGAAAGTTTCCTTAAGTCTGTCCTAATGACGCTTAATTTGGTGCACCACCATCAGGTACCTCTGCTCCAAGGAAACGAAGCAGAGGCACTCCATCCCAGGCAATGCTCCTCTGTACCCTGATCAAGTGCACAGCTACACACTTCTGACCTATTTAGAAAGGCAATAGGTCCATGGTTTCAAAATAATACAACTTGCAATTTTTGACAAAGATATGGGTCACCTGATTTAAAATGGGTGCACCATATGATTAGGTGAGGTTGCTTCATATATTTATTGAGATTAATTGTTATCATAGCTGCATTTATTCCCTTTAGAAAGACACTAAACATATCACATAAGCCTTCAAAAGTGAATTGGCTAAGAATACATATAGAACATTATGGCATAGTACAACCCCTTTGGCCCAGATATTATGCTGGCTTTTTAACCTACTCAGAGATCAATCTACTCTTCCCTCTGACATAACCCTCCATTTTTCTATCATCCACGTGTACATCTAAGAGTTTCCTAAATGCCCCTGGTGTATCTACCTCTACCTCCACCCGTGGCAGGGCAATCCATGCACTCACCGGTCAGTAAAAAACTTACCTTTGACCCCCGCTACACTTTTCTCTAATCACCTTGAAGTTATGCCCTCTCATATTAGTCCTTTCCTCCTGGGGAAAAAAGTAATACGTATCCGTGCTTTTCAACTCTTACACCTCCATCAAGTCACTTCTCACCTCATTTCCTCCAAAGAGAAAAACTCTAGCTTGCTCAACCTTTCCTCATAAGACATGCTCTTTAATCCACACAGAATCCTGATAAATCTCCTCTGCACTCTCTAAAGCTTCCACATCATTTCTAATGATGTGACCAGAACGGAACACAAATGTGGTCTAACCAGGACTTTACAGAGCTGCAACATTACCTCGCCGTTCTTGAACTCAATATGCATTTGAAAGATAACTTGCAGAGCCAGGAGGAGGAAACTGGGGCACTGACCTGAATGGATTGCAAACTGCCAATTCCCAAATGACTTGTTTACATTTTTCTGAAATATATCTACTGTCCATCAAACAAGTCTCGACAGAATTATGTAAACTTAAAGTAAATAATCTTCAATCATGTGGCATTTTCTTTTGTAATAACTTAACAAATGTCTTTTCAAAATCGACCCTGCCAGTAATGCTTTTAAAGTCCCAAATACATTTTTATTTATTTAGATATACAGCATGGTAGTGGGACTTTCTGGTACAACGAGCCTACACCACCCAATTACACCCATGCGTCAAGCTAACTTACTAACCTATACATCTTTGGGATGTGGGAAGAAAGTGGAGTACCCGGGACAAATCCCACACAGTCACGAGGAGAACATACAAACTCCTTACAGACAGCAGTGGAATTGAACCTGGGTCATTAGCATTGTAATAGCATTCCACTAACTGCTATCCTACCATGCTCCCCTAGATATATTGTAAGACACAATATGCCATTCATCAGTATAAGCTGATGCTGCCCAATCATGTGCCTTATAATATATCGCATTAGTATATTTTCCTTAACTGATTTGTCTTACCCTCTTGAGTTACTTACAGCCGAGGTCCCCAACCACCAGGCTGTGGACCGGTACCGGGCTGCAAAGCATGCGCTACCGGGCCACCAGGAAATGATATGAGTCAGCTGTACCTTTCCTCATTCCCTGTCACACACTGTTGAACTTGAACATACGGTTGCCAACTGTCCCGTATTTGCTGGGACATCCCATATATTGGGCTAAGTTGGTTTGTCCCATACAGGACCGCCCTTGTTCCATATTTCCCTCGCTAAGGTAGAGCGTTCCTATGAAATCTTCCGTGCCGAAATGGCGTAAAGCGAAGAAGCAATTACCATCAATTTATATGGGAAAAATTTTTGAGCGTTCCCAGACCCAAAAGGTAACCTAACAAATCATACCAAATAACACAAAACCAAAAATAAATAACACTAACATATGGTAAAAGCAGGAATGATAGGATAAATACACAGCCTATACAAAGTAGAAATGTATGTACCTTATAGTCGGGAAGATGAAGGCAAAACCGATTTGTGGGGAAAAAAATCAGCACGTACACGCATGCGTACACAGGTGCCCGCGCAAGGCTTCATGGTCATAGTAGCCTTTCCTGGGGTAAAGTGTCCCACGAGTTGACTGCTACGTTTTTCCCTTATTTGGGAGTGAGAAAATTGGCAACCCTAACTGCAAAGGATACGTTGAGGTGAGTTTAACCCTACTTGAACACACCCCCTGGGTCAGCTGGTCCGCAAGAATATTGTCAATATTAAACCGGTCCGCGGTGCGATAAAGGTTGGGGACCCCTCAGTAATTGCATATTACACCACTGACGTTTAGGGCAGCAATGAAGGTCCTCCATCTCTGGGTGTTCAGGGCTTCCTTCATCGTGTCAGTAGCTTCCTCTCGGCTTTCACTACAGTCAGTTATGCAAGTCCCAGACTTAGGAATACCGCCGCACTTAGATGTAGAAAGATTCTTCACTGCTGCTTCTGTAAAAATCTTGTTTTACCAATCAGTTGTTAGCCCTGGGCTGAACCCCCGAACCTCGAGGACTGGTGGACCTATCTTGGCCTGATCTGTTTGGCATGGGTGACCCTACCAAGAGCCAAAGCATAAAGCCCTGACTCCAGCCAACATAATTCTCTGAGTCATTGAGGCACGCAAGTCTCCAAGCCCAAAGACAAGGTTGTCGTCATCTTGGAAGACCATCTTGAGTTGTAGGTTGGAATCTAAAAAGTCTGGAAATATATTTCATCCCAAGGGATTACCTCTGGAAAAGAATCAGTAGTGACACCAGTCTCAGCTCAGATTTCCTGTAGGAATTGATCTGGAGATGGCTGACTACTCAGCATGTTTAGGGACCTTTGGGATACAGCGCATCCTGTCTAGACCTTATTGATACATTCCAATCAGATTTTCCAAGGCTGAATCCCAAAGGTAAATGGAAGGGTTTTCATTCACTATCACTGTCTGTACTGCTTAGTAGAGGTGAAAGTCACATTGACTCTGAATAATGCACACAAAATCCTGGAGTAGCTAGGCAGGTCAGGTGGCAAAAACACAGCTGACGTTTCGGGCTGAGACCTTTCATCAGGACTGGAAAGGAAGGTGGCAGAGATCAGAAAAAGAAAACAATGTGAGGTGGGGGGGGGGTGGGTTGGGAGCACAAGTTAGCAGGGGATAGATGAGACCAGGAGAGGAAGAGGGTCAGTGGGTGTGGGAGAGGGAACGAAGAAAGAAGACAGGAGATGATAGGTGGAAGAGCTAAAGAAGGAATCTAGTAGGTGAAGACAGTGGAAGAAAAGGAAAGAGGATGGTGTGAACCAGAGAGAAGTAAGGGGCAGTTGAGGACAAGTAAAGAGGTGAGAGGGTAACCAGAATGAGTAATGGACAGGGAGAAAAGGGGAGAGTGGAAAATAACCAGAAATTAGAGAAATCAATGCTCATGCCATTTGGAAGCTACCCAGATGGAATACGAGGCGATGCTCGTCCAACCTGAGTTTGGCCTCATCCTAACGTTAGAAGGGCCATGGACTAACATGTTGGAATGGGAATCGGAAATCAAATTGAAAGGTGATCCTGTTTTGTGTGGCAGATGGAGCAAAAGTGTTTGACAAGTCTGTGTTGGGTCTGTCTGACAGAGGAGGTGCACTGGATTCATTAGATGATGCCAAAAGACTCGCAGGTGAAGTGTCACTTCACTTGGAAGGTCTGAATGGTGCTGAGATTCAGGATTGTTTAATATCATTTAATATCATTTCCAGTACGCAAGTGTAAAGGAGAACGAAATTATTGGTATTCAGCACAAAAAAACCACACCAAGATAAAGAGGACAATAGTAAAAAAGCACAATAAATACATAAATAACTTATATACATAGATCGATTATATGTACATAAAGTGATGCTAGGTACAGAGCGTCTGTACATAAGGTGACCCTGAAAGGCAATGATGAAGTAGAGGTGTGAGGAGTTGTGCTGGGGTGGGTTAGTGGAGGTGTTGATCAGCCTTACTGCTTGGGGAAAGTAATGTTTTTCAGTCTGGAGGATTTGGCATGGATGCCATGTAGCCTCTTCACTGATGGGAGTGGGACAAAGTCTATGGGCAGGGCGGATGAGATTCCTTCATGATATTGCTGGTCTTTTTCTGATGCCTTTCAGTATATACATCCTTTATGTTGGGTAGGCTGGTGCAGTGAGCAGTTTTGACAACCTGTTGTAAAGCCTTCCTGTCCACCACAGTACAGTGTCTGCATTATGCAGTGATGCAGCATGAAGGGATTCTCTTTACTGCACATCTATAGTAGATTGTGAGTTGTGATATGCATAGCCCAGCTCTTTTTGGCCTCCTCAGAACGTAGAAGTAGAAGTATTGGGGGGGGGGGGGGGCTTCTAAATTTAGGTAGGAGAAATGAGAGGGTTGACTATTTTCTTAAAATAGACAGAAAATACATAAAACTTGGGATTTGGAAGTCCTTGTGCAGGATTCCCTAAAGTTTAATTTGCAGGCTGAGTTCATGGTGAGGAAGGCAAATGCAATGTTAGCATTCATTTCAAGAGGACTGGAATATAAAAGCAAGGATGTAATGTTGAGACTTTATAAAGCACTGGTGAGGCCTTACCTGGAGTACTGAGAGCTGTTTTGGGCTCCTCATATTAGAAAGGATTTGCTGAAACTGAAGAGATTTCAAAGGGGGTTCATGAAAATGATTCTATGATTGAATGTACTGTTAAATGAAGAGCATATGATGGCTCTGGGCCTGTATTCACTAGAATTCATAAGAATGAGGGGTGACCTCATTGAAACCTATTGAATGGTGAAAGACCTTGATAGAGTTGATGGGGAGAGGATGTTTCCTATGGTGGGAGAGTCTAACACCAGAAGACACAGCCTCAGAATAAAGGGATGTCCTTTTAGAATGAAGATAAGGAAGACTTTCTTTAGATAGAGAATGGTGAATCTGTGGAATTCTTTGCTGAAGGCAGCTGTGGAGGCCACATCTTTATCTATATTTAAAGCAGAGGTCGATAGATTCTTGACTGGTCAGGGCATGAAGGGATATGGGGAGAAGGCAGGGGATTGAGGTTGAGAGGAAAATTGGATCAGCCAATATAAAATGGTGGAGCAGACTTGATGGGCCAAATGGCCTAATTCTGCTCCTATAACTTATGGTCTTAAAGGGATAGGTGACAGGAAGGAGATCAGTGGGGTTGGATGAGTGGACAAGGAAGTCATAGAGAATGATCTGTATAGAAAGTGGGGAGTGTGTGAGTGTGCAGTAAAGCTTACCTTACTGGTTGGAATGATCTGCTGGATATGGATGTCACAATAGGGGTGTTGGGAATGGACCCAAATGCAAGACACAGATACTGAAGTACAAGGAACAGGACTTGATTAGAGTAGGGACATGACAGGATAGTACATAGACTTAGAGCCAGGACTTATACTTAGACAAGCCAGGACTCAACTTCTCCACACCAAGGTGGGACAGGACAGCAGAATGGCCAGACTTACTCCACAGAGGCAAAGACAAGACAAAACAAGACAAGACAGGTCCACCCCACAGGGCAACAACAGAATGGCCTGACTTACCCCATGGAGGCGAGGACACGACAAGACAGATCCCCCCCGCAGGGCAACGGCAGAATGGCTTGACTTACCCCACAGAGGCAAGGACAAGACAAGACAAACATCAAAGAACAGCAGACAGTTCCCTCTCTGCTTCAGGGTTGCTCCGAGTCACAGTTACAACCAGCAACCTCTGCTGGCTACAGAAACAGCCGGATCCCTACCTAGCTCAGAGTGGCTGGCAGCCATTCAGCTGGCCCAGGAAACAGCCAAATCCATACCACAACAACAGCTCCGACTACCGATAGTAAGGCTCCATGAAACGATGGTTCTCCAACATGGCCTAAAGATGGTAAGTGGCCACACTAGCCTTCCACCAGCAGGTTGCTCCCAGGGGATCTTGACAAGACAAACCAGCAGCCCACACTCAAGCCCAAGGCCACTTATATTCCAAGCCCCAAGGTGGGAATCATAGGCAACTGATTAACTCAAACAAAACAAGGGACACCTGGAAGACCCGGAATCCTAAGTCCACGGACCGGACCATGACAGTATTCCCCCCCCTTCTATGGGAGCCCCTGGGCGACCGAAGAGGCTCTCCAGGACTAAGGATGACTCGGGCGTATGGGGGGGAGGTTTCAACACTTGGGAATCCTGGATGGCGAGAGTTCACCTCCAGTGTCTGTGTCACTGGGTCCATGGTTGGCTGATACGTTCTGTCACACCCGGAATTGGGAACAGACCCAAATGCAAGACACACACACTGAAGTACAAGGAAAAGGTCTTGACTGGAGTAGGGACTTTACAGGATAGTACAGAGACAAAGAGCCGGAACCTATACTTAGACAAGCCGGGACTCAACTTCTCCACACCAAGGTGGGACAGGACCATCCGTCGGGTAACGGCAGAACGGCCAGACTTACCCAACAGAGGCAAAGACAAGACAAGATAGGTCCCCCCTGCAGGGCAATGGCAGAACAGCCTGACTTACCCCACGGAGGCAAGGACAAGACAAGAATTCGGAGAAGGAAGTCTGAGAATAGGAGCGGGAGTACAGAGGAAGCCATTTTTGAATTTTTCGGTTTTCTTTCCATCGGCGTTCAGAGAGGCCGGACTGCACAGGCGTGTGACGTCGGGCAGTGAAGCGCGGAAGATTTAGAAGGACAGAAATCCTGCTTCGGGTTTAATTCGGAGAAGGAAGTCTGAGAATCGGAGCGGGAGTGCAGAGGAAGCCACTTTTGAATTTTTCGGGTTTTTTTTCCATCGGCGTTCAGAGAGGCGGGACTGCGCAGGCGTGTGACATCGAGCAGTGAAGCGCAGAAGATTTAAAAGGAACAGAGCCCCATACAGTGGGCAGCATAGTTTGCGGGCGGCGGAGTGAGCCGGGAGCAGAGTGAAGGCTTAAGGGCTTCGGCTCAACGGGCTTAGGCAGAACTGGGCGAGGCGAAGAGGGTTTGGTATTCATTTTTTGTTGTTATATCAACTGTCCTGTTGTACATACTATTTATTACAAATTACTATTAATTGCACATTGCACATTTAGATGGAGAAGTAACAGAAGTATTTTTACTCCTCATGTATATGAAAGATGTAAGTAATAAAGTCAATTCAATTCAATTCAATTAGCCTATCCTCAGTCATCAGCGCCATCTCAGCAGCAGGTTGATGTGGGAGAAATTGAGTCAGTAGTTCAAGTGACAATTTAAGTGCTTGACAGTTTATGTGAGTACATGAGAGGGAGTGTATATGTGTGTCTGAAAGTCTGTCTTGATAAGACAGCAGCTTTACTACCAGTGTGCAAACTCTCTTTGATATTATCATGTGAGATCATGAGCTTTCGTGCAACATTGCTGCATGCTGCTGTGTCACTTATCCCTGGAGAAACCAACTCGAGGCATATTCTGCAGGAGTACCTAATGGAGCTCTGGCTGTTTACTGACCTCCACAGCATCCAAGAACACAGGAGCCATCTGGTCTCTGAAGCCTGGCCCAGCATGCAGTAAGGTGACAGATGATCCACCTCAAGTTTAACTCCTTTGATGCACCAGTTCACCAGAACCCTCAGTAAGGTAAGTGCGAGGTCATCCATGCTGAGCAGAAAAGAAAAGGTATGAGCTTACACGTTGAAGAAAATAAAATCATGAGTGAGTTAATGGTTCAAACACACATCCGTAAAAAGAAGTAGTGAGCTTTAAAAATTGTTTTAAAAACTAATCGTTTTCAGATCTGGAGTTCTGGACCAAACCTGGTGTACAGAATGACCATTACATAATACTGGACATAGGATGCAGAAGTCTCAGTAAAACACAGAGCAGGTTGTGCATAAGGTTAGTAGGGCCTTGAGGAATGAGAACATTTCTACATTTCTGGATGTAGAGGCCAGTAAGGTGAAAAATAAGGATCAAGGGAACTCTAAGGAGACCAAGGTATTCTTATATAGTCTTCAACCCAACAGCATAAACATTGATTTCAAGTAAGTTTCAATTCAGGTCACCCACACCCATTCTGTTCCTTGCTCTTTGCCTCTGATACATCCAGGTCCTCTTACACACCCCTTGCTTTCTCAGCACTACCCTCCTCACCAGCTCCTGGTACTGACGTTCTTCACCTTCCCCACCAGCCTATCAGTAACACCCTCTATCCCTTTGATAACCTGTCTCTTCTTCACTCCTCACTGCTTCCATCTGCCCAGCACCTGCTTTCACTCATCAGCTTCCTTTCTTATCTGATTCCATGATCTGCAGCCTCCATCCATCACCTCCCAGCTTCATTCACTATCTGTACCTTTCCCTCCTCATCTGGATCCATCTGTCAATCACTCTCTCACCTGGATCCACCTACTGAACATATTGCCAACTGCTCTCTCATCTTGTTACCTTCCCTATCTTCAACCATCTGCTTGCCTTAACAGGTTGTTTTTGCACATGAAAATCAGAAGTAGCTCATCCAGCAGGGAATTTGAAAATGTGGAAATTCACAGTGGCTATTAGTTCAAATAATGACTTAGAATATGAGGTTGATCATTTATTCCCAGCCACAAGGATTGATGGCTTGGTGGTAGGAGGCAGAGGTTGGTTTCGGGGGGGCTGGGGGGGGGGTTGGTGGGGAGAGGAGTGTGTGGAGGGCCCTGTTTTACAGATTGGAGGCTTGTGATGGGCCAAAACTGGATCCTCTGTTGCTTATCTGCTAAATGATTCGGACGAGGATATTAGTGGCATGGATAATAAGTTTGCAGATGAATAAACTCTTCCTGGGCTTCCAGCCAGGTACAGGTATCGATTTTAACCAATGTTTTGATGACAGACTCCGCCACCTTCATTTGGGGATGATGCCTTGGCACGTCTAATCTGGTGGTATATATACCCCCGTCGTCCGTCCCTCTTGATTGGTTAGACCTCAACCAATCAGGTCTCTGCTGTTCCACCTTGTTTACAATCGTATTCCAGTTCTTACTTAGAGCAAGACCTTTTGAATACTGGAATACATTGCTGACTGGGTAACCTTGCTACAATAATTTCCTTTGGGGTAAATAACGTTTTATCTTATATTATCTTATAGACTTCAGTGAAGAATGTCTAAGATTAGAACAAGATCAACCAGAAAATCAGGCAAAGGAACAGCAGATGGAATTTAACCTAGGTAAGTGTGACATGATCCATTTAGGGCAGTTCAACCAGGCAAGACATCTCCAGAGAATGGCAGGGACCTTTTGAAGTGTTGTTGAACATAGAGACCCCAGGGGTAGAAGTATATCGTTCCCTGAATATAGAAGGCATATGGCTTGCTTACTTTTCCTGAATATGGCATTGAGTACAAGAATTGGGACCTTATATTACAGTTGTATAAAGGACTCATTTATCCAGAGATAGATTACTGTGTGAATTTCTAGTCCCCACATTACAAGGACATGAATAAGCATGATCATATGTAGAAAATATTCATATGGATATTGTTTAGAATGGAGGGCTTGAGATATGGGGATAGGATTGATAAACTGGGACCACTGGAGCGAAGGAAGGTGATGCATAGATAGGGTCATTAGTCCCAGGGTAGTCATCTGTGTTGTCGGTGAAAGAGGATCTGAGAGGAAAGTTTATCACACGGAAGGTCATGGGTAAATGGAATAAGCTGCCAATGGAGTTGGTAGAGACAAGTACAATTATGATGCTTGAGAAAACATTTGGACAGGAATATGGATAGGAAACATTTAGAGCAGGGGTTTCCAACCCGGGGACCACGGACCACTCAGTTAATGGTGGGGGTCCATGGCATGAAAAAAAGGTTGGGAACTCTTGGTTTAAAGGGTTGTCCGCCAAACACAGGCAAATGGATCAATTTAGATAGGCATCTTGGTTTGTATGGACAGGAGTCTGTTGTGCTGTATAACTCTACGAATCTATGAATTGAGATTAAAGATGATGGATGGTGTTAGGTAACAAAATGTTCCCACTTGAAGGTGTAAGGGCTTTTAGAGTTGAAATGTTTACTCCTCTTTCTATATTTAATTATTTCTACTAATAATGAATATTCTAATAACTTTCTATCCTGCTAAAGTTTGAGCTCAGGCAGATCCTATGAAAACTTAAAGAAAGCAGGAATAAAATAATGCAAAGAGAAAGGCATTAGCGTCATCCGGCATTTAGATTCTGTATGCTGAGTGTAAAATCACTTATTTGTTTAGCTAAGGTAAAAAGAGTGTGATGTCAATATAATGCACCTCATTATATCAAGACCTCGGATATACTGTAGGTATTATCATGTGGTCCAAGATGAAAATTGCATAAATAAAAATAAAGCCTGCTAAATATATAAGTTTTTTATGCACATGCCAAAGTTAATCCCTGATAACATCATTATATTGACGTTGTACTGTGTATCATCTGCCCTTTATTCTTTAAGCACCCCAGTCTGGAAAAGCAGATAAAATGCCTGGAATTGCCTTGTCACCTAAGAAGATTCAAAGTACATTTATTATCGAAGTATGCATGCAGTATCCAACCCTGAGGTTTGTCTTCTTGAAAATATAAGAACTGAAAAGCTGCCTTATGTTTATCATCTATTATAAGTAATTCTTGCTTTGTTGGTTGAATTGCTGGATTTACTACTGAGGCACTATCATTAATTTTAATTTTTTTTATTATTTCCCAGAATTTGCATCCCCATTCTAAAAGCAATACTTTTTAGTGCAGTCGGCAAAACAGTCACAAGCCCCAAAACCTAGACCAACAAACAATCTGCCAGAGGAACTCTGCATTTAGAAACATAGAAAACCTACAGCACAATACAGGCCCTTTGGCCCGCAAAGTTGTGCTGAACATGTCCTTACCTTAGAAATTACTGGCTTACCTATAGCTCTCCATTTTTCTAAGCTCCATGTACCTATCCAAAAGTCTCTTAAAAGACCCTATCGTATCCGCCTCCACCACTGCTGCCGGCAGCTCATTCCACGCACTCACCACTCTCTGAGTAAAAAACTTACCCCTGACATCTCCTCTGTACCTACTCCCCAGCACCTTAAACCTGTGTCCTCTTGTGGCAACCATTTCAGCCCTGGGAAAAAGCCTCTGACTATCAACAATCAATGCCTCTCATCATCTTATACACCTCTATCAGGTCACCTCTCATCCTCCATTGCTCCAAGGAGAAAAGGCCGAGTTCACTTAACCTATTCTCATAAGGCATGCTCCCCAATCCAGGCAACATCCTTGTAAATCTCCTCTGCACCCTTTCTATGGTTTCCACATCCTTCCTGTAGTGAGGCGACCAGAACTGAGCACAATACTCCAAGTGGGGTCTGACCAGGGTCCTATATAGCTGCAACATTACCTCTCAGCTCCTAAATTCAGTTCCACGATTGATGAAGGCCAATGCACCGTATCGTATGCCTTCTTAACCACAGAGTCAGCCTGTGTAGCAGCTTTGAGCGTTCTATGGACTCGGACCCCAAGATCTCTCTGATCCTCCACACTGCCAAGAGTCTTACCATTAATACTATATTCTGCCATCATATTTGAATGCCATCATATTTAAGCAGCATCTCTAGGGGAAAGGAATTGTCAACATTTCAGGGCAAAACCTGCAGAGCTCCAAAACCCTAATCCATAAGGGAGATATAAAAATATGTTTCTTCAACCATTATTCTAAAATGTAACTCAGTTAAGGAGGCCTATATAGAATGGGTACAGAAATTAAGATCCACTATTGGAGCAACTGTTTCCTTCAAGCTGGACTCTACATAGATCGCGTCAAAGTCACTTGCTCACTTACTCTTCCAAAATCAGTATGTATTTAAACTGCTCCGTTGGGCTGCTGACCCAGTGGAACCAATTTCTTCCTGCTTGTTCTATTTTATTCTCAAAACCAAGAATATATTTTAGATTTTTCATTAACTTTCTTCATTCCATGTATACAGATGGAATATAGTGTCGTGAAGTGTATACTCATGCACTTTGGTAGAAGAAATGCAACAGCTGTCTATTTTCTAAATGGAAAGAAAGTACAAAAAAACCTGAGGTGCAAAGGGACTTGTGAGTCCTTGTGCAGGATTCCCTAAAGACTGATTTACAGGTTGATTCCGTTGTAAAGAGGCAAACGCAACGTTAGCATTCATTTCAAGAGGACTAGAACGTAAAAGCAAGGATGTAATGTTGAAACTTTATAAAGCATCTGGTGAGGCCTCACTTGGAGCAATATGCACAGGTTTGGGCCCCTTATCTTACAAAGTAGAAAGGATGTGCTAAAACTGGAGGGTAAGTTCAAAGGAGGTTCAAGAAAATGATTTAAGGGATTGAATAGCTTGTCGTATGAAGATTGTTTAATGGCTCTGGGCCTGTATTCACAGTATTTCAGAAGAATGAGGGGTGACCTCATTGAAACTTCGCAAATGGTGAAAGGCCTTGAAAGAGTGGATGTGGAGAGGATGTTTCCGATGGTCAGAAAGTCTAAGACCAGAGGACACAACATTAGAATGGAGGGGTGTCCTTTTAGAATGGAGATGAGGAGGAATTTCTTTAGCCAGGGAGTGGTGAATCTGTGGAATTCTTTGTCACAGGCAGCTAAGGAGGGCAAGTCTTCATGTATATTTAAGGCAGAGGCTGATAGATTCTTCATTGGTCAGAGCATGAAAGGATATGGGGAGAAGCCAGGAGACTGGGGCTGAAAGGAAAATTGGATCAGCCATGATGAAATGGTGGAGCAGATTGGATGGACCAAATGGCTTAATTCTCCTCCTATACCTTATGGTCTCATGAAATTAAGAGCCAAAGGGATGTTCTATCACATAGATGGTAATGCACATATCATGAATATCACTTACTTTCACTGAGTAATCTAAAAAGCTAATTCATTAAAGCCTCCGTACATGTAAACACGATTAAAGTTACAGGAGTGGGATTTAAAGAACACCTTTGTGATTCGTCATGAACAATAAGCCTGATAAATTTAATTAGTTCTTCTTTAGTTTGTTAGCAGTTTAGGGTGTTAGTGGTTATGGGGAGAAGGCGGGAGAATGGAGTTGAGAGGCATAGTAAATCAGCCATGATGGAATGGCGGGATGTATTTGATGGGCCATGATCTAATTCTGCTCCTATGCCCTTTGGTCTTTTGCTTTTCTGATTATGTGTTGAGCTGAACATTGGAATACAGCCCATACTTTCACTTTGCCTCGGTACCTCCCCCAGTATACATAAAACTGCCTATGGGAGAGTCTCTTAAGTCATGCACCAAACCAGAAATTTAATAGAATGACACTGACTTTGTGCTTGTATTCCATCATTTACTTATTTGGTCAATGAAAAGCCTCCTTCTTCATACAAGATATATTGTTTTGCACTTCTTCATTTAAAATTAATTTTCCACATGTCTCTCCGTTCTATCTTCCTAAACCCTTTTATATTCTCTATGCTCTTTACTGCATTTCAAAGTTTTGTTTCATTTTCAAACATTGAAATAATAATCTGCATTCCAAAGTTCAGATCAACCAATGGTAAACTAATTAAATTTATTTGGTTTCGTGTGTGACTTAAGTGACTCTCTGTTATGCAGCTTATTAATATTTACCAAAGCTTTATTGAATATTGTTTTCTATTTTCTCAGTAAAAAAAGATCTTGTTTCCTGAAGAAAAGGCCATTCACACTCCCAAGAAAGACTGGAGGAATTTATATCGTTATTTATGATTATGAAGACACGTAGTCCTCTTTTATTGTCATTTATTAATGCATGCATTAAGAAATTATACATTATTTCCTCCGGTGTGATGTCACAAAACACAGGACAAACCAAGACTGAAAAAACTGACAAAACCACATAATTATAACATAGTTACAAACAGTGTAACGATACCATAACTTGATGAAGAAGTCCATGAGCTCAGTAAAGTTCAAAGTTTCTCAAATGTCCCACATCTCACGCAGATGGGAAAAGGAAGAAAAACTCTCCCTGCCATGCCGACCACAATCCGACTCTGAGTCATCCGAAAACTTCGAGCTCTGATCAGCTCCCCGACACCGAGTACTGAGCGCCATCTCTGTCCGAATGATTTGACCTCCTTCTCGGTCGCCAAAAGCAGGCAAGGCTGGGGATTTTGAGGCCTACCCTCCGAAAGATTCCCAACCACACAGTAACGACAGCAGCGAACGAGCGTTTCAGAAATTTCTCCAGATGTTCCTCTGTGCTTTCATGTCCATTCTCCATCAAATCAGAATTGTCCACGGCCCCTACTTAACAGATACGATAACAACAGGAATTCTGCAGATGCTGGAAATTCAAGCAACACACATCAAAGTTGCTGGTGAACTGTGAACTAGTCCTGACGAAGGGTCTCGGCTTGAAACGTCGACTGTACCTCATCCTAGAGTTGCTGCCTGGCCTGCTGTGTTCACCAGCAACTTCGATGTGTGTTGCTTAACAGATACGATATCATTTTTCACCGGAGGACTATGCACACGCGGGCACGTCGCCATCTTCTCCTCCCGCTTTACAGTTAAAAATCTAATATTGTTACCTCAGTGCAAGGGTTTGTAATAGGAAGCAAGTAACCTCTTTTACTGGCAAATATCAGGTATCAGCAAAACTAAAACAAAAGCATAGTAAGGCATGGAGAAGAGCAGAGACCAGTGATTAACATCTCATGCAACTGCAATTCCCCCTCGTCACCTTCAAACTTCTCAGAAAAGGTATTCCTCCTCCTGTTGAATTTCTTTGGCACAAATAAAGAAAGCAAGTGGTTGTCTGGTTCAATGAAGAGTCATCCTAAACCTTACCTTGAAACATTGACTGTTTTTCCTTCCACAGATGCTGCCTGACATGCTGGGTTTTCCAGCACACTGATTTTGTTTCTTAGCAACCACAGGTTAGCTTTCAGCTGAAAAACCATGTTCATTTTCAGGCACCGCAATCTTGGAAAGAAACCAAAGGTACTGTGAAGATTTTTTAAAAGATTAATTCATTTTCCAATATCTGGGCATCACGAGTTCCACTCTATTTGTCGTTCAGATGTTGTTAGTAAGCAGCTTTTCGGAATGGCTTAAGTCTTTTACGTAAAGATATCTCCACAATGCTATTGGATGAGTTGTTCCAAGACTTATACCCTACAGTAGTAAAGGATTGGTGAAATATTACCATACTAGATTTGTGTGCACTTGGGGGAAAAAGACAGGTTGTGACATTCCCATGTGCCTGCTGCCCTTGGTGGTAGATGTCATTGTTAAGATTTGTGACCTATGATTTAACAGAAAAGTAAAATGCTGAGAGAATTTAGGAAAACTAAGTTAATTTTACACTGAATGAAGAAAGGAAATGAGAAGCCTAAATGGTATTCTAGGTTTTGAGAGGTTTCACAAAACAGAACAAGCAGGGAGAAAACAACTCTTTTGACAATAGATGCAACAAAAATAGGGAGCATGGTAGCGTTCTGAGTAGCACAAAGCTTTACAGTATCAGTGACCTAGGTTCAATTCCCGCTGCTGCCTATAAGGAGTTTGTATGTTCTCCCCGTGACAGTGGGGTGGGTTTTTTCCGGGTGCTCCGGTTTCCTCCCACATTCCAAAGACGTAGTCGTTGGTAGGTTAACTGGTCATTGCCAATTATCCCCTGATTAGGCTCGGATTAAATTGAGGAATTGCTGGGCAGTGTGGCTCAAAGATCCAGATGGCTTACTCCGTGCTGTATATCAAGAAATAAATGAGATTTTGACATAATCTCTGTGGATTTCTACTTGATTAGTGAACCTTAATCTTCTTACCCATTCCACACAGCTTAGGATAAATTTTGAAGACAGATATTTTTCTTTCTTCTTGTGAGATATATGTTTGGTGACTGGGGCCTTATGGCTGGTTTTAGTGACCACAATTTAAGGAATTATTCAGAATGAGGATACAAATTACGGGAAATAAAAAAAAAACTTCACTATCAACAATGGTGGTGTCTGATCTGAGCTGTAAGTCTAGTTACTCATCAAAGAATTATCAAGAAGTTATTATCTCAGACAATAGCAACTGGTGGCATGATAACTCGCACATCTACACATTACAACTCAAAGTCTAGCTAGTAATGGTGGCGTCAGAGCTGTAAATCCAGTTATTTACTAAAGAATTATCAAGAATTTATGATCTCAAACTGTAGCACTTAGTAGCGTGCCAACTCACACATCTCCACGTTACAACTCAAAGCATTGCCACTGCTTTCTCCAGCCAACCTTTAAGAATATAGTGCAAATCTATTTACTTTAATTCAACAGCTAAGCATTTAACTAGGACTAAATATAGTCAGCGAAAAAATTTTTAATACAAGATGATATGTTTTTTTGTTTGTATTATTTTCATTCTGATTTGTTTAAGTAATGAAATAATCTACCTGCACTATAATTTTAGTTCCACAGTAAACAGCTTAAATTAATGGTTGGGGAAGGAGCAAATTGTTGTATATGGCAGGAATTACGCATCAATTTTCCTTCAGTTCCTTTAAAACATTTAGCATGACCTTCAGCTGGTTAAAGTGTAGCATAAATGCAAGCCTTTTCCTTCCTTTTTTAGCTTAAGTAACAACCCTGCGTTATGTAACTCTTGGAGCTCACGGAGTGAAGCAAAGTGAAGTGCAAAAGAGAAAAAAATTTGAAGATTTTAAAAGCACAATGAGTGTTAGGGCACTTTATCTGAATGCCCGTAGTATTTGAAACAAGGTCAGTGAACTTATGGCACAAATCAGTACAAGCAGGTATGATTTAGTGGCTATTACAGAAACATGGTTGCAGGGTATCCAAGGATATTAGGTAATATGGAAGGATAGGCAGAAAGATTAGAGAGGTGAGGTAGCGCTCTTAATTAAAGCTGAAATCAGGGTGATAGTGAGAGACAGTATAAGGTCTAAGGAGCAGAATGTTGAATCCACCTGGGTAGAGATTAGGAATAGTAAAGGGAAAAAATTACTGGTGGGAGTTGTCTATCGGCCACTAATTAATAACATTACAGTGGCACAGGCAATAAACAGAGAACTATCTGAGGCATGTAAGAATGGAACAGTAGTTATCATGGGGGACTTTAACTTGCACATAGATTGGGTGAATCACGTTGGTCGAGGCAGTCTTGAGGAGGACATCATAGAATGCATACATGATGGCTTTCTTGAACAACATGTTACTGAACCTACAAGGGAACTTGCTATCTTAGATCTGGTCCTGTGCAATGAGACTGGTAAAGTTAGGGATCCTCTTGGAAAGAGTGATCACATTTCTCATACAAATGGAGGGTGCAATAGTTCAATCAAAAACCAGTGTGCTATGCCTAAACAATAGAGACCTCAATGGGTTGAGGGAGGATTTGGCTAGTGTGGACTGGGAACACAGGCTATATGTTGGACGGTTTGGGAAAAGTGGAAGACTTTCAAAGAGATTTTTCACAGTGCTCAATGAAAATATATTCCAGTAAAGGCACGGACAGCAAGAGTGGGGAGAGCCATGGATAACTAGGGAAATAAAAGAAAGCATCAAACTAAAAGCTTGTGGACAAAGTCGCCAAGAGTAGTGGGGAATTGGAAGATTGGGAAAACTTTAAAAAGCAGCAAAAAACCACTAAGCAAACAATAAAGAAAGGGAAGATAGATTAAGAAAATAAACTAGCACAGACTATAAAGAACAGATAGTAAAAGTTTTTCTATAATTATATAAAGCAGAAAAGGGTAGCTAAAGTGAACATAGGCCCTTGCAGGACAAGAAGGGGGAATTGGTATTGGGTAATGAGGAAATGGCCGAAGGTTTGAATGACTATTTTGTATCAGTTTTCGTGGTGGAGGACACACTTAACAATGGGAGGTGAGGACCTGGATACAATAGCTATCACTAAAGAGGTAGTGCTGAGCAAACCTGTGATCTTGAAGACAGATAAGCACCTTAGTCCTGATGGAATGCATGCCAGGGTACTGAAAGAAATGGCAAAAGTTATAGTCAAGGCTTTGGTGATAATTTACCAAAATTCTCTGGATTCTGGGCAGGTCCCGGCAGATTGGGAGACAACGAATGTCACGCCATTGTTCAAAAAAGGATGTAGGCAAAAGGCAGGTAACTATAGGTCAGTTAGTTTAACATCTGCAGTTGGGAAAATGCTTGAAGCTATCATTGGAGAAGAAATAGTGAGGCATCTGGAAAGAAATGGATCCATCAAGGTGACATTGCATGGATTCAGCAAAGCCAGGTCCTGTTTGATAAACTTACTAGAGTTCTTTGAGGATATCACAAGCACAGTGGATAGAAGGGAACAGATGGACTTCATTTACTTGGATTTCCAGAAGACGTTCGATAAGGTGTCGCATAAAAGACTTATCCTTGAGGTAAGGATGAATAGAGTTGGGGGTGATATATTAACATGGATAGAGGATTAATTAACTAATAGAAAGCAGAGAGTTGGGATACATGGGTGTTACTCTGGGTGGCAATCAGTGGTGAGTGGTGTGCCACAGAGGTCGGTGCTGGGCCCGCAACTGTTCAAGATATACATTAATGATCTGGAAGAGGGGACTCAATGTAGTGTATCTAAGTTTGCTGATCACACTAAATAGAGTGGAAAAGCAATTGTGTGGAAGATACAGAGAGTCTGGAGAGAGATATAGATAGGTGAGTGGAGCAAGAGTCTGACAGATGGAGTACAATGTTGGTAAATGCCAGGTCATCCACTTTGGAAGGAGAAATGAAAGAGCAGATTATTACTTAAATGGTGAAAAATTGCAGCATGCTGCTGTGCAGTGGGACTTGGGAGTGCTTGTGCATGAATCACTAAAGGTTGGTTTGCAGGTGCAGTAGACTATCAAAAAGGCAAACGGAATGTTGGTCTTCATTGCTAGATGGTTTGAATTTAAGGGCAGGGAGGTTATGCTGCAACTGTACTGGGTACTGGTGAAGCCACACCTGGAGTACTGTGTGCAGTTCTGATCTCCTTACTTGAGGAAGGATATACTGGCTTTGGAGACAGTGCAGAGGAGATTCACCAGGTTGATTCCAGAGATGAGGGGGTTAGACTCTGAGGAGAGATTGATTGGCCTGGGACTGTACTCACTGGAATTCAGAAGAATGAAAGGAGACCTTATGGAAACATAAAAAACTATGAAAGGGATAGCTGCGATTGAGTCAGGAAAGTTGTTTCCACTGGTAAGTGAGACTAGAACTAGGGGACATAGCTTCAAGATTTGGGGGAGTAGATTTAGGAGGAGATGAGAAGGAACTGCTTTTCCTAGAGAGTGTTGAATCTGTGGAATTTTCTGCCCAATGAAGCAGTGGAGGCTACCTCAGTAAATATATTTAAGACAAGATTGGATAAAGTTTTGCATAGTAGGGGAATTAAGGGTTATGTGGAAAAGGCAGGTAGGTGGAGATGAACCTATGGCCAAATCAGTCATGATCTTATTGAATGGCAGGGCAGGCTTGACGGGCCAGATGACCTACTCCTGCTCCTATTTCTTATGTTCTTATGTCCTTACATGTCATGGTAGTGTAGTTATTACAGCCTCGGGTGTTGGAGTTCAGAGTTCAATCCTGGTGTTGTGCATAAGCAATTTGTACATTCAGCCCATGACTGTGAACACCTCTGGGTGCTCCGTTGTCTCCCACAGTCCAAAGGCATATCAGTTAGTAGGTTAAATTGGTGGGATGCTAAGCAGAGAGGCTTGTTGGGCTGAAGATTCTATTCTGCATTGTATCTCTAAATAAAAATAAAAATTTCCAGCATCTACAGAGTCTCTCGTGTTTATGAAACTCCAAGGATCTCCTCTGCTTTACCAGATCTATTCCTTTCTGGTCCAACACGGTTTACCTCACATTCATTGATATTAAAATCAATCTATTACAGATTTGTCCACATTGTTTTGCTGCCACGTATCTCAGTTTACACAAGCTAGTATGATGTCATCATCAGCAGCCTTGAAGCTATGACACTGTTGTTATTGAACGCAGCGAATAGTGAAGGAACACAAGAAGCTGCAGGGAGTTATGGACACGGCTCAGCTCATCTGGATGGATGGCATGCAAGACAAAGTTTCGTACCTCAGTGCCTGTGACAATAATAAACTAATTGATCAATTGATCAATTTATCCGCGTGCGATCCTGGTGGGAGACCAGATCATTGAGAAGTACAATGAGATTGAGTTGCTGAACTAAGTGCCAGAGTTCTGGACCATGGAGCCAGAGGCACACAAATGAGCCTCACAGTGAGTTCAATTAATTAAATAAATGTAGAATTTAAAACAAAAATCCTCAGTAAATGTACTAGTTTATGTTAAAACCCCATCAAGTTCATTAATGCTCAATTATGACTCTAGATGTGCCTGAATTGTAGTCTCCTCAGTTCAAAGGCTATCAGGGAATAATAATCAAGTCTGCCAATGCTAGCGATATCCATGGCTCATTACCTGGAGATGAGGTGAAGCCAGTCTATAGATGTGTGGTGGAGAGTTTATTGACTGGCTGCATCACAGACTGGTATGGAAACACCAATGCACTTGAATGGAAAATCCTAAAAAAAAAGTAGTGGATATGACCCAGTCCATCACAGTAAAGCCCCTCCGCCACTAAAGAATGCATCTACAGGAAATGTTGTTGCAGGAAAGCAGCATCCAACATCAGAGACCTCCACCACCCAGGACACGCTGGCTTCTCACTGCTGCTATCAGGAAGAAGGTACAGGAGCCTCAGGACTCGCATCACCAGGTTCAGGAACAGGTATTACCCCTCAACCATCAGGCTCTTGAACCAAAGTGATAACTTCACTCAATTTCACTTCTTCATCATTAAGATGTTCCCACAGCCTATGGACTCAAGGGCTCTTCATCGTATGTTCTCAACATTTATCACTTATTTATTTCTTATTATTATTTCTTTCTATTTGTATTTGCACAGTTTGTTGTCTTTTGCACACTGGTTGAATCCCAAGTTGTTGCAGTCTTTCACTGATTCTATTATGGTTATTAATTTATTATGGATTCATTGCGTATGTCTGCAAGAAAATGAATGTCAGCATTTTATAAGTTGACATATATGTACTTTGATAATAAATTTATTTTGAACTTTGAACCTTGAGATTGTTGCGGTTCAGGGTCTAAAATGCTAACAAAGTCTCAGACGACCAAGGACACTGCTGCTAGCGTAACTTACACAGAGCACCACACGGTGCTGTGGTCTCCTCTGGCACTGTGATGTGGTCTTTGCTGAGGGGGCTAAGTGACCGAATGTGTGCATGCAATGCCTCTGCAGTTCACACAGGGAACGGAGTGGCAGTTTATGCCCAGTGTTCTTAAGGATTTCTTTGTTTCTGTCTTTAAAATGAATAGATTATTTGAAATCTGCATAGATGGGAAGTCAAAGTCAAGTCAAGTCAAGTCAAGTTTATTTATAAAGCACATTTAAAAACAACCCATGTTAACCAAAGTGCTGTACAAACCATAACAGGTAGCTAAAATCACAAATACAAGAAACACAGATATAAACAACAAGGTACACAGCTCAAACATCAAAGTTGCTGGTGAACGCAGCAGGCCAGGCAGCATCTCTAGGAAGAGGTACAGTCGACGTCTCGGCCTGAAGTGTCGACTGTACCTCTTCCTAGAGATGCTGCCTGGCCTGCTACGTTCACCAGCAACTTTGATGTGTGTTGCTTGAATTTCCAGCATCAGCAGAATTCCTGCTGTTTAAGGCACACAGCTTATAGGCACAAAATAAACAACACACGAGCCTAGGCACAAGCCAAAAGTCAGCTACATCAGGAAGATTCAAACGCTAGTGAATAAAGGTAAGTTTTGAGCCTGGACTTAAAAGGGTCAATGGAGGGGACAGATCTGAAACGGAGGGGAATGCTGTTCCACAGTCTAGGGGCTACAACAGCAAAGGCGCGGTCACCCCTGAACTTAAATTTAGATTGTGGGACAGCCAGGAGACCCAAGTCAGCTGACCTGAGGGACCTGGAAGTAGAATAAGGGGTTAGGAGGTCTGTGATATAGGAGGGGCCCAGCCCATTTAGGGCTTTATAAACAAACAGGAGAACCTTAAAATCAATTCTAAACCTTATTAGTAGCTAGTGGAGAGAGGCCAAGATAGAAGTAATATGGTCCCTCTTCCGGGCACCTGTCAGGAGCCTGGCTGTGGCGTTCTGGACCAGTTACAGGAGGGATAGGGATGACTGACTAATCCCAGTATACAGGGAATTGGAGTAGTCCAAGCGGGAGGATATAAGGGTGTGGATGACTTTCTCGAGATCTTTGAAAGAGAGAAACGACTTGATTTTTGGCAATAGTACGAAGCTGGAAAAACTGGCGTTTACAACTGCATTAACTTGCTTGTCAAACTTAAAGGCAGAATCAAGTATCACACCAAGGTTTTTGAGATGGGGTTTGACAAGGGTGAACAGGTTACCAAGACTGTTGATAATCACTTTGATGGAGTCAGGGGGGCCAAATAGGACAACTTCAGACTTGCCTTCATTCAGCTGTAGGAAGTTTTGTGCCATCCAACACTTTATGTCCTCAAGGCAGTTCATGAGGCTGACTAGATTTCACTGGTCATTTGGTTTCAAGGGGAGATAAAGCTGCGTGTCCTCAGCATAACAATGGAAGGAAATGTCATGTTTTTGAATGATCTGGCCGAGGGGAAGCATATATATAGAAAAAAGAATGGGAACGAGGATGGAACCTTGTGGGACCCTGCAGGAGAAACTAGCTGGAGAAGAAGGAAATTTGCCTATGTTCTATTTTTGAGGTAGGATGTGAACCAGCTCAAGACAGTGCCATCAACACCAACCCCGTACTGGAGACGGTCTATTAAAATGGCATGATCCACAGTATCAAATGCTGTACTAAGGTCAAGAAGAATTAGGATGGCAGAGCCACCTGAGTCGGTAGAGAGGAGGAGATCATTGTACGCTTTCGGGAAGGAACTTACATTTTCGGGAAGGAACTATATCTTATTTTTTTAAAGCTTAATTATATCTTAGCATTCTTAAACTGCCCTTATACTTTATGACACTGAATAGAGTCATATAGATTTATATGCTTGATTACAGTTGTTTACTTAATGAGTGAACACTTCATTTGTAGCTGCTGGCTACAAGAAAACTGATTTTATTATTTTAGTGAGGAGAAAATGTAGTCTTTTGGGCAATTTTGCTTCCATTGCTAAAATCAAATGCATTGGTATTATAGTGGAGTAAAGGGAATTAGAGAGGCATGAGAGAGGAGCAGGCCACAGTTGATTTTAAGGGGACACTAGCAGGGATGATGGTAAAGAAGCAATAACTGCAACTTCTGGGAGTAACTCAGAAAGTGCAGGATAGGTTCATCCCAAGGAAGAAGGATTCTAAGGGGAGGATGAGGCAACATGGCTGACGAGGAAAGTCAATAACAACACATAAACAAAAGAGAGGATGTACAAAATAGCAAAATTCAGTCAAAAGCCAGAAGATTCTGAAGCTTTTAAAACAAACAGATGGCAACTAACAAAGCAACATGGTGAGGAAAGATGACATATAGAGGTAATGTAAAAGAGGATAGTGAAATCTTTTTCAGAAATATCAAGGATGTGGAAACTATAGAAAGGGCGCAGTGGAGATTTACAAGGATGTTGTCTGGATTGGTAAGCATGCCTTATGGGAATAGGTTGAGTGAACTTGGTCTTTTCTCCTTGGAGTGGCAGAGGATGAGAGGTGACCTGATAGAGATGTATAAGATGATGAGAGGCATTGATCATGTGAATGGTCAGAGGCTTTTTCCCAGGGCTGAAATGGCTAACATGAGAGGGCATAGTTTTAATGTGCTCGGAAGTAGATACAGAGGAGATGTCAGGAGTAAGTTTTTTTACATGGTGTGTGTGTGGAATGGGCTGCCAGCAATGGTGGTGGAGGTGGATACGATAGGGTCTTTTAAGAGACTCCAAGATAGGTACATGGATCTTAAAAAATAGAGGGCTATGGTTAACCCTAGGTAATTTCTAAGGTAAGTACATGTTCGGCACAGCATTATGGGCTGAGGGGTTTGTATTGTGCTGTAGGTTTTCTATGTTTCTATGAGTAAAAGTGTGGCAACAGTGGATGTCATACCATTGAAAATGATGCTGGAGAGATAGTAATGGGGACAAAGAAATGGCGGATGAACTGAATAAGTATTTTGCATCAGTCTTTACTGTAGAAGACAATAACAGTGTGCCCCACATTCAAGAGTGTCAGGGGCAAAAGTGAAAGCAGTCACTATTACTAAGGAGAAGCTGCTTGTGAAGCTGAAAGGGCTGAAGGTAGATAATTACTTGGATCAGATAGACTACACTCCAGGGTTCTGAAAAAGGTAGCGCAAGAGATTGTGGAAGCATTTGTAGTGATCTTTCAAGAATCACTAGTTTCTGGAATGGTACCAGAGGACTGGAAATTGGCAAATGTCACTCCACTCTTTCAGAAGACAGTGACGTGAAAGTCAGGAAACTATAGACTTGTTAGTCAGTGGTAAGGTGTGAGAGTATATTATTAAGGGGGAGGTTTTGGGGTATTTGCTAGCACATGATAAAATATGCCAAAATCAGCATAGTTTCCCTAAAAGGAAACATTGCCTTTCAAATATGTTGGAATTTGAGGAAATTATATGCAACATAGACAAAGGAATGTCAGAGGATGTTGTTTACTTGGATTTTCAGAAGGTCTTTGCAAGGTGCTGCACATGAGGCTGGTGAACAAGATAAAAGTCCATGGCATTACAGGAAAGATACTAACATGGACCGAAGATTGGCTGGCTGATACGAGGCAAAAACTGGGAATAAAGGAAGCCTTTTTTGGTTGGCTGCTGGTAATTAGTGTTCCGCGGGTGCTGGAGTTGGTTCTGCTACCTTTCACATGATCTGTTAATAATCTGGGCGATTGACTTGATGGCTGTGACCAAGTTTCCAGATGATAGAAAGATAGGTGGAGGGTCAAGCAGTTTTGAGGAAGCAGGGTGTCTGCAAAGGACTTGGACAGGTTAGGAGAATGGGTAAAGGAGTGGCAGATGGAATGCCATTTAGGAAAGTGTATTGTCATGCACTTTGGTAGAAGAAATGAAAGGATTGACTATTCAGGAATACAGGAAGGGGAGGTGCAGTTTTGGGCCCCATGCCTAAGAAAGAATGCGCTGGCTTTGGAGAGGGTCTGAACAAGGTTCACAAGAATATTTCTGTGAATGAAAGGGTTAATGTATGAGGAGTGCTTGATGGCTCTAGGCCTGTATTCACTGGAGTTTAGAATAATGATGGGGGGTGGGAGTTTGCATTAAATAACCAAATATTGAAAGCCATAGACTGAAAGTGGAGAGGATGTTTCTTATAGTGGGAGAGTCTAGGACCAGAGGTCACTGCCTCTGAATAGAAGGATGTCCCTTTATAACAGAAATAAGGAGGAATTTCTCTAGGAAAAGAGTAGAGAATTTGTGGAATTGATTGCTACAGAAGGTTGTGGAGGCCAAATATTCAATGGATTCTGTTTAATTGGACCATCGGTTAATGGGGGCAGCTACTTATTTGGGACAACACTTAAAGAACAAAAAGTAATCAAGAAAATAACTGCAATTCCCTTTATTTATTTGGACCACTATGCCTCTCAACTGGGACTTGAGACTGTGCCGAGCAGTTTCTAACTAGCATCTATCCAGTGTGCCTGTGTGGTCGTTAGCTACCGCAACATGCTTTGAGTGAACAGTTTTTAAATAACATCAGTTGTGAGTGTTAGTCTTCAGAAAGCAATGATTTGCTGAGAAGTAAGCAGTAAGACAGTTCTGAATTGTTCTGCTCACTGCGCTTGCAAGCATTCATACTTGGAAATGACAGAAACAACTGGGAGTGAAAATGAAGCGATTTCAATACATCAACAAGTTAGGAATAGTGATGCATTTGAAGGTATTGAAAATCATCTTGAATGTTACCTTTGGTTGCCATGATGAGTTGGTGTGCAGGAAGGAGATAGTCAACGTAATGACATGGTGTTGTTGCAACTTTTCCCTTAATGTCAGCAAAGAGCTGGTCATTAACCAAGAAGGGGGCAGGGCACATGCTCCTATTTATGTCAACAGTGCTCAGGACAAGAGAGCTGAGAGTTTCAAATTCCTAGGAGTCGACATTAGTCTCCCAAAGAAATAAAGGTGTTGCTCAGTTTTCTTGATTTATCTATGTTGATGCCACAACTAAGAAAGCTGAACAATGCTTCTGCTTCTTCAGGAGACTAATGAAATTTGACATTTCTTTTTAATCCATCCCACTTTATATCAATGCACCATACATAGAAAGCATCCTGTCTGGATATGTCATGGCTTGGCATGTCAACATTCAACACTTGAAACTGCAGAGAGCTGTAGTCACAGCTCAGTACATCACAGGAAACCAGGAAAAGCCTATACTAGAAAACCAGGTATGATTTGCAAGGGGCTATTTCAAGGGCGAGGTGACAATTTCGAACGAGATTGGAGGCAATATCAGATGCACGGCAACTCTGGCAGGGACTGCAAGACATCACTTCCTACAAAGCGAAACCCAATAGCACGAGTGGCAGCGATGCTTCACTACCAGATGAACTCAATGCCTTCTATGCCCACTTTGAAAGGGAGAACACAACTACAGTTGTGAAGATCCCTGCTGCACCTGATGACCCTGTGATCTCTGCCTCAGAGGCCGATGTTAGACTGGCTTTAAAGAGAGTGACCCTCGAAAGGCAGAAGGTCCCGATGGAGTACCTGGTAAGGCTCTGAAAACCTGTGCCAATCAACTAGCGGGAGTATTCAAGGACATTTTCAACCTCTCACTGCTATGGGCAGAAGTTCCCACTTGCTTCAAAAAGGCAACAATTATACCAGTACCAAAGAAGAATAATGTGGGCTGTCTTAATGACTATCGCCCGGTAGCACTCACATCTACAGTGATGAAATGCTTTGAGAGGTTGGTCATGACTGGACTGAACTCCTGCCTCAGTAAGGACCTGGACCCATTGCAATTTGCCTATCGCCACAATAAGTCAACGGCAGACGCAACCTCGATGGCTCTCCACACTACTTTAGACCATCTGGACAACACAAACACCTACGTCAGGATGCTGTTCATCGACTATAGCTCACCATTTAATACAATCATTCCCACAATCCTGATTGAGAAGTTGCAGAACCTGGGCCTCTGTACCTCCCTCTGTAATTGGATCCTCGACTTCCTAACCGGAAGACCACAGTCTGTGCAGATTGGTGATAATATATCCTCCTTGCTGATGATCAACACTGGCACACCTCAGAGGTGTGTGCTTAACCCACCGCTCTACTCTCTAAATACACATGACTGTGTGGCTAGGCATAGCTCAAATACCATCTACAAATTTGCTGATGATGCAACCATTTTTGGTAGAATCTCAGGTAGTTACGAGAGGGCGTATGGGAGTGAGATATGCCAATTAGTGGAATGGTGCCACAGCAACAACCTGACACTCAACGTCAGTAAGATGAAATAGCTGATTGTGGACTTCAGGAAGGGTAAGACAAATGAGCACATACCGATCCTCATAGAGGGATCAGAAGTGGAGAGTGTGAACAGCTTCAAGTTCCTGGGTGTCAAGATCTCTGAGGATCTAACCTGGTCCCAACATATTGATGTAGTCATAAAGAAGGCAAGACATCAGTTATACTTTATGAGGAGCTTGAAGAGATTTGGCATGTCAACAAATACACTCAGAAACTTCTATAGATGTACCGTGGAGAGCATTCTGACAGGCTACATCACTGTCTGGTATGGAGGGGCTACTGCACAGGACCGAAAGAAGCTGCAGAAGGTTGTAAATCTAGTCAGCTCCATCTTGGGCACTAGCCTACAAAGTACCCAGAACATCTTTAGGGAGCGGTGTCTCAGAAAGGCAGCGTCCATTATTAAGGACCTCCAGCACCCAGGGTATGCCCTTTTCTCACTGTTACCATCAATTAGGAGATACAGAAGCCTGAAGGCACACACTCAGCGATTCAGGAACAGCTTCTTCTCCTCTGACATCCGATTCCTGAATGGACATTGAAGCTTTGGACACTACCTCACCTTTTTTAATCTACAGTATTTCTGTTTTTGCACGTTTTTAAAAATCTATTCAATGTATGTAATTGATATAGTTGTTTATTTATTGTTATGTTTTATTTTATTTATTATTATTTTTCTCCCTCTGCTAGATTATGTATTGTATTGAATTGCTGCTGCTAAGTTAACAAATTTCACATCACATGCTGGTGATAATAAACCTGATTCTGAAACCAGCCTTGTCTCCATAGACTCTGCCAACACTTCTCGTTGCCTTGGTAAAGCAGCCGACCCTGGACATTCTATCTTTTGCCCCTCCCATCAGGTAGAAGTTTCTGAGGGTGCCACAGTTCCTGAGAGAACAAATATCGTGTTAGGGTAACAGACAGGAGGTTCCTTGGACAAGAACGAAATTCCTGGACGGTATATTGCCTCCAAAGTGCCACAGTCAGGGACATCAAGTCCACAGCATTCATAGGTGGGAGGGTGAGCAGCCAGAGGTCGTGGTTCACATTGGTACCGATGACATGGGTAGGAAGGATGACAAGGTCCTACAAAGTGAGTTCAGGGAAATTAGGTGCTAAAGTAAAGGATCGGACCTCCAGGGTTGTGATCTGAGGATTGCTACCCATGCCACGTACTAGTGAGACAGAAGTAGGAAGCTCATACAGTTTAAAATGTGGCTAGGGAGATGGCACAGGGGCGAGGGTTTCAGATTTTGGGATCAGTGGGCTCTCTTCCAGGGAAGTTGGGACCTGTGCAAAAAGGACAGTTTGTACCGGGACTGGAGGGGGACTAATATCCTTATAGGACAGTTTGCTAGTGTTGCACCGGTGGTAGGGGAGAGGGGTTAAACTAGAGTCGCAGGGAATGTGAACCAGAGTGCCAGAGCAGATAGTGGAGTGGTTGCAGAGGCAGAAGTTGTTCAGTCTTCATACAAAGTCAGGAATTGAAAGACTGAGTGTCTTATGACTAGTGTTCTGAGATGTGATAGAATGGGAGGGATTAAAGAGGGGGGGTGGCATTACTAGTCAGGGAAATGTCAAAACAGTGCTCAGACAGAACAGACTGGAGAGCTTGTCTACTGAGGCTATGTGGGTGGAACTGAGGAATAAGACAGGTATGACTATGTTGTAGGGATTCTATTATAGACCACCCAACACCCAACAGAGGAGCAAATTTGTAGAGTGATCACAGACTGTTTGACAGTAGGTGATTTTAACTTTCCACAAATTGACTGGGACTCCCATACTGTAAAAGGTATGATAAAGTTTGTAAAATGTGTTCAGGAAACTTCCTCTGTTTCAAAACAGAGACGTGGAGAAATTTCTTTATCCAAAGGGTGGTGAATTTGTGGAACTGGTTGCCACATGCAGCTGTGGAGGCCAGATCTTTGGGTATATTTAAGGCAAAGATTGATAGGTTCTTGATTGGACAAGGCATCAAAGGTTATGGGGAGAAGTCTGGGAATTGGGGTTGAGGAGGAGATAGAAAAAAGAATCAGCCATGATTGAATGGTGGAGCAGACTCGATGGGCCAGATGGCCTAATTCTACCCCTATGTCATATGGTCTTATGGTCTTAAACAATACATTTAAGGTCCAACGAGAGAGATTGCAATACTTGATCTCCTATTAGGGAATGAGACAGGGCAGGTGACAGAAACTGCGTAGGGGATCACTTTGCATCCAGTGACCACAATGCCATTAGTTGTAAAGAAAATATGCAAAGAGATAGGTCTGGTCCTTGGGCTGAGATTCTAAATCAGAGAAAGGCCCATTTATTGGCATCAGATAGGATCTGGCAAGTGTGGATTGGGACAGGTTGTTCTCTGGCAAAGGCGTACTTGGTAAGTGGGAGGTCTTCAAAAATGAAATTTTGAGAGCACAGAGTTTGTATGCTTTTGTCAGAATAAAATGCAAGGGTAACAATTTTAGGGAATGTTGGCTTTCGAAAAATAATGAGGCTCTGCTTAAGAAAAAGGAAGAGGTCCATAGCAAGTATAGATAGGAAGGAGCAAATGAGCTGCTTAAGGAATATAAGACATGCAAGAGAACACAATAAAGAAATCAACAGCACCACGTTCCCCACATTCCAAAGACATGCACCTAGGGTTAGTGAGTTGTGGGCATGCTATGTTGGCACTGGAAGCATAGTGACATTTTCTAGGACTTGGTTAGTTGCTGACAAAAAATTAAGGCATTTCACTGTATGTTCTAATGATTCAATGTTCTTGTGCCAAATAAAGCTAATCTTTCTGGGTATGGGAACTTCATCAGTTAATGGTACATGCTTGAATGTTTCAGGTGCATGTAAAAGGTGCTGGCACAACTAACCCATCAGCAGAAGATACATGGACAAGGAGCCTGTGAATTTCATGTCTTCTCAATATCAAGGATAATGAGTGTTAAAAAAAAGTGTGAATAATTGGCTGTGGTCTGCAGAACTGTTTTCCCAACATTATGGAGGAATGTAGGTGTAAATTGTTCTGTTACATTCAACAAAAAATTAAGTTTAACAGAAAAGTGAGAGTATACAGCAATGTATGTTCAATGAGATGTACCCCTTGCAACACATTGTAATAGAATTGACTGAGCTTTTTTGCTCATTTAAGTATTGTGTATGATTTATTTAATTTATTTTTGTTGTTAGTGTTGCTTTTATGAAGCTATTTGCCCATTATGCTGCTGTAAATAAGCTTTTTACTTGTGCATATGACAATAACCATGACTTTGACTTTTGAGATAATGACTATCTTGAGATAATGACTATCTTTATTATTGTGTGTGTAACCCTAGGTGTAACCCTCTCATAGTCATAGTCATACTTTATTGATCCCGGGGGAAACTGGTTTTCGTTACAGTTGCACCATAAATAATAAATAGTAATAAAGCCATAAATAGTTAAATAGTAATATGTAAATTATGCCAGTAAATTATGAAATAAGTCCAGGACCAGCCTATTGGCTCAGGGTGTCTGACCCTCCAAGGGAGGAGTTGTAAAGTTTGATGGCCACAGGCAGGAATGACTTCCTATGACGCTCTGTGTTGCATCTCAGTGGAATGAGTCCCTGGCTGAATGTACTCCTGTGCCCAACCAGTACATCATGTAGTGGATGGGAGACATTGTCCAAGATGGCATGCAAATTGGACAGCATCCTCTTTTCAGACACCACTGTGAGAGAGTCCAGTTCCATCCCCACAACATCACTGGCCTTAAGAATGAGTTTGTTGATTCTGTTGGTGTCTGCTACCCTCAGCCTGCTGCCTCAGCACACAACAGCAAACATGATAGCACTGGCCACCACAGACTCATTGGATGGCACACATTCCAAAGCCCCCGTTATCTCTAGTCATAACCCAAACATTGCTGCTACAGAGAAACCATTACATTAGCAGTGAAACATTACAGTGTGTTACACTCTCCCCCCACCAAATTTAGTCATGTCCTCATGACGTTGAGATAATTCGCCAACCTTTCCTGCAAAACACAAAGTCCAATCCGGTTGTAAAAGGCAATGACGTAGCTCCCCGAAATGGTAGGGGTCACACTCTGTTCCCCCGGTGCTACATTGGCCAGTCTATCTGGTGCTCTCCTAATTCTCTAGACCTCTGTTCCCCCTCACCTAACTCTTCAGGTTCTGACACGAGTGGGGCTAATTCTGGTCTCCCTGGCGAGGCCTCCCCTGGCCTCTCACTCATGCCCACCGGCAACCTGGACCCCTCTGTCCCATGGCCAAGCCCTGCTTCATACCTTGAAGGTCCTGCTGCAACCCAGGCTGACCACAGATAGTCCCCCCCAATTTCACCTGTCTCAGTGGGAGAAGGGCTGGGAGTCTCTACCTCAATCAATAGTGAGGTAGCAAAAGGCAGCATATACCACACATCCCTGTCCTCGTCCCCCGAATCAGTATCGCTGTTAGCCCTGCAGTCGCTTTTCCGCAGTGTCCTCTTACTAGGTGTAGGCTCCAGGTCGGACTCTGGGTCTACCTGCACCTCTTGTCCCAGGGACAGAGGTGCTTCTGATGGAAAATGATGACAGATCCATTCCCATCCTCTGGTTTCACCTGGAAAACTGGTAGGTTTGGCACCTGACTCCCCACCACATAGGGCGTAGCCACCCTGCGGTCAGCCAACTTATGCTTCTCAGGTAGCCTCAGTTTCCTTATGAAGACTCGGTCTCCCGGCAGGAGTTGGGAGAACCTCACCTTTTAATCATACCTCCTCTTATTTCTTTGATTCTGCTTGGCAACTGTGAGCCCAGCTAATTCATAAGCCCTTTTCAAATCTCTTCTCATATCAGACACATACTTCAGATAAGTCTTCGGTGGTAAGTCACCCTCGCCAGTCCAAAATCAAAGATCAATGGGCAACCTTGCGTTGCACCCAAACATCAGATAGTATGGCGAGTATCCAGTAGCCTCATTTTGTGTAACTGTGGACCAGATATCCAATATGTTGACTTCACCTGCTCTTCTTGTTGATCTCCAGGGTCCTAAGCATGTCTAGCAAGGTCCGATTAAACCTCCCTGGCTGGGGATCACACTGCGGATGATAGGCATGTTTCTCGACTTCTCGACTCCAAGCATGCCCCATAACTCATGGATGAGCCTACTCCGAAAATCCTGTCCCTGATCACTATGTATCTGTCTGGGCAGGCCATAATAAATAAAATACATCTCCCATAACACTTTGGCCACCATGGATGCCCTCTGGTCCTTGGTAGGAAAAGCCTGCGCATATCTGGTATAGTGGTCCGTGATGACTAAGACAATCCATACATACTAGGTCCAGGGGCCCCGCACTCTGCAAGTGCATAGGCAGTGTCTTCCACCGTATGCATCGAATGCACGACTTGCAGTATTCTTCGACTTACGACTTCATTCGGGGCAAGTGAGAACGGTTTCTGAGCAATCCATAGGTCTTTTCAACCCCCAAATGTCCTGAATCATCATGAAGTGACTTCAACGCCATCCTCCGATACTTCTCCAACAGAACCAGCTGACGATGCCGAGGTCAGTCCGGGGGTGACGTGACCGATATAGAATCCGGTACAGCAACTCCAAACGAGGCCGTTCTCTCAGTAATGGAGGCACTACCGCGTGTTTCGTCTTCTCTGCCTGAGCCATGTCTCCCTTTTTGACCACTGACCAAATGGTACTGATGCCCGTGTCAACTTGCTGAGCAGCTGCCACTTCCCCAGAACTCAATTCCGGCAGCTGATTTGTCTTCAAAGCAGTCAGGTTACAGTAAACTTGGGGAATGGTGTCATCAGAAGCTCCCAATTGATCCACCGCTTGATCTTGTCCCTCCTTTCCCTCTGCCTTCACGGTGATGGCAACTGACACACAGCAATCGGGATTCCGCAAAAGCCAGCACCGGCGCCTAGTTTAGCAGCTCCTTCAGCGACTGAAAGGCCTCCTCACACTTTGCATCCCGCCTTGGTCCAAAGGGCTCCGATGGGCTAAGATACTCTTACCCTCCTGTCCTTTTATTCCCCCTCCGTTTCTTCCCCAAGGGAAGGTAACCGCACAGAAGCTGATTCAATGGGTGACTTAGCTGGATCGTAGCTACTCCATACCTTGAGAGTATGTGCCCAATGTAGCTAACAGATGTTTGGCAGAGCTGGCACATGTCCAGGGAAAGATTTAACCCTTCAGCTTTCAGGTGGCCCAGCACCTTCAGTAGCCTCACTTCACATTCTTCCAAGGTGGACCCAAACACTATGATGTCATCCAGATACACCGATACCTCAGAAAAGTTCATATCCCCCACCGTCTTCTCCATGACCCACTGGAAGGTTGCAGGAGCTCCCAATATGCCCTGGGGCATCCTTTTGAACTGGAAGAATCCCTGGCGACATATAAATGCCGCTTTCTCATTGTCAGCCTCACTCATGGGGATCTGGTAATATCCATTCCTCAAGTCCAGCCCACTGAACCACTTCGCACCACTCAGACATGCCAGCGCATCTTTGATCCTCGGGACTGTATACTGGTCAGGGATGTGTCCAATGAGCTTCTAGCTGAAAATTGTGACTAGAAAGGGAAGTGATTAAAATTTATTCTGAATCAAATGTGAAATTTTAAGTATGTATCATTAGGGAACTTCAGCAGGGAACTGTAAGAAAATCTTTCAACAACAGCTGACATATCAGTTCATAATTGCACCTCACCTAGTTTGTTTTGAGAACTGAATTTAACCGGAACTGACAAGTATTAGAAGAGCTTCAGGCTCTGGAAACTTATGTGAAAGAAAAAGCTGATTTATTTCTCTAATTTGTCCTGATGAATATTGGTACAAAATGTCTGTTGTAACAAGAACTCTGATCACAGGATTGGCCTGGAATCTTCAGAACTTGTGTCTTAATCAACTGCTCGCAAGCAGGAGAAACTCGTATTAAAAAAAAACATGAGGGGGCTAAAAGAACTGTTCTGGTTTTAAATTTTCATTAATTTCTTTATTGCTTGCAAAATAAAGTTTGGTTGGAGTGATCGACTTCAGGAAGCATAGTGGAGTCCAAGTCTTTGTCTATATCAGAGGCAGTAAGGTGAGGGTGCTTGAGAATTTCAAGTTCCCAGTTGTAATTATCACCAACAATTTGTTCTTGTGGATGCAAAGGCAAAGAAAGCACACCAATGCCTCTCAGAAGGCTAAGGGAATTCCACATGTCCTTGACAAGGTTACCAAGTTTTACAGATGCACTATAGAGATCTTCTTATCACAGTTGGTATGGCAACACTCTACCTGAGACTGCAAGAAATTGTGGAGAGTTGTGAACACAGCTTAGTCAATCACACCAACCAGCTTCCCTTCTATTGACTCCATCTACACTTCCTGCCGCCAACAAAAAACAGCTAACATAATCAATGGTCCCTCCCACCCCAGTCATTCTCTCTTCTTCCCTCTTCCATTGGGCAGAAGATACAAATGCTTGAGAGCATGTAACAACAAGCTCAAGGATAGCTTGTATCCTGCTGTCATCAGATCTTCCATACTAAAAGATGAACTGTTGAGCTCTTAATCCCTGAATATACCTTGTCGTGGCACTTACTCTTATTATGTTGTTACCTATAATGAACTTTCTCTATCACTGCAACACTACATTTTGCATTATTCCTTTTCACAGCCTTTGTGTAATTATTCATGATATGATCTGGCAGAATGACGTGCAATATGAGAGCCTTTCACTGTATCTTGGAACATGTGCTGATAACAAACTTATCAAAACCAGTGTGAAAATGAGATATTTAAACGAGAGATTTATAATTCAGTTACTGGAAGAAATTCATCAGTCGAAGAGGTCATCAGGCCTAAATTCAGCGCTAATCCTAATATCATGTTCTAGGTGACTGCATGATTTTATATTTGTGCCATTCTGAATGCTGGAATTTAATTACTGAAGATTGAAATTATCAATCACTTCTGGTGACAGTAACATGACAGCAAAAGGCCTTCTGTGTTTCATTCAAACCGGATCAGCATTGGAATCAGAACCAGAATCAGAATTATTATGTCATGCAATTCGTGGCTTTGTAGCAGCAGTACAGTGTGTTGTGTTCTTCATATTTATACATACCGTGGGTTACTAATAAAGAATCATGTTCTGGAAGACATAGAACTTTTATGTACAGCAACAACCAAACCACGTTTTTACAGAGCCATGTTCTCGATCATTCTATCATTTCTACGCGTGCTCAGAACTCTCTCCAATCACGTTCTGACACGTCATATCACCACATCTTCCTTTCCTTAAAAAGAAAAACAAGTCGCAACATTGACCAGAGCAAATGCATAATTTAACGTCTCTATCAGTCTCTCTGAGGGTTTACGAACACGAGTAGATCTTCTAAATGGTTTACACAGTTCTTGTGTTTCATCATTATTTCCACGTTTTGTCTGGTCTGCATCAGTTAACTGAAACTCTGAAGTTGGCTCTTTCTTAAGGTCTTAGCGATCTCTTCTTAGCACTGCTCCTGTCATGGTCCAGTCCGTGAAATTCGTATTCCGGTTCACGGTCCGGTCCATATTCCTTATTCCAGGTTTTCTGGTTTTCCCCAGTTTCTGTTGAGGCAGCTGATTCTCATTTGGGCTGGCTTCATAAATACCTTCAGGATTCAGTCTCTGGCTGTAACTGGAAAATGGTGGAGAGAGAGAACATCAAGGAAAGAGCCAAGCTGTTGAAGGAAGTTTTTAGCAAGTGTGGAAGTGAACTAGAGATGGAGGTTGGTGGGAAAGAGGAATGGAATGGAAAGAGGAAGGAAAGAAAGCAGAGGTACAGGATATCAAACTCTGAGGAGTCAGTGGATGATCAAATAGGACAGCAAAACAATGGAAAGAAGATGAGATTAAAGCGATTAAAAACTAAGTGAAGATGGGGTGTCTTTTGGTGATTGGAACCCGATTCATTTGATGAAGGTGCTCAACAAAATTATAGGCCAGATTAAAGGAGCAAAGATTTTATGAAATGGATCACTATTAGTGATTTGTCGCAATAGTGTTCAGCAAGGCAAAATGATAAGATTATGTAAAATAGACGGCAAAGAAGTACAATGCTCAATATCCAATAATAGAAAGTGGACTAGAGGAGTTATTTTGGGGATACTAACAAAAGTTACTATGGATGAGATTAAACAGAACATAAAAGGAGCAAAAATTATTGAGGCCAAACTTTTGAAAGTTACAAGAAATGGGAAAAAGTGTGATAGTTTATCAGTAATGATTAACTTTGATGAAGAGAGATTGCCAACTAATGTTTACTTGGGGTATATGTGTTATGCGGTTAGAATATATATACCGCTGTCTTTAACATGCCATAAATGTCAGAAATTTGGGCACATTGCGGCGGTCTGCAGAGGAAAACAAAGATGTGGGAGATGCACTGGAGAACATGAATATGGGAAATGTGAAGCGGGAGCTAGGCTGAAATGCTGCAATTGTGGCGAGGAACACAGCGCAGTTTATCGAGGGTGCATTTATAGCAAGAAGGTGGCTGAGATACAGTATGTAAAAGTAACTCAAGGAATCAGTTATGCAGAGGCAGTGAAAGAATTTGATGAAAAAAAGGCTGTCAAGCAAATAAATACAGGGAATAATAAACTGGTGAATTGTGAGAGCTGTAATATGAAAAATAAGGATACACTGTTAATGAGTAGAAAGGATTTCACGCTTTTTATGGTGGATGCAATTAATTGTTCAGTGTAAACAAGCAAAAGAACTAAGAAAATTAAAATTATCATCAAGTCTGCAGAAAAGTATCTTGGTATTAAAGGGATTAGGTGGGAAGAAGTCAAAGAAATGCTGAATGGAGGATCCAACAGTTCACAGGCAGGGAAGATGGAATCTTAATGGCAGTATATTTATCGCAAATGGTCAAGAATTTAAGAAATGTTTCAGAACTTAAGGAAAATCCTCAGATTTTATGGTTGAAGCCCAGGGTAAATGTGCAGAACTCCAACAACAAACAGAAGTACCCGACAAGAACAACGGTGAGTTAGAAAGAGATTGGAAAATGGAGGAAATTATTACAAGGATACAAAAGGAAAAGGAATTTGTTGGAAAGTGAATTATTAACATTCAGATTATAAAATGAAAACATGGAAGCAAATGAAGAAGAACTCCGAGGTCTCAGTAAACAACTGCAGGCTACGATCCAAGAAAAGGAAAACCTGAAAAAGCAGATAGACTTGGAAAAACAGCAATTTTAAAAGTATAATGTGCGATAATTACTATTCTTTAACAAGATGATTTTAGACTTACAAGTGATGTAGATGAAATCAATGTAATTGAGGTAATGCAACTACATGAAAATGTGACAAAATTAGGGAAGAATAGCAGTTTGCAGCATTATCTAATGAGCGCATTAAACAGTCACGAGGAATTGCAACTACAGAGTGATGCTAATAGAGAACTGCAGGCTGAACTAGATTGTCTAAAGTAGAGAACAGGACGTACTTGGTTGGAACACAAGAAGTCTAACAGGTGGTGGTAATGCACTGAAAACTGGTTGCCAACTGCCATAAGACAAAGAAGAAGAAGAAGAAGAAGAAGAAGACGCCTCTGGCTGCTGGATTGTTCCTGTCCATACCCAAGCTTCAAAGAACCCAAGCCTTGCCGTGTCTTCGTCTAGATCCGGGATCCGGGTCCGAGTCAAGACCCAGGTTCTAGGTCCTTGTCCAGTCTCTGGCTCGGAGTCCAAGCCCAGGCTCCTAGTTCCAAGTTCCATGTCCTGGTTCTGCCATCCTAGTCAAGTCCTAGCCCAGGTCCTGTATCCTTGTCTCGTCCAGGGCCTGTGTCATGTCCAGTGTCCTTTCTTCCCCACTTCTCTTGCTTAACTCTAGCCCTAGTCCTGTTCCCAGTACATCAGTGCCTGTGTCTTGCATTTGGGTCCACCACCAGTGCCCCCGTATGACAGCTCCTTCTGTTTGGACCATGTATGATCTGGGTTATACTTCTTCAAGTACCGTAGCTTTCCGTGTCCATGTGTTAATTTTGTCTTGTATCCTTATTTCATCTCCTTGGTGCAGTTCAGGTAATGAATGAGAACATCTGTCAAAGATTGTTTTCTGCTTTGCTTTGTGTTCATCTTTCCATCTTTTCACTTGTTCATCTTCCTCTGCTCTCAGAAGGCTCTCATCTATTGGCAGATTGGATCACAAATGGCGTCCCATCAAGAGCTGAGCAGGTGAAGATCCACATTCAAGTGGAGTACTGCGATAGGCTAACAAAGCTTTATAAAAATCACCTCCACTATCTTTTGCTTTGTGCATCAGTCTCTTGATAATTCCTACCGACTTCTCAACTAATCCATTGGACTGAGGAGAAAATGGACTAGGTGTTGTATGAACAAAGCCCCATTCATGAGCAGAATGTCTCATGCATTCACCATTGAATTGTGGACCATTGTCTGTGAAAGCTTCATCAGGTACACTATGTCTGGAAAAAACTGATTTCATGCATGTAATTACATTCTCTGCAGTTGTTCTGCACAGACTACACACTTCAGGATACAGTGAGTAGTAATCTGTTATTAATAGACAACCTTCGTTGTCGGTTACAAAAAGATCAACGCCTACCTTCGGATAAGGTCTCTGAGGACTAGGATGTGGATGCAGTGACTCCTTAGGGTTGCTAAGTTGGTATTTAAAAGGCATATTTGACAAGAAGACATGAATTTTGCAATTTCTTGATTCATCCTGGGCCAAAACATCACTTCCCGAGCCCTTCTCTTACATTTTTCAACACCTAGGTGGCCTTCATGAATTTTCCCAAGCATTTCTTTTTGAAGACTTTTCTGAGGTACAGTCATGCCTATTATCTGGCCATCCATCCATCACTACTTGTATTACCTGACTGAGAATTTTGTCCTTCTCTGTCTCGAGACGCAACAGTTTCAACTTTTCAGTAGAAACAGGTACAGTCCCTGTGATTATATCAACAAATGCCTGAACATCAACAGCATCCCTGTGAGTGTCTTTTGTTGTTGGATCCACAGCTCTGGAAAGTGTGTCAGGCTTTAAATTATTTCCATTTTCAAAAATAAAGTGATCATATACCTCAATTGTGTTGTCACCTATTACGTGGAGTAGAAGAGCAGCTTTTTTTTTTCCGGTTTTCCATCAGCATCGATGGCCGATAAATATAATTCAAAATGCTGCTTAACTCTTCTCCAGTTCTCAGCTATGTTCCCAGGCAATTCAAGTGTCGGTGGAGGCTGCAAACCTTTCATTTGTAAAACTGTTAGCAAACTCCAAAACAGTTCGAACTCTTCTTTTTATCTTCGATTGTCCCATGTTAGGAAATGTATTATTCTTCCAGACCGACTTCTGACATCATGTTGTGCTCCTCATATTTATACGTACTGTGGGTTACTAATAAAGAATCATGTTCTGGAAGACATAGAACTTTTATTTACAGCAACAACCAAATCACATTTTTACAGAGCCATGTTCTCGATCATTCTATCATTTCTGCGCATGCTCAGAACCCTCTCCAATCACGTTCTGACACGTCATATCACCACACAGTGCAATACCTAAAAATTACTATAATTTACAAATATAAATTGTGAAGAAGATGAATAATGAGATAGTGTTCATGCAGTGTTCAGAAAGCTTATGGTGGAGGGCCTCAGTGTGGGTCCTTAGTCCCCAGTACCTCCTCCTCGAAGGTAGAAATGGGAAGAGGGCATATCACGGTGGTGATGGTCTTTAATGACAAATACTGGCTTCTTGAGGCATTGCTTCCTGAAGATGACATTACTCTATCTGTCAAGTAAATGTTAATTGTTCTTTCTGAAATACTGTAACCTATAATACTATAATACTATACATGGAAGGAGAGGGCCCTATTCACAATGAGTTACTCTTATTCTGACTAATGCAAGACCCAGTGAATTTTTGCAAATTCTGGACCTCTTTTGGAGCTATCGTGCCAGTTATTAACAAATGCCTAAATGTTGTTTAGGTCTTGCTACATGGACTGTTCATTTGCGAGGAATTGCAAATGGGATTGAACATTGTGTAATCTTCAGAGAATGTCCACATTTCTGACCTTGTGCTGAAGATAGCTGAACCTAGGATGTGCTTTTGAGGAACACCTGTAGTGATGTGCAACGGCTGACATAAATGACACCCAATAGCCACGCATCTTACACAAAGACAGTTGACTCCAAACAGAGGTGTTTTCCCCACAATGCCCATTGGCTTCAGATTCACCATAGTTACTTTGCTGCACCTTATCATGGGCAGTCACTGTCACCTCCCTTCACTTTGAGCTCTGATATTCATGTAGGAAACAAGGTGGTGGTCAGGTCTGATGCAGGGTACTCCTGACAAAACCCATATTAGATATTAAAACATCTGTTATTTATTTATTATTATTATTAACCTCTCTCTCTCTCTCTCTCTCTCTCCTTTTTCTCTCTCTGCCCCTCTCACTGTACTCCTTAGCCATCCTCTGAGTTCCCCCCCTCCCCCTTTCTTTCTTCTTAAGCCTCCCATCCCATGATCCTCTCATATCCCTTTTGCCAATCACCTGCCCAGCTCTTGGCTCCATCCCTCCCCCTCCTGTCTTCTCCTATCATTTTGGATCTCCCCCTCCCCCTCCAACTTTCAAATCTCTTACTAGCTCTTCCTTCAGTTAGTCCTGACGAAGGGTCTCGGCCCGAAACGTCAACTGTACCTCTTCCTAGAGATGCTGCCTGGCCTGCTGCGTTCACCAGCAACTTTTATGTGTGTTGTTAGATATTAAAAAACAGATTATTGATGAACAATTAGCATTATCAATATAGTATACTTTCATCAATTTATTGAGTGTAAACTAATTGTGTATAGTAATTCTTTGGATTGCTTTTGTCCTTTTTGAAAACAGCATATATTTAGGAAATTTTCCACATTTTTGGGTGTATTATTTATCTTAATTTATTTATCTTAAAAATTGCAGCTATTTTAATCATTTAGTTAACTGAATTAAAATGTTCTAGTTAATGTGATGACATTTTAAACTGCTATTACTTAACTGTTAGTCCAAACCTCTAGATCACTTGTCAGCAATATAATGGAACTATTGAAATACGGTAGTTCCACTGCACAGAAAAAAGCCCTTTTGGCTCACATCAGTCATGTTAATTGTCACACCTATATACACTAATCCCATATGCCGTTCATGGGCACTTATGCCTCTATGCCCTTTCTGTCCACATATCTGCCCAAATGCCTTTAAATATGGTAATTGTACCTGCTTCCACCTTCTTTGGCAGTTCTGATAACAAACATCTTTGTATGAAAAACAATCCTTTCAGATCTCCTTTACAATTCTCCCTTGTCACCTTAAACCTATGCCCTCTAATTTTGGACACCTCTACCTTGGGAAATGTATTCTGACTATCAGTGCTAACTGTGTCCCAAATAATTTAATATAATTCTTAAAGGTCACTGCCTGGCCACCATGTTCCAGAGAGAGTAAGCCCATTTTATTCAATGTCTCTTCATAACTACAGCCCATTCCAGGCAACATCCTGGTGAATCTCTTCTGCACTGTCTCTTTTGGTACCATATACCCAGTGCTTGAAGTATATTAACTGGTACTAATTTCCAAAAGGCTCTTGCATTTATCTGAAACAGTGATGAAAGGGTAGGCCATCAGATGCTCCATTAAAAAGTGTGAGGGCAATTTCCTTGCAATGAATTAGAAGCGGCAATATGGCTCTGCTGGTTAGCAGTGTAACACCTCATATCAGAGATTAGTTACAGATATTTTAACAATTGAATTTTGTAGTCAGATTTACACTATATGTAATCATTCTCATATTTCTTTTTGACCTTCAGTAGGAGGGTGTTTAATCCATGGAGTCTTTGTGAAACATCAGAGCAATTCCATTCCTATACCTAGCTTCATGCAGCCTCCCCTCCCACGCAGGCCCATCTACTGGATTGGACAAATGACCAATGGCATGCAAATATAGGCACAATCACACCCACATACAAATGCACCTGCATGAATATATAGACATTTTGTATGAAAAAGAGAAAGTGAATAATTACAAAGTCCATTTACTTCAGACCCAGTATCATGCTGTACTAGTTTTACAACAAATTGAGCTGATTTTTAACCTAAGCAGATAATCACCTATCAAACTATAATCAAACTGAGGTAATTCATGCACAAAGCTGTTATTGAAATAAAATGACCTATTGATTAACATTTCCCAGAAACTTTTTGTTGAGTGTTTTACTTATCTTTTATTTAATGCTAAATTGAGGGCAATAGATATTTTTAACTGCTGCAGCTGGACTAATGAACGCTACTTTTGTTTTATTTTGTCCTATGCATTGAATGGTTACGTATTGATAGTGAAAGTTACTCGCTGGTTGTAAAGAAGATAGATAGAGAGATATATATACTTTATTGATCCCGAGGGAAATTGAGTTTTGTTACAGCTGCACCAACCAAGAATAGAGCATAAATATAGCAAAACAAAAACCACAAACAATCACAACAAAATGCAAACTGTGCCAAATGGAAAATAAGTCCAGGACCAGTTTATTGGCTCAGGGTGTCTGACCCTCCACAGGAGGAGCTGCAAGTTCGATAGCCACAGGCAGGAATGACCTCCCGTGCTGCCCAGTGTTGTATCTCGGTGGAATATGGCCGAAGTCCACCAGTAAAAAGTTTAATATCCGGTCTACAAACATGTTCCCCGATCGTAATATGACCCAGATTGCACCATCTGTTGTTAACTAGAACAGTAAGCACCCAACTCCTTTACGCTTACCGCTCTCAGTGCACTTCCAGTCAGCCCAAACGGTCTGGAAGCCATCCATGGAAAAGTTTTGATCGGGTATGTCCTCGTGCAGCCCCGTTCCAGTAAAACACATAACACTGCACTCCCGAAATGTTCTCTGACGCCTGGCTAGCGCCGTGAACTCGTCCATTTTATTACCCACCAAACTCCTCTTCTCCATAAGTCTCTGTTGTCTCGACCCGGTCCTCTTTCCTCGACTTTGTGATCCCCCTCTGCATCCTCTGTGTGTTTTCCTCCAGATTTCAGCAGGGGTGTCCGCCACTCTGCTCGCTAAACCGGCCGGCATTAGCGCAAGCAGCTGGTCCCTGGAATGAACAATGCGACCATGCTTCTGTCCCACTAATGAGATGTGTCGGAATGTAACTATTTCCAGCGCTAAAAACCCAAATAAAACTCTCTCTACCAGCATGTTAGAGAGGGTGAAGCTTCAACGTGTTACCGTGAAAAAAAATACAAAAAATAACGTAAGTTAAAAAGTAAGAAGAAAAAAGTAAGGATACTTATTGGAACAGCTGTAACAGGCTGCATGCACGACTGGCGCATGCGCACTAGAACAAACAAGTACAGTACAAATGATCTAGAAAATGGTTCAAGAAAACTTCAAGCCTCAAGAATTTTTTATCTGCTTTACTGCAAGTAAAGACAAGATCTGTCGTATGTTATCAAAATGAGAAAGAACTTTGATACAATAGAGAAAAGCCACTGTATTGGTTGGTGTCTGCAGGGATCTTGAGAAAACAATCAAAGGGAGAACCCAGAAGAACTTTTGAATACAGTGGATGTTTATAGTTTGAAGTAGCCTAGCTAAAGTAATCAAGGAAACAGCTTGAAAAACAGATGAAAAATGTGCAAAGAACAAAAGAATCATTGTGATCATTATCGACAGTAGGAGTGTGATTTCCGCCAACTGCTTCTAACTTTTGCTGCTATGTGATTGGAATACTTATCTTCAGATTGGAAATTTCAAAATCAATCTATATATCCAACTTGAAGCCAACCTAACTATTGGTAAGAAAGGGAATCATTAAAACGGGAAATAATTCACCAGGAAGAGAACAACATAAAAGGAAAAATTCAGGATGCAATATCAGGATTGGTGTGGAGGATCAAAGCAGTTCAAAGTTCAAATTAAATTTATTATCAAAGTACGTATAAGTCACCTTGAGTTTAATTTTTTGCTGTCCGTCACAGTAGAACAAAGAAATACATTAGAATCAATAAAAATTATACACTAAGACTGACAAACAACTAAACTATCAAATACTAAATAAATAGATAAATTTGAGAACATGAGTTGTAGAGTCATTGAAAGTGAGTCCATAGGTTATGGAATCAGTTCAGAGTTGAGGTTATTCACACTGGTTCAGGAGCCTGATGGTGTCCTGAACCTGGTGGTGTGGGACATAAGGCTCCTGTCCATCCTTCCCAATGGCAGCAGTGAGAAGAGAGCATGGCCTGGATGGTGGAGATCCTTGTTGATGGACACTGCTTTCTTTCACACAAGTGGAGAATGCCTCCTTCAATTGTTTTTGTTCACCTACAAATAAGAGGCGGGGGGGGGAAACAAATCAATACAGAAAGCTATATTTCTGGAAGGAGAGAGGAAAAAAGGTGCAGTTATCTGCTGTTGTTAAATTTGGTAGTGGGTCCTAAGGGCTGTCATGTGGCCATGCAAAGATGAAGTGCTGTTTCTCAGACTTACACTGGGGCAACGTAGAATGTGGAAAGCAGAGAGGTCAGTGTGGGAGTCTGGTATCCGTGTCAGGTGAAAAGTGAATAGAAGCAGATTCAAGATAGATTTTAGTCCTTGTATGGTGACAGAGAAGTGCATTGGATAAGTTGGTGAGCTGCCGACATGATTAGCCATACAGAATTTTCCAACAACCAGTGTATTGTTAAATAAAGGGGCAAGAATAGATTCTAAATGTTCTGGATAAAAAATATCGAAGTACCAAAGTAGGGAAACTGGGAAAGGATAATGAATGGTTGCAATGATTAAGGAGGACATTGTGTTGCTGAAAAGAGATAAAATATCCTGAAAGGAAAAATACCGAATTTATTTGTTCAGAATTAAGAAATAATAGAAATGCAGTTACAATTATTAGATACTCTATAGGCTAATAGTTACTGTGGATAATGATAAGAGCAATTTTTCAGAGATCTTGCAGAAATATGTAAAAGCCATAGGGTAATGATAATGGTGGTGGAGGGTGGGTCTTCAACTACCAGGGCCTGACATGCCACGCAAAATAATATGTAGGACAGTGTTGTATAGTTGTTACTTCCAATAAATGCAGGCAACATGGACAGTTAATTAACAGATCACAACACATTGGAGGATTGCAGATGTTGTTCTCTAATTCAAGAAAGGGAGTAGAGATAGCTCAGGAAATTATAGACCAGTGAGTCTTACTTCAGTGGTTGGTAAGTTGATGGAAATTATCCTGAGAGGCAGGATTTATGAACATTTGGAGAGGCATAATATGTTTTGTAGTCTGGGGAAACATACACACTCAAGACAACAAATACTTTTTCAGGTTTTAATTCCTTTATCTGTTTTAGATGTTTTAATGCCGGAAGAGGGTCTCAAAACAAAACGAATGAATTTACAACCAGTTCCTGCCATTACAATCTCAGTTTAACTTTTGATCCACACCCTTGTGTATCGACGAATTGTGTATGCAGTATAAAAATACATAAAGCAAACCGCACAAAACTAATGCAAAACTAATACGGTAGTGGCAATTCTGAAGGAACACAATACAAACAACATTAGAATCTCACCAACCCTGTACCTTATACATAGCAGCGCAAATGTAAATGAATACATCTCATCTAAGATGTCTACTCCCTTTTAGTACACACGTGCTGAACTTCCGAACAGAGACTAAAGATTCACGTTATGCGGTTACATTCACAATCAGTCATGATACAATAAAGTTAGACAAAAGGTTCACTTTGGCACAACTTTGACAAGGTATTGCCTGGTAGTTAAATTACAGGAAGACTGACCTGCTTGGCTGGTGAGGAACTTTGCACAAGCCACGCTATCCAGCGTTGATGCCTTTACTCGTGAAAATCTCGAGCATCCACATGTAAAACATGTCAAATTACTGATATTCTCGATTCGCCAAGAAGCATAAGCGAATTCGCATGGATATCGACAGTTAATACTCACCTTTCCTCACCTTGTCCAGTATCTCTGGGAGGAACTTAATCCCAAAGCCCCACCAGCTTCTTCTGCAAAAAACAAAAAACGGTCTCCCCACTATCCCGCGCGTGCGTAATGACATCACCATCTCCACTTAAAGGCACAGACAACTATTCTAGTATTATCCGGATGGATGCCTAAGTACACTTTTAACGACAATGAATAAGATTCGATGGTCACCTGGTTACATATGGTTAGGAATAGTCAGCATGGTTTTGTCAAAGGCAGGTCGTGCCTTATTAGCCTGATTAAATTTTTTGAGGATGTGACTAAAAACATTGATGAAGGTAGAGCTGTAGATGTACTGTATATGAAATTCAGCAAGGCATTTGATAAGGAACCCCATGCAAGGCTTATTGAAAAAGTAAGGAGACATGGGATCCAAAGGCACATTACTTTGTGGATCCAGAACTGACATTCCCACAGAAGGCAAAGAGTTATTGAAAACGGGTCATTTTCTGCATGGAGCCCAGTGACCAGTGGTGTGCCTCAGCGATCTGTTCTGGGAACCCTTCTCTTTGTGATTTTTATAAATGACCTGGATGAGGAAATGGAGGGATGAGTTAGTAAATTTGCTGATGACACAAAGGTTGGGGGTGTTGTGGATAGTGTGGAGGGCTGTCAGAGGTTACTGTGGGACATTGATTGGATGCAAAACTGGGCTGAGAATTGGCAGAAGGAGTTCAACCCAGATAAGTGTGAGGTGGTTCATTTTGGTAGGTCAAATATGATGGCAGAATATAGTATTAATGGTAAGGCTCTTGGTAGTGTGGAGGATCAGAGGGATCTTGGGGTCCGAGACCATAGGACACTCAAAGCTGCTGCGCAGGTTGACTCTGTGGTTAAGAAGGCATACGGTGCATTGGCCTTTATCAACCGTGGTATTGAGTTTAAGAGCCGAGAGGTAATGTTCCAGCTATATAAGACCCTGGTCAGACCCCACTTGGAGTACTATGCTCTGTTCTGGTCACCTCACTACAGGAAAGATGTGGAAACTATAGAAAGGGTGCAGAAGAGATTTACAAGGATATTGCCTGGATTGGGGAGCATTCCTTATGAGAATAGGTTGAGTGAACTCGGCTTTTTCTCCTTGGAACGGCGGAAGATGAGAGGTGACTTGACAGAGGTGTATAAGATGATGAGAGGCATTGATCATGTGGATAGTCAGAGGCTTTTTCCCAGGGCTGAAATGGCTAACATGAGAGGGCACAGTTTTAAGGTGCTTGGAAGTAGGTACAGAGGGGATATCAGGGTAAGTTTTTTACGCAGAGAGTGGTGAATGCGTGGAATGGGCTGTCGGTGATGGTGGTGGAGGCGGATGTGATAGGGTCTTTTAAGAGACTCCTGGATTGGTAAATGGAGCTTAGAAAAAGAGAGGGCTATGGGTAACCCCAGGTAATTTCTAAAGTAAGTACATGTATGGCACAGCATTGTGTGCTGTAGGTTTTCTATGTTTCTATGTTTCTAACAGAAAAGAAACCAACAGGCCTCTGGAGATGAGAATTCTCCTGGTATCATTGCCATGAGAACCCGGGCCTTAGCGGAACAAAGAGATGCTTCGGGCATCAAGTCAGCAAACCCTGATCAACTGATGACTATTGTGGTTAGATGATGTCAGAAGCAATGTTCTGAATCTTTCCATCATAATTTGGTCATGTTGAGATGTTGCACCTTAAGCCGGAGAGTGCATAAAAGTGCCGAGCATCATTCAACCAAGCAATGTGAGCAAACAACTCCAGCAAGGTGAGCAGACCACTCTCTCTCTTGCTGTGAAAGATCAGCTGTAGACACTCCAGGTCGACACCCTTCATCAGGATTGAAGGGAAGAGGGGATTTAACTGATATAAAACAGGTGATAGGTGATCCAGGTTTGGGGGGGGATGGGTAAGGTGATTGGGTGGGGTTGTTTGCATGAGTTGTATTTTCCCTTTTTTCTCTGTGCATTGGATGTTGGTCTTTCTTTTTTTAATTGTGTTCCCTCGGGTTTCTTGCTTTGTGGCTGACTGTGAGCAGACAACTCTTAAGGTTGTATAATGTATACACACTCTGATAATAAATGCACTTTGAATCCTTTGACTCTCAGTGGGAGGAGTGTGTAAACACTGAAATCTCAAACTTCCAGTAACTGTTCTCCCTCTGTGCATTATCCCTGTCTTTTTTATTTCTCCTGATCTGCCAGGTCCACAGTAGTCTGTCTCTTTCCTTACCCCCCAACTCCTTCAACTGACAATCACCCACACACTCCTCCAACTAGTATACCCTCACTACTTCCCTCCCTTCACTCCATGCCCCAGTGTCCTCTCCAATTAGCAGCCATCTCCTCATCCCTCTACCCTCCCAGCTTCCGATATCACTACGTTCTTCCCCCCCTCCCCCATCTGCTTACCGTTCTCCCCACCTGGATCCACCTATTAGTCACTAGCTCGTTTTCCACCCCTTCCCTCCACCTCTTTCTCCTGGTTATTGCCTCTCTTTCCTTCAGTCCATATGATGGGTCTTGATGCAAAACATCAACTGTTCATTTCCCTCCATAGCTGCTGAATTCCCAAAGGGGTCCAGGTCCCAGCATCTGTAGTCTCCTGTGTCTCCAAACGTAAATGCTTCACTTTTTGACCCAGTTGAAATGAATGTGAATGATTCTTGACAGGACCATTCCAGGAAGCAGATGTTTAGGAGCTGGACTGCACAACTAGGGCAGAAGTGGAGGTGGATTCGATGATGGCATTGAATAGGAAGGTGGATATGTGGATAAAAGGACAGAAATTGCCGGGTTGTGGGGAGTGGCTGGGAAATGATTTTCACTGGATTGAACTTGATGGGTTAAATTGCCCCCTTCATGCTGTAACTATTCCATGATCCTGTGATTTTTAAGGAGAACTCAAATTTATGAAATATTTTTGAAAAAAGAGGCTGGTGAAATCAATTCTGATTATTCTGCCACTCTAGTTTCTGTTACCTCCACCTGAGTGCTGCTCCTGAGACAGTACAGGGTGTTCAGGACAATTTAGCAATAGGAATCTATGATAATGGCAGACTATCACAATTTGCAGTGGATTACAGGAAACACTGAATGAAGCAGGGTCATGGTGCAAAGATTGCTGATGTGAAACTTTATCAGTAGTCATATGCTCAATTGTTTGTAATTTACAGTTCACATTCTTCACTGGCTCACATAGCCTCTTTCTCACCTGTAATTAAGTTAGATAGCTCAACAACTACAGTATAATCTTTGTTTTTACTTCAATCCATCTTGACCTGATTATCTTAACTACACATTCTAAAGTTTTAACCAGTGAGGTGATACCTTGCAATCATACAGCCTATGGAGACAAGAAAAGAGCATCGCTTTGCAACTTTTGAACAACTGTCTGTAAAGTTCAACCTACCCAACACTCATTTCTTCAGATATCTCCAAATTAGACATTTTATCAACCCTTTAATACCAAATTTTCCTGAGGTACCTGATAGAAATGTTGTGGACTTGTTTCTTCGTATGAACCCTTTGGGTAAAGGTTTAATATCCACTGTTCGGGATATGTTAGCGATTTTGAGGCGAGCCCCCTTTGACAAAATTAAAACTGCCTGGGAGCATGATTTAGATTTTCCTCTGTCTGACGAGGTTTGGGATTCAATTCTCAAGTCAGTTAATACAACTTCTTTATGTGCTCGCCACTGCCTTTTACAGTTCAAGGTTGTACACAGGGCTCATATGTCTAAAACTAAATTATCGCGGTTCTATCCTGATATTAGTCCCTGTTGCGACAAGTGTAAAGGGGGCGAGGCTTCACTTATTCATATGTACTGGGCTTGTCCTAGCTTGGAGAAATTCTGGAGAGATGTCTTTTTAACTTTATCCCATATTCTTAATTGCTACTTGGAACCTAACCCTCTGATTGCTCTCTTCGGCACCTTGGGAGAAGTTAACACGCATCTGTACATTGGGTTAGGTACATATACAATGCCGTACATTGTCTTTTGCCTCTCTTTTGGCCAGACATGCAGACCTTCTTAAGTGGAGAGATGTTGCCCCACCCACTCATGCTCAATGGCTCAGAGACATTATGTCCTGCTTAGACCTCGAAAAGATTCATTATTCACTTCTTAATTCAGACATAAAGTTCCAAAAGGTGTGGGGACCTTTTCTTGAATATTTTCATAATTCCCGTTTGGATTAAGGGTTCTTCCCTCTTTTTTTCCTTTTGCGTTTAAATCCCTTACTCCCAGCTTCTTTCAGTTAAGATTTATGTTTTTTTTTGACGATTAAAGAAGAGGAAGTACCGGCGCTTTTAAGGAATATAAAAGTGGATAAGTCTCCGGGTCCGGACAAGATAATCCCTAGGACCTTGAGGGAAGTTAGTGTGGAAATAGCAGGGGCTCTGACAGAAATATTTCAAATGTCATCAGAAACGGGGATGGTGCCGGAGGATTGGCATATTGCTCATGTGGTTCCATTGTTTAAAAAGGGTTCTAAGACTAAACCAAGCAATTATCGGCCTGTGAGTTTGACGTCAGTGGTGGGTAAATTGATAGAAAGTATTCTTAGAGATGGTATATATAATTATCTGGATAGACAGGGTCTGATTAGGAACAGTCAACACGGATTTGTGTGTGGAAGGTCATGTTTGACAAATCTTACTGAATTTTTTGATGAGGTTACTAGGAAATTTGACGAGGGTAAAGCGGTGGATGCTGTCTATATGGACTTCAGTAAGGCTTTTGACAAGGTTCCACATGGAAGTTTAGTTAGGAAGGTTCAATCGTTAGGCATTAATATCGAAGTAGTAAAATGGATTCAACAGTGGCTGGATGGGAGACGCCAGAGAGTAGTGGTGGATAACTGTGTGTCAGGTTGGAGGACGGTGTGTAGTGGTGTGCCTCAGGGATCTGTATTGGGTCCAATGTTGTTTGTGATATACATTAATGATCTGGATGATGGGGTGGTAAATTGGATTAGTAAGTATGCAGATGATACTAAGATTGGTGGAGTTGTGGATAATGAAGTAGGTTTTCAAAGCTTGCAGAGAGATTTAGGCCAGTTAGAAGAGTGGGCTGAAAGATGGCAGATGAAGTTTAATGCTGAAAAATGTGAGGTGCTACATTTTGGTAGGACTAATCAAAATAGGGCATACATGGTAAATGGTAGGGCATTGAAGAATGCAGTAGAACAGAGGGATCTAGGAATAATGGTGCATAGTTCCCTGAAGGTGGAATCTCATGTGGATAGCATGGTGAAGAAAGCTTTTGGTATGCTGGCCTTTATTAATCAGAGCATTGAGTATAGGAGTTGGGATGTAATGTTGAAATTGTATGGCATTGGTAAGGCCAAATTTGGAGTATTGTGTACAGTTCTGGTCACTGAATTATAGGAAAGATGTCAATAAAATTGAGAGAGTACAGAGGAGATTTACTAGAATGTTGCCTGGGACTTCTCTGTTCTTGGCCACAATTGTCTGCCTGACACAACAGCCCATATCTCATAAAATACTAGTTTGAAAGCTCATCTTGCCCATATACTCTGGTCTTCTGTGATCTTCCCTTCTCAGCAGTCTCCTCACACTGTGAAACCAATAGTAAGCAAGGGCTAGTCTACGGTTGTTTCTGAAAATCCCGCTACTCCTTCTCCTCGGCCTGTTTTGAGTTTCAAGGTCTGGCAGGATAAGTGACAACAATGCTGATGTGGCCACTGAAACATTCAAAATGAAGTTATCACATTGTCACATCCGTAATAAGGAAAATAATTTACAACTTTTATATACCTTGATCCAGCATTTTCTAAGCATTCCCTCTGCACAAACTCTGTGGACAAAACCTCTGAAAGGGCTACAGATGTGTGGCTGTGCTATATTAGTTTGGTTGCAAATCATTCAGTGGAAATGGTCTTTTTGCTTGATGTTCACCCTTCCCTAAATGGAAAGTGATCCTCCGGGGATCAGCTTGCTGTGTCCTGGTTATTGGTGCAAATTTCTGATGATAGTTTTGTAGGACTGAGATTTTTAATCAAATGGCAGTACAGGGAAAATGATCAAAAGCCTATGAGGGTAAGAGTGAGGGTAGGGGGGAGGGATAGAATTGGTAAAGTTAAGCCTGTGGACTTGGAGAGCGGGAAAGAGATGGTAGATCAGAAATTGGAGTTAAGGCCTTGAATAGGTGAAGAGCATCAGTATGAAGTGGCAGGGAAGGAGGAGGGAAAGGAGTGAAGACAGACCTGAATGCTGTACACATATGGCTGCACAAAGTCATGGAATGTTTCAATTTCTGGGGTGTTGCAGATGGAATTAAACTTTTTGTAATTGTCAGCAAACATTCTTCCATTAGCTTTTGGAGAGAAGGTCATTCAGAAATATGCTGAAGGTGGTTGGGCCAAGGAATGCCTTGAGGAATTCCTGTAGTAGTATGTTAAGGTTAGGACGATTAACCCACATCTGCTGTTGTGTCTGGTGTACTCTGACCATGGGTGAGTTTTCCTTTGGATTCTTATTGACATTACTGGGGATCCTTGATGCTACAATCAAATGCTGCCTTGATGTCGAGAGCAGTGACTCCCGCTTCATGTCTAGAATTTGGCTCTTGATCTACTTTCATCAAGGCTGTAATGAGTTCGACAGCACAGTGATCCTGGCGAGACTCAGACTGGACAACAGTGAGTAGGCTAATGGTGAGTGAATGCTGCTTGGTCGTACTTCTGTTTACACTTACCATCATTCTGCTTATAATTGAAAGTAGACAGATTCAGCATTTAGAACAGTCCTGCTTTTCAAGGACTTGGACATACATGGGTAATTTTTCTATTGGCCTGGTAGATGGTACTGTTGCAACTGGTTCAGCTAGGGACATAGCTAATTCTGAAGCACATGTTTTCATCAAGTTTTACCTTAACCAGTGTTCTCAGATAACGCAGAGAATGTACTAAACAGACTGAAGTCTGCCTTCTGAGATCTTGGAGGAAGCTAGACTTCAGACTTTCCTGCTGAATTTGGCTACAAATCATTCAGCTTTCTTTGGTGGACACACTTGACCCAACTTTCATTGACAATGGGGACGTTCTAGGCAAATTGTCCTCCTCCATTGAGTTGTTTAATTGCCTATCATAAAACTTGACTGGATTTGGTCAGACTACAAAACTTTAATCATGGGTTTGTTCCATGACAAGCAAAAGATACACTGAAGTGGAGGTGGATTCGATGATGGCATTGAATAGGAAGGTGGATATGTGGATAAAAGGACAGAAATTGCCGGGTTGTGGGGAGTGGCTGGGAAATGATTTTCACTGGATTGAACTTGATGGGTTAAATTGCCCCCTTCATGCTGTAACTATTCCATGATCCTGTGATTTTTAAGGAGAACTCAAATTTATGAAATATTTTTGAAAAAAGAGGCTGGTGAAATCAATTCTGATTATTCTGCCACTCTAGTTTCTGTTACCTCCACCTGAGTGCTGCTCCTGAGACAGTACAGGGTGTTCAGGACAATTTAGCAATAGGAATCTATGATAATGGCAGACTATCACAATTTGCAGTGGATTACAGGAAACACTGAATGAAGCAGGGTCATGGTGCAAAGATTGCTGATGTGAAACTTTATCAGTAGTCATATGCTCAATTGTTTGTAATTTACAGTTCACATTCTTCACTGGCTCACATAGCCTCTTTCTCACCTGTAATTAAGTTAGATAGCTCAACAACTACAGTATAATCTTTGTTTTTACTTCAATCCATCTTGACCTGATTATCTTAACTACACATTCTAAAGTTTTAACCAGTGAGGTGATACCTTGCAATCATACAGCCTATGGAGACAAGAAAAGAGCATCGCTTTGCAACTTTTGAACAACTGTCTGTAAAGTTCAACCTACCCAACACTCATTTCTTCAGATATCTCCAAATTAGACATTTTATCAACCCTTTAATACCAAATTTTCCTGAGGTACCTGATAGAAATGTTGTGGACTTGTTTCTTCGTATGAACCCTTTGGGTAAAGGTTTAATATCCACTGTTCGGGATATGTTAGCGATTTTGAGGCGAGCCCCCTTTGACAAAATTAAAACTGCCTGGGAGCATGATTTAGATTTTCCTCTGTCTGACGAGGTTTGGGATTCAATTCTCAAGTCAGTTAATACAACTTCTTTATGTGCTCGCCACTGCCTTTTACAGTTCAAGGTTGTACACAGGGCTCATATGTCTAAAACTAAATTATCGCGGTTCTATCCTGATATTAGTCCCTGTTGCGACAAGTGTAAAGGGGGCGAGGCTTCACTTATTCATATGTACTGGGCTTGTCCTAGCTTGGAGAAATTCTGGAGAGATGTCTTTTTAACTTTATCCCATATTCTTAATTGCTACTTGGAACCTAACCCTCTGATTGCTCTCTTCGGCACCTTGGGAGAAGTTAACACGCATCTGTACATTGGGTTAGGTACATATACAATGCCGTACATTGTCTTTTGCCTCTCTTTTGGCCAGACATGCAGACCTTCTTAAGTGGAGAGATGTTGCCCCACCCACTCATGCTCAATGGCTCAGAGACATTATGTCCTGCTTAGACCTCGAAAAGATTCATTATTCACTTCTTAATTCAGACATAAAGTTCCAAAAGGTGTGGGGACCTTTTCTTGAATATTTTCATAATTCCCGTTTGGATTAAGGGTTCTTCCCTCTTTTTTTCCTTTTGCGTTTAAATCCCTTACTCCCAGCTTCTTTCAGTTAAGATTTATGTTTTTTTTTGACGATTAAAGAAGAGGAAGTACCGGCGCTTTTAAGGAATATAAAAGTGGATAAGTCTCCGGGTCCGGACAAGATAATCCCTAGGACCTTGAGGGAAGTTAGTGTGGAAATAGCAGGGGCTCTGACAGAAATATTTCAAATGTCATCAGAAACGGGGATGGTGCCGGAGGATTGGCATATTGCTCATGTGGTTCCATTGTTTAAAAAGGGTTCTAAGACTAAACCAAGCAATTATCGGCCTGTGAGTTTGACGTCAGTGGTGGGTAAATTGATAGAAAGTATTCTTAGAGATGGTATATATAATTATCTGGATAGACAGGGTCTGATTAGGAACAGTCAACACGGATTTGTGTGTGGAAGGTCATGTTTGACAAATCTTACTGAATTTTTTGATGAGGTTACTAGGAAATTTGACGAGGGTAAAGCGGTGGATGCTGTCTATATGGACTTCAGTAAGGCTTTTGACAAGGTTCCACATGGAAGTTTAGTTAGGAAGGTTCAATCGTTAGGCATTAATATCGAAGTAGTAAAATGGATTCAACAGTGGCTGGATGGGAGACGCCAGAGAGTAGTGGTGGATAACTGTGTGTCAGGTTGGAGGACGGTGTGTAGTGGTGTGCCTCAGGGATCTGTATTGGGTCCAATGTTGTTTGTGATATACATTAATGATCTGGATGATGGGGTGGTAAATTGGATTAGTAAGTATGCAGATGATACTAAGATTGGTGGAGTTGTGGATAATGAAGTAGGTTTTCAAAGCTTGCAGAGAGATTTAGGCCAGTTAGAAGAGTGGGCTGAAAGATGGCAGATGAAGTTTAATGCTGAAAAATGTGAGGTGCTACATTTTGGTAGGACTAATCAAAATAGGGCATACATGGTAAATGGTAGGGCATTGAAGAATGCAGTAGAACAGAGGGATCTAGGAATAATGGTGCATAGTTCCCTGAAGGTGGAATCTCATGTGGATAGCATGGTGAAGAAAGCTTTTGGTATGCTGGCCTTTATTAATCAGAGCATTGAGTATAGGAGTTGGGATGTAATGTTGAAATTGTATGGCATTGGTAAGGCCAAATTTGGAGTATTGTGTACAGTTCTGGTCACTGAATTATAGGAAAGATGTCAATAAAATTGAGAGAGTACAGAGGAGATTTACTAGAATGTTGCCTGGGACTTCTCTGTTCTTGGCCACAATTGTCTGCCTGACACAACAGCCCATATCTCATAAAATACTAGTTTGAAAGCTCATCTTGCCCATATACTCTGGTCTTCTGTGATCTTCCCTTCTCAGCAGTCTCCTCACACTGTGAAACCAATAGTAAGCAAGGGCTAGTCTACGGTTGTTTCTGAAAATCCCGCTACTCCTTCTCCTCGGCCTGTTTTGAGTTTCAAGGTCTGGCAGGATAAGTGACAACAATGCTGATGTGGCCACTGAAACATTCAAAATGAAGTTATCACATTGTCACATCCGTAATAAGGAAAATAATTTACAACTTTTATATACCTTGATCCAGCATTTTCTAAGCATTCCCTCTGCACAAACTCTGTGGACAAAACCTCTGAAAGGGCTACAGATGTGTGGCTGTGCTATATTAGTTTGGTTGCAAATCATTCAGTGGAAATGGTCTTTTTGCTTGATGTTCACCCTTCCCTAAATGGAAAGTGATCCTCCGGGGATCAGCTTGCTGTGTCCTGGTTATTGGTGCAAATTTCTGATGATAGTTTTGTAGGACTGAGATTTTTAATCAAATGGCAGTACAGGGAAAATGATCAAAAGCCTATGAGGGTAAGAGTGAGGGTAGGGGGGAGGGATAGAATTGGTAAAGTTAAGCCTGTGGACTTGGAGAGCGGGAAAGAGATGGTAGATCAGAAATTGGAGTTAAGGCCTTGAATAGGTGAAGAGCATCAGTATGAAGTGGCAGGGAAGGAGGAGGGAAAGGAGTGAAGACAGACCTGAATGCTGTACACATATGGCTGCACAAAGTCATGGAATGTTTCAATTTCTGGGGTGTTGCAGATGGAATTAAACTTTTTGTAATTGTCAGCAAACATTCTTCCATTAGCTTTTGGAGAGAAGGTCATTCAGAAATATGCTGAAGGTGGTTGGGCCAAGGAATGCCTTGAGGAATTCCTGTAGTAGTATGTTAAGGTTAGGACGATTAACCCACATCTGCTGTTGTGTCTGGTGTACTCTGACCATGGGTGAGTTTTCCTTTGGATTCTTATTGACATTACTGGGGATCCTTGATGCTACAATCAAATGCTGCCTTGATGTCGAGAGCAGTGACTCCCGCTTCATGTCTAGAATTTGGCTCTTGATCTACTTTCATCAAGGCTGTAATGAGTTCGACAGCACAGTGATCCTGGCGAGACTCAGACTGGACAACAGTGAGTAGGCTAATGGTGAGTGAATGCTGCTTGGTCGTACTTCTGTTTACACTTACCATCATTCTGCTTATAATTGAAAGTAGACAGATTCAGCATTTAGAACAGTCCTGCTTTTCAAGGACTTGGACATACATGGGTAATTTTTCTATTGGCCTGGTAGATGGTACTGTTGCAACTGGTTCAGCTAGGGACATAGCTAATTCTGAAGCACATGTTTTCATCAAGTTTTACCTTAACCAGTGTTCTCAGATAACGCAGAGAATGTACTAAACAGACTGAAGTCTGCCTTCTGAGATCTTGGAGGAAGCTAGACTTCAGACTTTCCTGCTGAATTTGGCTACAAATCATTCAGCTTTCTTTGGTGGACACACTTGACCCAACTTTCATTGACAATGGGGACGTTCTAGGCAAATTGTCCTCCTCCATTGAGTTGTTTAATTGCCTATCATAAAACTTGACTGGATTTGGTCAGACTACAAAACTTTAATCATGGGTTTGTTCCATGACAAGCAAAAGATACACTGTCTTGAACTCTTGCCAATACAAGGGCCACTCCAGAGAACTATTGGGTATAAAGCAATCAACTTAATCTAAGATCCCTCTCACTTCAGGCATTCCCTTTTCTCCCGCTTCCCGTCAAGCTCTGTAGTTTCTCTGTAGCTATGCTATATTGCACTATATTCTGCCTTCCATCTTTCACTTTTGCTACTTCGATGTACTTAAGAATGACCATGCTGGATAGCATGAAAACTGAAGCTTTTCACATTTTCTTAGCACATGTGACAATAATACACCAATATCAGTACCCTACAATTTACAACCAACACTCAGGTGGACACTGTGCAACCTGTTTAGGATCACAGTGCAGTTCTGCAGGGATGTAATGCATTTATAGTGTTAGAATATAGTCTTACTTGGTCATCAAACTCTCAGAAGATCATGATGCTCTGGGGAAACGTTATGCAGCCCTACCAGGATACAAGTGGATACTTTATGGTCCAATTATTAGTCAATCCAGGGCATAAGTGCTGGCCATTTGGAGTTTGAACTACCTTCCTTTTTTAAATTGCATTTTCCCTCCGGTACTCTGATTTCCTCTCATGTCCCAAGGATGCTGCTGGTTGATAGGTGAATTGGTATAGTGTAGGATAAAAGAATCAATTGGCGTGGAAGGGATTCCATAAGACCATAAGACCATAAGACAAAGGAGCAGAAATAGGTCATTTGGCCCATCGAGTCTGCTCCGCCATTTTATCATGAGCTGATCCATTTTATCCTATTTAGTCCCACTGCCCCGCCTTCTCACCATAACCTTTGATGCCCTGGCTACTCAGATACCTATCAATCTCTGCCTTAAATACACCCAATGACTTGGCCTCCACTGCTGCCCGTGGCAACAAATTCCATAGATTCACCACCCTCTGACTAAAAAAATTCTTCGCATTTCTGTTCTGAAAGGGCGCCCTTCAATCCTGAAGTCATGCCCTCTCATACTAGACTCCCCCATCATGGGAAACAACTTTGCCACATCCACTCTGTTCATGCCTTTTAACATTCAAAATGTTTCTATGGGGACAAGGGAAGAAAAATGAAATTAGTGTGCATGGGCGCTTGATAGTTGGTCAGATGTGGTGAAGAGCCTGTTTCCAGACTGTGTGACACCACAACAGAGAAAGGCAGAGCAGTCCTGAGGGAACAATGCAATCTGAAATGGTCAACACACGCGCAAATGCTGGAGGAACTCAGGCAGCATCTATGGTAGGAAATGAACAGTCAACATGTTGGACTGAGATCCTTCATCAGGACTCATTTCCTTCCATAGATGCTGCCTTATTTATTGAGTTCCTTCACCACTTTGTGTGTGTTCTCAGGGTTTCCAGCATCTGCAGAAGCTCCTGTGAGTCTGAAGCAGTGACTGTGTGGTTCTACTACAAAATAGCAAAGTCCTTAAAGGACATTACAGCTGAAGGGTGGACTGCATTTGTGCAAATAATCCGAGCTGCAAATATTAGGCCAGCTACATGACAGGCTAAGGTTCAGTTCATATTTGATCTTCACTTCTAAGGGCAACTCAAAGAGACGATCTGCACAGAGCCGTACACGTTGGACGTTGATTGCTGCAGGCCTGCTTCCTTTGCTTGGTGGAGAGACAGGCACAGAGGAAGAAGTGTCACCTCAGTTTTAGTGAGGACTAGACCTTAAGCCACCGGCTTGTGTTGTAGCTTGGTGTCCAGGCTCAGCTGAGGGTGGTCTCTCCCGTCGGTGCTGCCCTCTGCCCTCTGGAAAAGGGCGAATGGTATGCTGGCATTCGTAGCAAGAGGATTCGCGTACAGGAGCAGGGAGGTACTACTGCAGTTGTACAAGGCCTTGGTGAGACCACACCTGGAGTATTGTGTACAGTTTTGGTCCCCAAATCTGAGGAAAGACATTCTTGCCATAGAGGGAGTACAAAGAAGGTTCACCAGGTTGATTCCTGGAATGGCAGGACTTCCATATGATGAAAGAATGGATCGACTAGGCTTATACTCTCTGGAATTTAGAAGTTTGAGGGGGGATCTGATTGAAACGTATAAAATTCTAAAGGGATTGGACAGGCTAGATGCAGGAAGATTGTTCCCGATGTTGGGGAAGTCCAGAATGAGGGGTCACAGTTTGAGGATAAAGGGGAAGCCTTTTAGGAATGAGATGAGGAGAAACTTCTTCACACAGAGAGTGGTGAATCTGTGGAATTCTCTGTCACAGGAAACAGTTGAGGCCAGTACATTGGCTATATTTAAGAGGGAGTTAGATATGGCCCTTGTGGCTAAAGGGATCAGGGGGTATGGAGAGAAGGCAGGTATAGAGTTCTGAGTTGGATGATCAGCCATGATCGTACTGAATGGCTGTGCAGGCTCGAAGGGCCGAATGGCCTACTCCTGCACCTATTTTCTATGTTTCTATGTTTCTTTCTTTGATCGGTGGAATTCCAGGCTGGACTGCAGGGAACCACCAATTTGTGGGACTTGTTGCTAAGGGTCTTGAAATAAAAATGTGTTTTCTTAGTGACTATGCTTTGTTTTCTCTTTCTCAATATTTTGAATGTGCTTGTATATTTTTGCACCTTGGCCCTGGAGGAATGATGGCTCATTTGACTGTATCCATGTATGGTTTGAATGACAATTATAATTGATTTGATTTGATTGAATTGATACACTAGAGTGGCTGAAGGTATAAATCTTAAATAGTTCTTTTACTGACACATACACGAAAGTTTTGGATTGAAATTTACTTTTTGGGGTGTGAGTTTGTCTAACCGAGCTGGATTCAAACATTAGCTAGGATAGAAGTTGCTAACTGTGAACTGTGTATACTCTTTATGTAGCAGATATACAGTGTTACAGTATGTAAAATACACTTAACTTTTGCTCGCCAGATAATGGGAAAGACTGAGCCATACACAGAGGTCTATTATATAACAATTTTATTTAACAATCCAATTCTTAATAAAATATTATAAGGTTTTGAAGGTATCAGCTTTAGTAATTAATTTCCAACTTTAAGAATGATACAAATATAAAATCACACATTCACATTGAATATAGGACTTGGTCTAGCACTGTGGTTGACTTTTTGACTGTAGACTTGCTTTGCTGATGACCATTAGATATCAAAATGACATCAGTCTTCTCTACCCATTTGCAGTCTGCCACCTCATGCCATTCCAAATTCATTTTCCGCATCAATTAACAGGGGGTTTAATGACATTTTAAAAATTGCAGTACTGCTTTTAAACACCTTTGTGACTCTTGTTCCGACGTGTTCCTGCTTGAGAGCACTGAATTATGCAAACTGTCCTGAAGTTTTCAGATGAATCCTGAAAGGTTAGCCATTTAGTACAGATGGGATACAATCTTGAGCAGCTTTACCATGGTGATCTGATTTCAATCAGCAAAGAAAAAGAAGAAACTATGGTTACTCCATTTTCCACCATGTCCTTGCTTTATGCATTGGAGTTTCACTCTAACGTTGCTCTTCACAGCACACAACTGACGGGCTGGCAACAATATCAATTGATATTAATATCGACTGAAGACAGTACATCCCAAAATGTTCATTAAGGAAGAAACTCTAATAACATAATCAATACACTCCTACTGCAATATCCAAAGTCTATTAATTGCGAGCAGTTGTGTTAATCACCTTTCACAATAAGTCTGTTCAAAGAGATGTTGGTCCGCTTTTTCTTTCTAAGTATTTGCAGTGGCTGCTTCATTCGGTTCCTAAATTCTTTTATGTTCGTCATGCACAGGAGGAAAATGAAAACTCCCTAAAACACAAACATTCTCAAGTTAATCACTTACTATATGATATGCATTTTTCCGAATGCAACAGTGATTAATTATTTTAATAAATGCAAGTTCAAGTGTTTATATTGGGAAATAAGAAAGATAGATTTAGCCCTAAATTTGTCTGAATAACAGAAAACATATATTTTTATGTCAGCTTCTTCAAGCACCAGCATGAAAGGTGATAATTCTAAAAGAAACGCATCCTTAAACTCCTGGACGAAGAACTCTGGACACTCCTCTGCAAATGGATCTTTTTTATTTCCTGGTCAACGGCTGCAATCAGTAAGGCCAGTTGACATAATCTCCTCCATGATTATCCTCAGTACTAAAGCCCAGAAGGCTCTGCACTCAGCTCCATACTTTCTACACACTCATGACTCTGTGGCTCGGTTCTCCTCTAATTCCACTTGTAGGTTTGCAGGTGACACCTGTGTTGTGGGGTGGATCTCAAAGGATGATGAAGGTGGAGTACAAGAAAGTAGAGAGGCAAGTAGCAGGATGTCAAGATGACAACTGCTTCTTCAGTTGAAGACGCTGGTCATTGTTTTCAGGAAGTAAAATGGACTACATACACCTGTCTGTATCAGTGGTGCTAATTCATGATGGTAATGGTTAAGTGCTTCAATTCCTAGGTATAAGTATTCCTGATCAGGCTGTATGGATGGTATGGACAAGAAAACACACCAATGCCTCTGCTTCCTCAAACAGCCAGAGAAATTTAGCTATTTTTGCAGCTGCACAATAGAAGGATCCTATCTGGATGCAGTACAGCTTAGTATGGCAACTGCTCTACCCAAGACCACACGAAATTGCCCACCTCCACTGAATTCATCTATACTTTTCACTCCCTTGGGGAAAGCAGCCAACATAATCAAAGGCCCCTTCCACCTTGGTCATTCGCTCTTCTTCCCTCTCCTGTTCAGCACAGAAACACAATCTTTCCACTCTATGTTGGTAAATGTTACAATAATGAATCAATGCTAATTTTTATCCCAGTTTTGACATAATTTCAAGCATGACTCCAGATGAATATAGATACAGAAACCTTTTTTCAATTTGTTTTTTGATCACAACAATGCTTGTCTGGATCTAAAGGGTGCATTGGCTCTAAAATTACTCATTACTGTACTCTGATATATTATTGGCATATGAACAGTATAACAAGTCCTCGCCTTCCAACTGGAGCAGGAACCCATGGCTTGAAAATTCAGTGCTGCGCTGGTAGTTATGTTACTTTGAGCACCCTGTTATCTTCTGGCAGAGTTCCAGAGTAATCAAAATGTATTTGAAGGAAAGCCAAGTAGTTCACATTGTACAGGGTAATTTGAAGTGCAATAAATGTGATGTGTTGGTTGTCAGTGAAAAACATAGGCCAGCAGAAATCTGGCACCTTCCACACTGCTAGAGTTGAGAGTGCTTTAAAAATACATTTGTTTTGAGTTCCCTTACCTGGAAAGAGTTCAATATACAAAAAATTGTGCTGAAAAAGGCGTATGTTACTTCAATAAGCATTAAATAACCAATGACCCAGCTGATGCCCAATGTCACGGTGTTAGCAAATATTACGGCAAAATTCCTTTGAAGAGTTTTCTTAAATTCTCTATAAAAATAAAGATAAGTTTCAGTTGATAATTTTTAATAGAACGTGAAAGGCACTCATGCAGACTGGTTCATTTAAATTTACTTGACGAAGTATCATATTGTTCAGATATTATTGTTAGATTTACAGTTAGAGAATATGACAGTGTTACTGAAGACATACTTGTACCAATGTTCACAAATTAGCAAAATATATTCACAGAGGAATGTTTTCCATCTTCACACTAGATGGCGGGGAATGAAAAGTTATAGATCTCCTATAAGTTTGTGGATGACACGAAGCTGGGTGGCAGTGTTAGCTGTGAGGAGGATGCTAAGAGGATGCAGGGTGACTTGGATAGGTTGGGTGAGTGGGCAAATTCATGGCAGATGCAATTTAATGTGGATAAATGTGAATTTATCCACTTTGGTGGCAAAAATAGGAAAACAGATTATTATCTGAATGGTGGCCGATTAGGAAAAGGGGAGGTGCAACGAGACCTGGGTGTCATTATACACCAGTCATTGAAAGTGGGCATGCAGGTACAGCAGGCGGTGAAAAAGGCGAATGGTATGCTGGCATTTATAGCAAGAGGATTTGAGTACAGGAGCAGGGAGGTACTACTGCAGTTGTACAAGGCCTTGGTGAGACCACACCTGGAGTATTGTGTGCAGTTTTGGTCCCCTAATCTGAGGAAAGACATCCTTGCCATAGAGGGAGTACAGAGAAGGTTCACCAGATTGATTCCTGGGATGGCAGGACTTTCATATGAAGAAAGACTGGATGAACTGGGCTTGTACTCGTTGGAATTTAGAAGATTGAGGGGGGATCTGATTGAAACGTATAAGATCCTAAAGGGATTGGACAGGCTAGATGCAGGAAGATTGTTCCCGATGTTGGGGAAGTCCAGAACGAGGGGTCACAGTTTGAGGATAGAGGGGAAGCCTTTTAGGACCGAGATTAGGAAAAACTTCTTCACACAGAGAGTGGTGAATCTGTGGAATTCTCTGCCACAGGAAACAGTTGAGGCCAGTTCATTGGCTATATTTAAGAGGGAGTTAGATATGGCCCTTGTGGCTACGGGGGTCAGGGGGTATGGAGGGAAGGCTGGGGCGGTGTTCTGAGTTGGATGATCAGCCATGATCATAATAAATGGCGGTGCAGGCTCGAAGGGCCGAATGGCCTACTCCTGCACCTATTTTCTATGTTTCTATATGTCTCGGCTCTTGTTAAATTCAGTTCTCAAAACATTTCAGGTGATCTTCAGATATGATTCTGCTCAATGCTGAAGTTCATTTATGATTTTATGAACTCAAAATATCAATTAAACCATGGAACATATATTCTTTCCATTACGTGTGAAATGAGTGATTTTAATCAGTGGTTTGTAAATGCATTAGTTCCCTGTGATGCAGTTACAAGCATTTGAAAGCTTATTGTACCTACAACGTCATACAATTAATGGGATTTTTAAAAAGTACATGGATGTTATTCCAAATATTTTTACGTTAATAATTTTAATTTGTTTGTAATTCCAACTTTTAAAGTGCCCATGCACAAGTCTCATTACAACCTCAACACTTGCCCACTCTTCATTAGTATTGTGAGTGGGATAGGAAGACTGTATACATTAGTTGGTTTGGATTAGGGGTTCCCAACCTTTTTCATGCCATGGACCCCATCATTTACAGAGGACCCTGTGGACCCCAGGTTCTGAACCCTTAATTTGATTGTGCAGAACTCAATGCCACAGCATAAACTCGGATAAGGAGAACGATAGTAAGGTAAGGGAATCTTGGATGACCTGAGAGGTCTTAAATTTAGGTAGGAAGGAAAAAGAAGCAAACGTGAGGCTTTAGAAGCTAAAATTAGGCTTGGCCCTTGCCAATAGTAAGAAAGTGTTCAAGAAGGCAATTAAGTAGGCCAAACAGGGGCCATGAAATGTCTTTAGCGAGCAAGATCAAGGAGATTCCCAAGGCGATTTATAAATATAGTAAGAAAAAATGAGAGTGACACAAGAGAGGGTAGGTCTACTCAACAATAAAAGAGGGAATGCATGCTTGGGGTCAGAGTAACTGGCATTGTACTGCAGGACAGGAAAATTGCAAATGTTATTCCGCTATTTAAGAAAGGTGGGAGACAGCAGAAGGGAAACTATAGACCTGTTGGCCTGACATCAGTGGTTGTGGAGTTGTTGGAATTGATTGTTAGGGATGAGATTACAGAGTACCTGGAGGCACATGACATGATAGGACAAAGCCAACATGGTTTCCTGAAAGAAAAATCCTGCCTGACTAACCTACTACAATTCTTTGAGGAAATTACAGGCATGGTCGACAAAGGAGATGCAATAGACATGGTGTACTTGGATTTTCAGAAGGCCTTTGACAAGGTACCGCACATGAGGCTGCTTAACAAAATAAGTTCCCATGGAATTACAGAGAAGTTACTAACATGGGTGGAGCATTGGCTGGTCGGAAGAAAACAGAGAGTGGGAATAAAGGGATCCTATTCTGGCTGGCTGCCAGTTTCTAGTGATGTTCCACAGGGGTTGGTGTTGGGACTGCTGCTTTTTATGATGTATGTCAATGATTTGGACTATGGAATTAATGGATTTGTGTCTAAATTTGCTGATGATACAAAGATATGTAGACAAGTGGGTAGTGCTGAGGAAACAGAGCCTGCAGAGAGAATTAGATAGTTTAGGGGAATGGACAAAGAAGCAGCAAATGAAATACAATGCTGGAAAGTGTATGGTCATGCACTTTGGTGGAAGAAATAGAGAATTCAAAATGCAGAGATGCAAAGGGACTTGGAAGTCCTGGTGCAAGATACCCTAAATGTTAACCTCCAGGTTGAGTCAGTTGTGAAAAAGGTGACTGCAATGTTGGCATTGATTTCTAGAGGAATAGAATACAAGAGCAGGGATATGATCTTGAGGCTCTATAAGGCACTCGTGAGATCACATTTGGAGTATTGTGTGCAGTTTTGGGCTCCTTATTTTCGAAAGGATATACTGACATTGGAGAGGGTTCAGAGGAGATTCATGAAATGATTCCAGGAATGAAAGGGTTACTGTATGAGGAACATCTGGCAGCTCTTGGGCTGTATTCCCTGGAGTTCAGGAGAATGAGGGGGGAATCTCATAGAAACATTCCAAATGTTAAAAGGTCTGAACAGATTAGGTATGGCAAAGTTATTTCCCATTGTAGGGGATTCTAGGACAAGAGGGCACGACTTTAGGATTGAAGGACGTCCTTTTAGAACAGAGATGTGGAGAAAGTACTTTACTCAGAGGGTGGTAAATCTGTGGAACTTGTTGCCATGAGCGGCTGTAGAGAACAAGTCATTGGGTGTATTTAAGGCAGAGATAGAAACGTTCTTGATCAGCCAGGGCATCGAAGGGTATGGGCATAAGGCAGGGGAGTGGGGATGACTGGAAGAATTGGATCAGCCCGTGATTTAATGGCAGAGCAGACTTGATGGGCTGAATGGCCTACTTCTGCTCCTATATCTTATGGTCTTATCTTAAGTACTAAACATGTACTTAATGTCAATATTTACTGAGAAGGATTTGGAAGACAGGGAAGGCAATGTGGAGCATACTGATGTATTGGGACAATTTGAGATTAACAAGAGGTAGTATTGGAGGGCTGGGTCTTCAGAAAAAACATTAAATTGGATAAGTCCTCAAGGTCTTCAGTAAAGCATTTGACAAGGTCCCTCTGTTGCAAGCACGAGGCTGAGGACAAACCCAACTTCAGGACACAGGCATGAAGGCAGAGTCATGAGGCGTTAGCACCACCGCCATCAGGGAACCAGTATCCAGGAGAGTCTTTGCACAGAGACAAGGTTTGTGTAGAGTATCCAGGAAACAAGGCAGAGCTTAGAACTGACAGTCCCAAGGAATCAGGAAACAAGGTTTATTCACACTAGAGTCAACCAACAAACTGGCAAAGCATGGCTGTGCCACCTGAGTTTTATCCTATGTTTCCTAATGGGAACCAAGTGTGCTGTAATTAGTGGAACTGGGAATGATTGGAAGTCAGACGAGGGGATTAAGGCCCAATTAAGGAGGTAATAGCAAGATGGGGAATTGCCAGACAGGACCATGACACCCTCATCGTATGCTGATTCAGAAGATAAAGATGAATTATATTCGGGGTGAATTGAAAGACTGGAATCAGAACTAGCTTGTCCATTGAAGACAGAGAGTAGCGGTGAAAGGCTGTTATTTAGGCTGGAGTTCCATGACCAGTTCTGTTCTGCAAGGATAGGTACTGGGATCTCTGTTTGTGATATGCACCAATGATTTGGATGAAAATGTAGATGGGTGATCCAAGATTGGTGGAGTTGTGGACAGCGTAAGAGATTATCAAATAATACAGTAACATATGGATCAGTTATAGATTAAGGCAGAGAAGTGGCAGATGGAGTTTATTCTGGGTAAGTGAGGTGTTGCACTTGAAGAGGCCAAATGAAAGGAGGAAGAATACATTTAATGATAGGCCTCTGAATCGCACTGAGGTATGGAGAGATTCTGGGTCCAGGTCTGTCATACACTGTAAGTGGCAATGCAAGAGGATAAGATGGTGAAAAAAAAGTAAATTAGACCATAAGACCATGAGACATACAATCAGGGCAATATTAAGCAATTTGGCACATCGATTCAGCTCTGCCATTCCATCATGACCAATTTATTATTCCTTTCAGCCCCATTCTTCTGCCTTTTCCCTGTAACCTTTGACACCCTGATTAATCATGAACCCATCAACCCCTGCCTTAAATATACCCAATGACTTGGCTTACACAGCGACTGTGACAATGAATTCCACAGATCCACCAAGCTCTGGCTGAAACATTTTCCTCGTCCTTGCTTTAAATGGATATCCCTTTATTCTGAGGCTGTGCCCTCCATTCCTAGACTCACCCACTATAGGAGGCATCCTCTCCGTACCCACTATAGGAGACATCCTCTCCATATCCACTCTATCTGGGCCTTTCAGTATTCTGGCCAATGCCTCAAAGCGGCATTTCATCCTTGGCTTTTGTATTCTAGTCCTAAAGTCATAGAAAAATACAACCTATGAACAAGCCCTTTGGCCCATCTAGCCCATGCCGACACCATTTAAACTCCTACTCCCATCGTCAGAGAGGAGCCCTCCCATACCCCTATCATCCATGGTCCTAAACAAATTTCTCTTAAACATTGAACTTGAGCTCACATGCACTACTTGCACTGGCAGCTCATTCCACACTCTTACGACACTCTGAGTGAAAAAGTTTCCCCTTATGTTCCACTTAAATTTTTCACCTTAACCCATGACCTCTGATTGTAGTCCCACCCAACCTCAGAGGAAAAAGCCTGCTTGCAATTACCCTATCTACACCCCTCATAATTTTGTATATCTCTATCAAATCTCCCAAATCTCCCTTTAATCTTCTACATTCCAAGAAATAAAGTCCTAACCTATTCAATCTACCCTTGTAAGTCCCGGCAATATCATTGTAAATTTTCTCTGCACTCTTTCAAACTTATTTACATCTTTCCTGTAGGTAGGTGATCAAAACTGCACACAATACTCCAAATTAGGTCTCACCAGCATCTTATACAACTTCGACATAACATTCCATCTCCTGTACTCAAAACTTCGATTTATGAAGGCCAAAAAGGCAAAAGCTTTCTTTATGACCCTATCTACCTGTCTTGCCACTTTAAACGAATTATGGACCTGTATTCCCAGATCCCTTTGTTCAACTGCACTCGTCAGTGCCCTACCGTTCACTGTGCTGGTTCGTCCTTCTGAAGTGCAATACCTTTACCATCTGCCATTTATTGGCCCACTTTTCCAGCTAGCCCAGATCCAGCCACAAGCTCTGATATTCTTCCTTGCTGTCCACTACACCTTTGATCTTGTTGTCATCTGCAAATTTGCTGATCCAGTTATCATCCAGATTGTTAATATAAATGACGAACAACAATGGACCCAGCATCAACCCCTGTGGTACACCATTAGTTGCAGGTCTCCAGTCAGAGGGCAACAATTTACTACCCCACTCTGGTTCCTCCCAGAAGGACATTGTCTAATCCAATTTACTACGTCATCTTTAACGCTGAGCAACTGAACATCTTGACCAACCTCCCATGCGGGACCTTGTCAAATGCTTTGCTGAAGTTCATGTAGACAAAGTCCACTGCCTTGTCTTTATCAACTTTCCTAGCAACTTCCTCAGAAAGCTCTATAAGATTGGTTAGACATGAGTTACCACGTACAAACTATGCTGACTATCCATAATCAATCCATGTTTTACCAAATATTCATATATGCATTCCTTAGGCTACCTTCCAATAGCTTTCCCACTACTGATGTTGGACTCACCGGCCTATAATTTCCTGCTTTATTTTTAGAGTCTTTCTTAAACCATGGAACAGCATTAGCTATCCTCCAGTCTTCTGGAGGATTGTCGCTAAAAATGATTCCAATATCTCTGCTGGCTTCTTTGCAATTTCTGCACTTGCCTCCCACTGTTCGAGGAAACTCCTTGTTTGAGGCCCTGTGAATTTATCTACTGTAATCTACCTCAAGACAGCAAATACCTCCTGTTCTGTAATTTGCCTGGGGTTCATGACCTTGCTGCTGCTTTGCCTCATTTCCATAAAATAGAAAATAGTCAACTCCTTTATTCCTTATACGAAAGCACATGAACATACACTTCCCTACACTATATTCTCCCAGTATTGATCAGCCTTTCTGGAGACACCCTCCTTCCTCAGCACCACCTATCTTTGTATCATCTGTAAATCTGGCTGCAAATTCCTTCATCCAAATTATTGGCATATAACGTGAAAAGAAGCTGTCCCAATACCGATTCCTGTGGAACACCCCTAGATACTGGCAGCTAACCAGAAAAAGCTTCCTTTATTCTCACTTTGTTCCTCCTGCTTTCCCATCTGTGCTGATAGCTTTCCTGTAATGTCATGGGCTCTTATCTTGTTAGCCTTATGCATAGCACCTTGTCAAATGTCTTCCGAAAATCCAATTAAACAACATCCACTGATTCTCCTTCGTCTATCCTGTCTGTTACAGTATTTCCTTAAAGAATTCCAATTGATTTGTCAGGTAAAATTTCCCCTTCAGGAAAACATGGAGACTTTAGCCCATTTTGTCACTTGCCTCCAAGTACTCTGAACCCTCATCCTTAATGATGAATCCCAACATCTTCCAAACCACTGAAGCCAGGCTAAATGGCCTATAAGTTTCTTCCTTCTATCACCCTCACTTCTTAAGAGTGGAGTGACATTTGCAATATTCCAGTCCCCCAGAACCATTCTGGAATATAGCGATTCTAGAAAGATCATTATTTCTGGCATTCTACCAGTGTCTTCCACAGTGAAGACTGATGTAAAATACCTAACTTCATCTGCCAATTCTTTGTCCCCCATTTTCTTTACCTTGGGAATAGGTTTTAATGGGTAGTAGTGGAAATAGGCAGTTTGGTTACCATGGGAATAGGTTTTAATGTGTAGTAGTGGAAACAGGCAGTTTGGTTACCATGGGAATAGGTTTTAATGGGTAGTAGTGGAAACAGGCAATTTGGTTACCATGGGAATAGGTTTTAATGGGTAGTAGTGGAAACAGGCAGTTGAAAGGTTTCAGATAGACACATGAATACGAAGGGAATAGAGGAATATGGATTATATGCAGGAGGAGGAGATTTAGTATAAATTGGCATCAAATTGGCACAACATTGTGTTCTGAATGTACTGTTCTATGTTCTGTAATTCCAAGTAACATCACTCAGAGCCTCACCCTCTGTATGCTCTCAGGTTTTTCTGGTTGCAGACCATTTTTGACATGATCAATCCAAAGATCACCATGTTCACTAGTAGCACCAAAGAGATTGGAAGCAGGAATGCCCACAAAAGCACATTTTCTCCATCAGCATATTTGCTTGTTGCAAGCCAGCAGCTGAAAGTAAAACGTTCACACTTTAAGTAAACAATGGTAATCAGACAAATCAAGGTAAAATTTTACTTTACGGTAATATTCAGTAAAGTATCAAGGAAGCTTAGAAAAGGTTTAGCTCAACAATGTCAGTGTGATTTCTCCCCTCCATGCCAATTTCAAATTAATCCATTCACCTTGAAAACAGATACTGTGCAAAGATCACTGGGCAAAAAAAAACCAGCCAAGCCACTGCCAATCCATTCTTGTATGTGACCTCTAGTGACACTGCATACACATCACATCTCCTACCATCATCAGGGCTGCGCTAGAGCTTATTTAGCCTTCCCAGTAAAGATATCACTCTTGCCAGATGAGGACACAGCACCAGGTGGTGCCATGAGCTGTAAACTCCAAATACCTCTTTAAGGGGAGAGGGATGACCTGGGCTTTTTTAGATTTTGTTCGCATTTTGGACCTTGAACAGGTACAGTAAATGGGATTCGATGCAAGTTAGTGTTTAACAGTGTAGTAGAACGACTATTATCTGTTTCTACTGTTCAGCCAAAGAAAACCTTTGTGAGCTAAATATTTTTCAATCCCCACCAGTCCTACCCCCATCTTTATTGAATCAGAATCATGGTTATTATCACCGACAATATGTTACGAAACAGTGAGAAACCATCGCAGTCAGTGGCAATCATTCATAGTCAGTCACATCAGGTGCTTATGAAGAATTTAGACTGGACTTGGTAAAACTTATATTTACTAATACTTGTACAAATGTTAATCATAATAGCCTAGATAATCACGTTAATTTGATCCTCTCACCTTTATTTTCAAGTAAAGATGAGAAGGAATATAAGCGTGGCAAAACATTTGTAATGGAACCATCGTAAAGTTCACTTCAAGCAAAATGCTCAAGACCAGGTAGATGTCATCGTTATCACGAATGTGAATCACAAAGCAACACACATCAAAGTTGCTGGTGAACGCAGCAGACCAGGCAGCATCTCTAGGAAGATATACAGTTGACATTTTGGGCTGAGACCCTTCGTCAGGACTAACTGAAGGAAGGGCTAGTAAGAGATTTGAGAGGGGGAGGGGGAGATCCAAAATGATGGGAGAAGACAGGAGGGGGAGGGATGGAGCCAAGAGCTGGACAGGTGATAGGCAAAAGGGATATGAGAGGATCATGGGACAGGAGGCCCAGGGAGAAGGAAAAGGGGGAGGGGGGGAAAACCCAGAGGATGGGCAAGGGATATAGTCAGAGGGACAGAGGGAGAAAAAGGAGAGAGAGAGAAAGAATGTCTGTATATAAATAAATAATGGATGGGGTACAAGGGGGAGGTGGGGCATTAGCGGAAGTTGGAGAAGTCAATGTTCATGCCATCAGGTTGGAGGCTACCCAGAAGGAATATAAGGTGTTGTTCCTCCAACCTGAGTGTGGCTTCATCTTTACAGTAGAGGAGGCCGTGGATAGACATATCAGAATGGGAATGGGATGTGGAATTAAAATGTGTGGCCACTGGGAGATCCTGCTTTCTCTGGCGGACAGAGCGTAGGTGTTCAGCAGAACGATCTCCCAGTCTGTGTCGAGTCTCTACTGTAAAGATGAAGCCACACTCAGGTTGGAGGAACAACACCTTATATTCCGTCTGGGTAGCCTCCAACCTGATGGCATGAACATTGACTTCTCTAACTTCCGCTAATGCCCCACCTCCCCCTTGTACCCCATCCATTATTTATTTTTATACACACATTCTCTCTCTCTCTCTCTCTCTCTCTCTCTCTCTCTCTCTCTCCTTTTTCTCCCTCTGTCCCTCTGACTATACCCCTTGCCCATCCTCTGCGTTTTTCCCCCCTCCCCCTTTTCCTTCTCGCTGGACCTCCTGTCCCATGATCCTCTCATATCCCTTTTGCCAATCCCCTGTCCAGCTCTTGGCTCCATCCCTCCCCCTTCTGTCTTCTCCTATCATTTTGGATCTCCTCCTCCCCCTCCCACTTTCAAATCTCTTACTAGCTCTTCCTTCAGTTAGTCCTGACGAAGGGTCTCGGCCCGAAACGTCGACTGTACCTCTTCCTAGAGATGCTGCCTGGCCTGCTGCGTTCACCAGCAACTTTGATGTGTGTTGCTTGAATTTCCAGCATCTGCAGAATTCCTCGTGTGAACCACAAAGGTTTTTTTTTAATGAGGTATGGGTGTCGTTGGCAATGACGGAGTTTTGTCATCTTTCATTGTCCTGAAACTGAGGTAAGTCTGAACTTTCACATTGAGCATTAATGAAGGATGGGGGTTTTACCAAAATCCGGTATATCTGTACTTGTTTTTTTTTACACTAACTTTCTTTTAAATGACATATTTATTAAATTAATTGAATTCATATCCTCCAGCTGCAGTTGTGAAGCTGAAACTCATTTAATAGATTCATGATGCAGAACCCTGGCCCTTAATTCAGTAACATAACTATTTTAACACAATATCCAAAAACAAGTTACTACCCAAAAGCGCAAACACGAGGAAATCGGCAGATGCTGGAAATTCAAGCACCACACATCAAAGTTGCTGATGAATGCAGCAGGCCAGGCAGCATCTCTAGGAAGAGGTACAGTCGACGTTTCGGGCCGAGACCCTTTGTCAGGACTAACTGAAAGAAGAACTAGTAATAGATTTGAAAGTGGGAGGGGGAGGGGGAGATCCTTCTCCTATCATTTTGGATCTCCCCCTCCCCCTCCCAATTCAACTTTGATGTGTGTTACTACCCAGAAGGATTTGTAAAGGTCCCTTCATTATTCATTGCCTTGTTTTTAAATTTGAACTCACATTTTATCTTGTCTGTAAGACTTAGGATATGTTGCACCAATTGTTATAATCGCAAATAAAGCTGGTACACCTAAAAGAAGAACAAAAGTTTGGTTGGTACAATGCATCTATTCCGGGAATGCAGCAAGTTTTGTTATTACTCCCCCTTGTTATTCTTTCCAGATGGTGATTAATAATACTGATTCTACAAATGACAGATCACACGTTAACTCTTCAAAATAGCTTTATTTCTGAACTGGTAAGACAATAAGAGCAAAACAACATCAATGTACCAAGGTAATGTGCACTCATGTATATTTCTTACATCTTCTCACATATTCAGCCCATCAAGACCATGCTGGCTCCAAGCAGAGCAAACGCATCCATTCAGTTCTCCCTCATCTCATTCCTCTGTGCTCCTGCAACTTTTCCTCTCTCATGAGCCCAGTAACCTCCCATTATAATCCTTTTGCTACCTACCAGCACTAGAATGTGATAAAAAGGTGGGCAATTCACCTATCAGCACATCTTTTTGGATGTGGAAAGAAACCCGTCTGAGTGCAATTGGTCATGAACAGATTGCACAAACTCTACCCGATAGCCCTTGCTTCAGGGCTGAGCCAGATTAGTAAATACCAATAATCTGCTGTCTGATTATTCAGAAATCCCAGTGATTTGACATCTGACCCAATGGGTATTGATACCACACTCTTTCTGATTCTCTGGGGCTTCCATTTCCCACGTTATCTCTGCTTCCCTGGGATCTCCAGTATCCATACATCCTGTGATTCACCGGGAGTCCCAAATTCCCACACTCCCTCTGACACACTGGAGCCCTGATTACGGTGTTCTCCTTAATATACTAAGCCTTGGTTACAATGTGCCTTCAGCCACACAAAGCTCCTGTTTATTCTGCTCCCTCATAGATAATGGATCCCTGGTTACAGTGCAGTCCTGATCTCTACCAAATACTTAATATAACGCTGATGGTTATATACCTATGTGTGAAACCATGGATTGTCATCAATTCTCACCAAGCAGCAACATGTTTCAATAAAAGTTAGTTACATGTGCACATCATAGAACTTTTTGATAAGGATTTAAAGGATGCTTCATTAATAAATAACACAATAACGTTCTGGTAAGCAGTTAGAATACAGACCATAATATCACCATATGCTGACGAAATGAAGCTCAGAAATGTAGTAAACGACAGAGAATTTTAAAGAAGAGAAAATCTGTAGAGGCTGGAAATGCAAGCAACACACACAAAATGCTAGAGGAGCTCAGCAGGCGGGTGCGATATGTGGAAAATAAAATTTTACACATACAGGAAAGTGGATGAAGACAAGGCAGTGGATGTTGTCTACCTGGATTTTAGTAAGGCATTTGACAAGGTTCCACATGGGAGGCTGGTTAAGAAGCCAGAGAGTGGTAGTAGAGGGTTGCTTCTCTGACTGGAGGCCCGTGACTAGTGGTGTGCCACAGGGATCAGTGCTGGGTCCATTGTTATTTGTCGTCTATATCAATGATCTGGAGGATAATGTGTTTAGCTGGATCAGCAAATTTGCAGATTACACCATGATTGGGGGTGTAGTGGACAGTGAGGAAGGCTGTCATAGCTTGTAGAGGGATCTGCATCAGCTGGAAAAATAGTCTGAAAAATGGTCGATAGAATTTAATGCGAACAAGTGTAAGGTTTTGTACTCTTTTAGGACCAACCAGGGCAGATCTTACACAGTGAATGGCAGGGTACTGAGGAGTGTGGTAGAACAAAGGGATCTGGGGAGAAAGGTCCATAATTCATTGAAAATGGTGTCACAGGTAGATATGGCGGTAAAGAAAGCTTTTGTCACATTGACCTTTATAGGTAAATGTACTGAGTACAGAAGATGGGATGTTATGTTGAAGTTGTATAAGATGTTGTTGAGGCCGAGTTTGGAGTACTGTGTGCAGTTTTGGTCACCTTCCTACAGGAAAGATGTAAAGAAGATTGAAAGAGTGCAGAGAAAATTTACAAGGATGTTGCCAGGTCTGGAGGACCTGAGTCATAAGGAAAAATTGAATAGGTTGAAGATTGAATATTCTTTAAGACCTAGAAGATTGAGGGGAAATTTGATAGAGGTATAAAACATTATGAGGGGTTTAGATAGGGCAAGTGCAAGCAGGCTTTTTCCACAGAGACTGGGTGGGTTTCACCACCAGAGGTCACGGGTTAAGGGTGAAAGATGAGGTTTAAGGGGAATATGAGGGGAAATTTCTTCACAGAGAGTTGTGAGAGTGTGGAATGAGCTGCCAGAATAAGTGGTGCATGTGAGCTTGATTTCAATGTTTAAGAGAAGATTGGATAGGTACAGTACATGGATCATAGGGATATGGAGGACTACGGTTCTGGCGCAGGATGATGGGAGTAGGCAGTTTTAATGGTTTCGGCATGGACTAGATAGGCCAAAGGGCCTGTTACTGTGTTGGACTTTATGACGGTAAATGTGAAGTAGGAAGAAGGATGAAGGCTGGAAAATGAAATGACTGCACAGAGAAATCTTTGAATATTGTAAGGTAAGTTGAGAAGATGATTCATGAGCACAATTGTTAAGCTACCAGACAAGAAATTAGAGTTCTGAACTTTTGATTTTTCTTATTGCTTAGATCTTGAACTCTGCAGAGTAATGATCATTAGCAGTTGTTACATAATCAGTACAAGCAGAGTGCATCAGCTTCTTACCCCATGCCACGCCTGCTGCCACTTTGGGAAAGTAGCTTGTCTCCAGTTGCTGAATGATGCGATTAAATGAACAATACAATGCAACTCCCTGTACACACATCCAGCCAAAGGAAGCCAAAAGGAAGAAATGTAATAAAAATGTTGCTGCTGTGCAGAAGGGGTTTTTATTTTTTGCATCTTTTGATCTTGAATTCTCCTGTGTGGTATTTCCTGCAGGCTTCTCAGCCTCAGTTGTTGCCCAGGAACTGTTGATTGCCCCAGACAGAAAGGTGATGTACACCCCCAGCAGAGCAATGGATAGGTTGATTTGCAGTTTTCCATTCACACTTCTACGATAATCCCTTGATTTAAAATTAAATAAATTAGACAGCGTCACACCATAAAATTAGTATGATCGACACATTAGGCATTTTTCTTATTTATCTGAGTTTAGCTAAAAGGTAAAGGAACTTTAAACTCATCTTTCCCTATTATATTCCTGTGCAACTGAGGCAAAAATGGAACTGAACTATAAATGCCTTGTAATTTTCTCCTGACCAACACACAAAAAGAATGAAACTTATGTTTAAAATCAGCCAGGGTTGGGGGAAAAAAAAGGAGACAACTGTGGGTGCAGTGGAGGTACCCTGGAAAGTGATCAGCCAATCTATGTTTAATGTGGAGGAGACCATATATTAAGTACCAAATGAAATACTCCAGATCAGAAGTGCAAGTGGACCACTGCTCTGTCAGGAGGGTCTTTTTAGATCCTTTGATGTTGAGAAAGAGTGAAGTAAAATTAGCTTTACATTTCTTTTGGTTGCATGGGGAATTGCCATGAGAGGGGGAATGGAAACAAATGAGTCTTTAAGTGGACCTTGAAGATGAATGGTGGTAGAAATGTCAGAGAAGAATTACGAAGGATGATTTGTTGAAAGTGCAGGCTAGTGGGGTGGAAGATAAGGACCAAGAATCCCATTTTTGCTCTAGTCAGGTACTGAGGAGGTGAGAGAAATGGTGTGAGAAAAAAGATGAGATGTAATTGAAGTCTCTGTCAGCTACAATAAAGGGAATTACCTGATTCAGGAGAAAGGAAAACATTTTGTTGACTCTGGTGTAGAAAGTGTGCCATTATCAGAGCAGGTAGAAATGAAGTGGAGGAACTGAATGAATGGAATGGAGTCATTACAGGAAACAAGCCAACAGGAACTGTAGCTAAGGTAACTGTGGGAGATGCTGGGCTCAAAGTGGAGATCAGAAATAGGGAAAAGAGAAATCCAGAAAACAAAAGAGAGAAGTCAGAAATAGATGTGAAATTGGTAGCAGAAGTCAAGAAAATTCAAGGTTCTGTATTTGCACATGAAACTGCGCAAATATAGTCACCAATGTATTGGAAAAAGAACTGAGGTAGGAGGTCTAAGTAGGAAGAGAGTCCTGACTGCCAGTTTTTCCTGCACTGTACCAATAAGGCCCATCAAAATCCAAAGGAACAGCACCTTATTTACCAACCATTCATATTTCAGTGAAATTCAACAACTTTTTAAGTTTATGCCAGATCAGACCAGTAAGGTTATCTATCTGTAACAGCAAGACAGTATCTCTCTTTGCATAGACAATGCTTGAAGAGCCTGGAGATTTTCACCATTTTGCTTTGGCTTCTGGTTTCAGCAACAGTTGAGCTGGACCTCGCTATTTTAAATGTCCCATTTTCCTTTGAACTATCCCCATTGCCCTATGAACCAAAATCCTGCATAAACATTGGAATTGCCTCGATCAGATACATTCTCTTTGTCTTGTCCATCATTTCCAATCCTCTTAGTTTGCAACTTAAAGTTAACTTGTTTACTCACTTTCTGATGAGGGCTTTTCAATCTGAAACATTAACTCCGTTTCTATTTCCACAGATACTGACTGTCCTTCAGAGTGTCCCTGTTTTTATTGCAGCAGACTTCCAGCTTCTGCTGTTCTCAATAATCTATGAGGTATCCCTACTATGGAATGATGGATATCATTTAAATTCAAAATTAAAGCAATTTTTAGAGCAAATTTTCAGCATTTGTAATTTGAACTTGCATGTTGTGTTTGTTATTGAGGGATAGTGCAGAGCACACCAGGGCACCAGCATGCAGGATTCTCAACTGAACTTTACTGATAACTCTGCTTGTGGTTTGTGAACTCCTCCCAAGTGGACATGGTTAATTGAGTGGCATTGGAATAACACTGTTAACTATCACTACATTTCCCCTTCTTAAAAAAAAAGTAAAAATAGGTATGTACGTATTGTCCAGGGAACTGCATTGAAATTGAAATTGAGGGATTCAGTTCACTTTACACATAGCACATAACTTATGCTTCTCACATAAATGTATAAGAGTTGCCATCAATTATAACTGTCTTTCCCTTTGTTTTAGCGGTCTCTCACTCTCTTTGTATAAAAAAGAATGGCCAATATTATAATTGTCTTCCTCTTTGTTTTTAAATGGTCTCTCTCTTTGTTTCCCTCCTTTTTTTACACAAATTCATTTTTTTTTAAGAACAGTTCTGCGCAGGGTTGGAGGTGACATCGGATGCATATCAACACTGGCAGGGTTTGGAGGACATTAATTCCTATAACGCAGAATCCAACAGACAGTGATGCTTCACTACCGGATGAGCTCAACACCTTCTGTACCTACCTTGAAGGGGAGAATATAACTACAGCTATGAAGATCCCTGCTGTACTCGTTGATCCTGTGATCTCTGTTTCAGGGGCTAATGTCAGGCTGCCTTTCAGGACGGTGAACTCTTGTAAGGTGGCAGGCCCTGATGGAGTACCTGGTGAGGTTCTGAAAACTTATACCAACCAGCTGGTGGGTATATACAAGGACAATTTCAATCTCTCATTGTTATGGTCAGAAGTTCCCAGCTGCTTCAAAAGGGCAACAATTATACCAGTGCCCAAGAAGAGCAGCATGAGCTGCCTTAATGACTATCATCCAGAAGCACTCACATTGACAGTGATGAAATGCTTTGAAAGGTTGGTCATGGCCAGAATGAACTCCTGCCTCAGCAACAACCTGCACTCACTGCAATTTGCCAATAGCCACCACAGGTCTAAGGAGATGCAATCCCAATGGCTCTTCACACAGTTTTTAGATCACCTGAACAATACAAACACCCATGTCAGGATACTGTTCCTTGACTATAGCTCAGCATTTAACACCATCATTCCCACAGTCCTGATCAAAAAGCTACAGAAACTGGGCCTCTGTACCTCCCTGTGCAAATGGATCGTCAACTTCCTAACCGGAAGACCACAATCTGTGTGGATTGGTATTACCATAGAAACCATAGCCCACTGCTCTACTCTCTCTACACCCATGACTGTGCGGCTAGGTACCGCTCAAATGCTATGTATAAATTTGCTGATGATATAACCATTGATGGCAGAATCTCAGATGGAGATGAGATATACCAGCGAGCTGAGTAGTGTTGCGACAGCAATCTTCCACTCAATTGCAATAAGACCAAAGAGCTGATTGTGGACTTCAGAAAGGGTAGAATGAGGAAACACAAACCAATCCTCATAGAGGGATCAGAAGAGGAGAGAATGAGCAATTTCAAGTTCCTGGGTTAAAAGATCTCTGAGGATCTAACCTGGTCCCAACATATCAATGCAGCTATAAAGAAGCCAAGACAGTGGCTATATTTCATAAGGAATTTGAGGAGATTTGCTATGTCACTCGAGACACTTGAAAACTTCTACAGGTGTACCATGGAAAGCACTCTGGCAGGCTGCATCACTGTCTGCTATGGGGGGAGGAGAGGTGCTACTGCACAGGACTGAAAGAAGCTACAGAAAGTTGTAAAATTAGTCAGCTCCATTTTGGATACTAGCCTCCAAGACATCTTCAAGGAGCGGAGACTCAGAAAAGCGGCATCCATCACTAAAGACCCCCATCACCCAGGACAGGCCCTCTTCTCATTGTTACCGTCAGGAAGGATGTACTGTAGAGAATCCTAAAGGCACTTGCTCAGTGATTCAGGAACAGGTTCTTCCCATCTGTCATCCGATTCCTAAATGGGCATTGAACCCATGAATACTCCCTCACTTTTATTATTTCTGTTTTTACACTACTTTTAATTTAACTATTTAATACACATATATACTTACTGGAATTGATCTACTTATTTTTCCCCATGTATCATGTATTGCATTATACTGCTGCCGCTAAGTTAACAGATCTCGCGACATATGCCAATGATATTAAACCTGACTCTGAGTCATTATGTGAAATGTTTTCAACATTAGAACCCTTTTTAAAAAAACACTAAATTTAACGGAGGTCAGGGAGACTATCTAAACACTCCGCAAGTCACTTGCCCTGATTAGACCTTGGAGTACAGCTCTGTGGTGGAGCAGATAAATGACCCGAACTGGTATAGGTTCCTGGAGCGGATGGAAATTCTTGAACAGGTGTAAGTGGTCCTCATCATAAAGATCAGGCCACTCTATATCTATCGTTACCTTTCCTAGACTTTGAAGGCGCACAACCACACACCTGTTCCACCTGATTTCTCCTTGTGATCAAGCAACACACCCAAAATGCTGGTGAACGCAGCAGGCCAGGCAGCATCCATAGGAAGAGGCACAGTCGACGTTTCGGGCCAAGACCCTTCATCAGGACTAACTGAAAAGAAGAGATAGTAAGAGATTTGAAAGTGGGAGGGGGAGGGGGAGATCCGAAATCATAGGAGAAGACAGGAGGGGGAGGGATGGAGCTAAGAGCTGGACAGTTGATTGGCAAAAGGGATACGAGAGGATCATGGGATGGGAGGCCTAGGGAGAAAGAAAGGGGGAGGGGGGAAGCCCAGAGGATGGGCAAGGAGTATAGTGAGAGGGACAGAGGGAGAAAAAGGAGATGGGGGGGAAGAGAGAGAGAGAGAGAGAGAGAGAGAGAGAGAGAGAGAGAGAGAGAGAGAGAGAGAGAGTGTGTGTGTGTGTGTGTGTGTGTGTGTGTGTGTGTGTGTGTGTGTGAAATAAATAAATAAAGGATGGGGCCCGGAGGGGAGGTGGGGCATTAACGGAAGTTAGAGAAGTCAATGTTCATGCCATCCACTGGGAGATCCTGCTTTCTCTGGCGGACAGTGCGGAAAGCAGAATGACTTCTCCTGCTCTGCGCCCCACGTCCAAACGTTTCTCTGAGAGAGGTGGTCATGTAGTGGCTTTGTTTTCTCTGCCAAATCTGGAATGAACTTTCCCAGCTGGTTTACCTTGCCAAGGAAACTGCAGATCTCTGAGACATTTATAGTTCTGAACTCCTCCCAGCCTGAATCTGGTTGCACTCCCTCTGAGGACAGTTGGTGGCCTAAGAACTTCACCTCCAACTTTGCAAATTCACATTTCTTTTTTATTCAGGGTGATTCCAGCCTGTTTCAGTTTCTCCAAGGCAGCTTCCACTCTTTTGTCATGTTCCTCAGCCTCTGAAGATGAGTATATTATCCATGTGGCAGACTATTCCTTCCAGACCCTCCAAAATTTGGTTAATCCTCTTCCGAAGGAGTTCAGGGCTGATGAGATGCCAAAAGGGAGTCTCTTGAAGGCATTACATCCATATGGTGTGATAAAGGTTGCGAGCTTCTGTGACTCAGGAAATAAATGGATCTGCTAGAACCCTCGGTTTGCATGTAGTTTGGTGAAGAAATTTGCTCCACCCAGCGTACCCAATGTGTGCTCAACAGAGAGCAGAATAAACTTCTCCCGCCTCACTGCATTATTCAATTGTGTTAGATAAATACAGATCCCCAATGTGTCATCTGGTTTGGGAACAGGAACAAAGCCAGCACACCAGTCAGTAGGTCCATTCACTCTCATTTTGATGTCAAACATCTCCCTTCTCTCAGCTTTGACTCTGTTCATCAATGGGACTGGTACGTGCCTCTCTGTGGTCAGAGAGTAGGGTGTCCCTCCTGGCCTCAGTTGGATAGGGTACTCTTCTTTCAGTACCCCCAGGCCTGTGAACAACTCCGGGTGCTTCTCCAGCCACTGAACATCGTACAGCGAATCCAGCCTTGCAGTGAGGTTCAGCTTCTCAACGGCATGTCGTCCCAGTAGTTGTGTGTGACAACTGCTGCAGTGTACATTTTTGAATATCACTGCCTCATTTTGCAATTGCATGGTGCATGCTGCACCAGCCTTGTCTAATTGAATCCAGAGCCCCAAGGAAAGCTCTCTCTTCGCCTGAATCATGGTCTCCTTTGACCTCCTGAATATCTGTTTTTGAGTGACACTGGCTTTTTGTTGGCTAACTCAATTGAAACGGCGACTCTTGACTGCTTTTGCTGGACAGAGCTCTTGACGTGGAGTGGAGATTTGTCATCTCCTGCAGCTGGACATTTTACCAGCTCTTTGTTTCGCTTGTCTGTTTTGTGTGAGTTGAGCTCTACTGTCACCCTTTTCTGTAGTATTTCCGACTGCACCTTGTTTGTCCCCTTCCTTTGCTTTTGTACTGCTTCTGGAGTTTCCTTGGCATTGTTTTTGTGACTGAGTTCTGCCTGTTGCCAACGTACATTCTCACTCTGCCTGACCGTTGTAATAACTTTCTCTGGTGTGGGTTTTGCCTGCAAACATTTGGTGTCCAGAAGCCCAGCAACAATCCTATCTCTAATGAACTCATCTCTCAGATTTCCATATGCACAGTTGTATGACTGGGCATAAAATGCTAACATGAAGTCATTTACACTTTCATCTGGCTCCTTTTTTCTGGAGTTGAACTTTGTCCTTTCATATATCACATTTCGCTTTCCTGTGAAATATTCTTTGAATTTGTCCTGAAGTTTTGTACTCCTTTTTCTGACATTTGTCAGTCCAAATCCACCCACAATGTCACCTGCTTTGTCACCCATGCACTGTACCAGTGTTTTTCTGAAGCCTGAGTGACATTGCTTTCAACTCTAAATCTCTCAAAGTGCCTGTGCCATCCCTCAAAGTCCTCTGGTTTAGAGAAATCAAATGTCTCATGGGGCTTTATTAAGTAGGCAGGTGTAGATACAGCATGTATTTGCTCTATTTTCCTGTTTGCTTGTTTGTTTATTTATTATTTTATTTATTTGGACTACAAAAGTTTTCTTTTCTCTCCCTGACAGTTTGACTGACTTTCCTGCTGTGCTTGTGTCTCTGTGCACTTCCCCTAGCTAGTGGCCCACAGATTATTACAACGTATCCACTTTAAGGTGTGGCTTGAAGGTGTTGCCTAGCAACCCTGGCCCTTTCTCAGCTCAGCCTCGTGGTGCATACAATTAGCAAATTAGCATAGGCAGTTCAGGTTGATAAGTCTACGGATTTTTTCCATAGATATATGAGAACAAGAGCAGTCATACTGTAAATTCTTTCTTGTTGGCAATCTCTCTTGGTCTGTAGCACTAACTCTTCAATGATCAACCACTTCTGACACCATGTTGAGTTTGTTAGTGAGGGATAGAGCAGAGCCCACCAGGACAGGACACTCAGCTGAATTTTATTGACAACTCAGCTTGCACAGTATGTGAATTTCTCCCATTTGGGAGTGGCAAACTGAATGGTATAAGAATAACGCTATTAACTCCATCTTTGCTAACATAGTGAAATCATACTGTAAACATTGGTACTTCTATGAAAGTACTGCACTGAATTCAGCACCACCACTAAGCTAGAATTTATAATGGTGCTGATTTTTATGATTTGTCTACACAGAAGCTCAGATGTGCTTCAGTGAAAATCTGCTTAACCCCGTTTTCATCAGCATGTAGATCATATGAATGTCAGGTCTGGCTTCTGAAAGCAGCAACCCCAATATCCCAAGGCATCAGAACCACAATTTAATTTTTAAATACTTGCGACTCATCCTGGATGCTTCAACTGTTGTTGCCCTAAACCCTAATCCTTATGGGAACCCATGGAGCTGGCACAGGAAAAGGCAAGATGACTTTAAGTAATTAAAGTTACTTGCATTGATTTTTGTTTACAGTTACTGCACTAAGCAAACACTGTTAATCCTGGCTCATGGTTGCCTGCCTTGATTGACATGATTGTTTTCTGTGGGTTTTATTTTAGCTGAAACTGAATGGCTACCATACCTTAAACTGGTTTCCAATGGAATTCACAGGGTCCTAACATCAAATGGTCCATCAAGTGGTTCAGAATTTTTCTGTCTGCATATTATATATTGATTCCTTGTACAAAAAAAGTCACCACGATATAAGTTATAAAAAAAAGTCCTTACCTCATTCGGATTGGTACCACAATGGTTGCCAATAGTCCTATGATGGATAATGCACATCCAATGTATGTAATTATGTCCAAGTATTGTAAAGTATCAGGAGTAACACTCTAGATGGGAAATTTAATTAACTACCATTAACTATTATTTCATTTGTGATTATGAAGAATCAAAGCAATTCATAATGATACTATATAAGTTGCATGACTGAACATATTAGATTTGTTGCTCATGTTTCTGGTTCAATACTTCAAAACAATATCTTAGCTTGTCATTATTAAGACTATTTAAACAGCTAGTTGAGGTGATCATGTTGCTCTGTTGTGTGAAATAACAGGCTAACTTAAAGGACTAATCTCCAACCTACTTTGAGTCACTCTAAACATAATTTTGTGCTTTGACAAGCAGGAACTGAGATAGGACACTCCAGACAGGACTAGTAACTGAGCTAACTGTGATGATTTGATAATATGGATCCAAACTGCAAAAGCAAAACCATGATGGAACAGATAAAGCAAAATATAATACCTGTCCCTTCACCGAGGTACCCTTCCTGGACTTCCATGCTAGTTGTTATTGTTGTAAGAACCCCACTGATAGGTAACATTTTGTTTAACTATATGAATTTTGATTTTGTGTGGTTTAAGGACATCTTCAATCTCTCACTGCTGCAGCCAACATTTCCACCTGCTTCAGAAGGGAGACAATCATACCAATGCCTAAGAAGAGCAGGTTGATCAGCCTCAACGACTATTGCCCAGTGGCACTCATATCTACTGTGATGAAGTGCTTTGAGAGGTTGGTCATGCTTGAACCAATTCCTGCCTGATCAAGGACCTGGACCCATTGCAAATTACCTATCACCACAATAGGTCTGCAGTGGATGCAATCTCACTGGCCCTCCACTTGGCCCTGAATCACCTGGACAATAGTAATACCTGTGTCAGCCTGCTGCTGGTTGACTTCAGCTCAGTCCTCATCAACAAACTCCAAAACCTGTGCATCTGTACCTCTGTCTGCAAATGGATCCTTGATTTCCTCACCAGAAGATCACAGTTTGTGCAGATTGGAAATAACATCTTTTTCTCACTGATAATCAACATTGGCACACTGAAGAATGTGTGTTTAGCTCTGCTCCACTCTAACTACACCCATGATTGTGTGGCTAAGCACAGCTCAAACGCTATCCATAAATTTGCTGATGACATAATTATTGTTGGCAGAACTTCAGATGGTGACAAGGAGGTGTACAGGAGTGAGACAGATCATTGGTTGAGTGGCTTCACAACAACAACCTTGCACTCATTGTTAGTGAGACCAAGGAATTGATTGAGGACTTCGCAAAGGGGAATTTGAGGGAACACGCACCAGTCCTCAAAGAGGGATCAGAAGTGGAAAGGGTGAGCAGTTTTAAGTTCCTGGGTGGATTTTGGAAACATAACAATAATAATAATTATTATTATCATTAAATTTATTTCACATTCTGATTTATAGGGTACTTTTCATACAGATGATGTAGTTCAAAGTGTTTTATAATGGGATAAAAGTACAAAATTGAAAATAAAATAAAAAATAAAAAAACATGAAGATAAAAGACAAAAATACTTTATTAAAAGTAAGGTTAAATATATAGATTTTGAGCTTGCATTTAAGTGTCAAATGAGTTTGCATCCCTTATAGTTTTAGGTATTAAATTCCACAGTTTAGGAGTGTAGTTCAAAAAAGCTGACCTGCCAATAATCTTTTGAGGGAGATTGTTTAAATTTAAGAGACCAGTGGAAAAAGACCTGAGAACTTGAGCAAAATTATAAAACAAAAACGATTCTATGATGTACTGTGGTCTAAGAATATTAAGAGCTTTAAAATAAGAAATCGAACTTTAAACTCAATTTTAAAAGATTGAGGAAGATAATACAGTGAAGTTAGTACAGGAGTGATCCGTTCCCTCATCCTGGTTTTGGTTAAAAGTCTAACAGCAGCGTCCTGAATGAATTGAAGTTTGTTGATAGATTGCTTTAGAAACCCAGTAAAAAGTGCATTGCAGTAATCTAGTCTATTTGATATAAAGGTGGTGAATTAGTTTTTGAGCATCATTACGTCATGGAAACAAGCGTGTCTTTGCAACATCTTAAGTGCAGAAATGCTGCACTGGTCACTCCTTTTATGTGGGACTGAAAATTCAAATCTGAATCAAGGATAACATCCAGGCTTGATCCTTCTGATTTTACAAGGAGAGTCAAGTTCCCAAGTTAGTCAAGAAGTTTATTTCTTTTGGCTTTGGGACCAACCAAAATTATTTCAGTTTTATTTTCATTTAGCTTTAGGAAATTGTTGCTCATCCATTTTTTTATTGCAGCCATACCAGAAGTCAGAGAAGATAGGGTGTTATCAGACTCAACCAAGACATACAATTCTGCCATCTGCATAAATGTGGACATTAGGTATAAGCTCTCCAATGATGTCTCCTAAGGGGAGCATGTAGGAGGAGAAGAGTAGGGGACCAAGACAATTTTCTGAGGAGAAGTTACATTGTATCTCTTAGAAAATTGGTCTCCAAAACAGACAAAAAAATTTCTCTCTAAGATAATGAACGAAATCAATTAGGAGCATTACCGGAAAGGCCATCCCAGTTCTCAAGGCAGTCTAGGAGAATGTTGTGATCATTTGTGTCGAAGGCAGCACTTATATCTAGAAGAATTAGAACTTAGCCTCTGTGGGCATTAATGTTGATCCTAAGGTCACTGACCATTTTGGTAAGGGCCATCTCCATGCTGTGGTTTACACTAAAATCCAACTGAAACTCTTCTAGAATACTGTTGTCATTCAGAAATTGGTTGAGTTAATTCAAAATGACTTTAAGAACCTTACCCAGGAAGGGAAGATTTGATATTGGTCTATAGTTAGCTAGTACTTCACTATCAAAATTTGGATTTTTAAGTAGGGGTTTGACAGTTGCAGTTTTGAAGGCATTTGGAAATACTTCAGTTGCAAGGGATGTGTTAATAATTTTCCTAACAGAATTGACAACACTATTAAAAGTATCCTTAAAAGTGCAGTAGGGACAGGGTTGAGACTGCGAGTAGACAGCTTACTCTTTATTACAATCTTATTGAGTTCTGAATGAGAAATACTTGTAAATTTTAACATAGTTGCTGTTGTTTTACAAGGATAGTAGTAAAGGTTACCAGTATCTGTAGCTATACTCTCCCTAATGGAAATATTTTTTTGATAAAAAATATTGTGAAATCTTCACATTTTGTGGCAGATAGTTACAATGGCTGCTATCGCAATTGACTTTAACTTCCCTAATATTGATTGCACCCCCCCCCCCCCAACTTAGAGCCAAAGGTTTAGATGCAGCAGAAATTGTTAGGTGTGTCCAGGAAGGATTTCTGACACAATATATGGACAGGCGGACTAGAGGAGAGGCCATATTGGATCAAGTACCAGGCAATGAACCTGGTCACTCTTGGTGAGTGAGCAATTCGGAAACAGCAACCACATGCTCCAGACCTCTACTATAGCATTGGACAGGGATAGGAGCAGATGATGGGGAAGTATTTAATTGGGAGAAGGTATATATTATGATGCTATTGGGCAGAAACTTGGGACCGTAAATTAGGAAATGCACAATAGAAGTGTGGAGAGTGTTTAGGGAGCACCTGCATGAGGCTCTGGATAGGCTTGTCCCATTGAGGCAAGCAAGGGATGGTAAGGTGAAAGCACCATAGTTGTCAAGAGAAGTGGAACATTAAGATGTAGGAAGCAAGGATCAGAGAGAGCTCTTGAGTTATAAGATAGCCAGGAAGAAGCTGGAACATATTCTGACTGGAGTTTGGAGACCAGTGGCGTTCCAGAGGGATTTGCTCTACTCTTGGTGATTTTTATAAATAATTCATATGAAGAAGTGGAATGGTGAGTTAGTGAGGACATAACTTTAAGGCGGCTGGAGGAAAGTATAGCGGCTATGTCAGAGGTATGCTTTTTTACACAGAGAGTGGAAGTATGTGATACGCCCTGCCGGAGGTAGTGATAGAGGCAGATACATTAGTGACATTTAAGAGACTCTTAGATAAGCACATGGATATAAGAAAAATGGAATGTCACGTGTGTGGGAAAGGTTAGATTGATTCTGTAGTAGGTTAAAGGTCAACACAACATTGAGGGCCAAAGGGCCTGTACTGCACTGTTCAGTTCTACATTCTATTTTCTTTCTAATAAAACCCTCTTATTCTTACAACCGTGAACATGTAAAATCCCCATTCCTGCTGACCATTTTGGGGGTCTATGTTACAGCCCCACTTGAGTGACACTCCTCTCCTTGTTTCTAAGTTCTACCCTTAAGGCCTAATTAGACCATCCCCCAGAATGTCATCAGAGCACGGCTGTTATTTTTTTCATTAGTGTATATGCCTGTACTTTTGTTGCCTGAGTATCTGTATTCTGGAATATTGAGCTGCCCTTCTCTCAGTCATGTTTTTTTTAATGACTATAACATTCCAATCCGCAGAGACAATTTGTGCTTTGAGTTTGTCCGCCTTCTCTGTTAAGCCTTGTACTTTGAAATAAATGCAGTTTAATGGAGTGTTCCTTCACTGCCTATACTATGCCCTTGACTATCCTGATTACAAGATTGGTCTTAATGGATACTGCTTTACCCATGACTTGCTCCTGCTCAGTGTCCCAACCCCTGCTATTCTAGTTTTAACTATACTAGCAAATTTTCCTGCAAGGATATTATCACTACTTTTATCTTATCATCCAAAATAAAGACAAAGTTTATTATATCTCACCATGAGAACTGCGAAGTTAGTTAGATGATCACAATTACATGTAAAATATGAGTCACTTTTTGCTAGTTTACATCCATTTGTACTCCATTCTCTAGTGGTGTAATTCCAAAAGACACATTCATTTTTATATGAATAGAATCCATCATTTAGCTCCTGTGAAGAGAAAATAAAATGGGGTTCAGACCTAGAGAAAGCTTTTCTGTAATCTCTCCTGAAATATAAATTCCCTTTAATTTAGCCAACATAACCTGGGAGGTAATTTTAATATTGGTCACAAAAATAGTCTATTAACTCTAACAGAATGATTCAATTCCAATTTATCCATTTACAAGATGACTGCTTATTAAAACACTTTATAATACCCAATCTCCTTTGAAACATCAAGCATTTTGGCACCAATAAAGAAAGGAAGAATTTCAAAAAGAAAAATAATGGTATTTCATTAAAAAAATTGATTTGAAGATAAATATCAAACACAGTCGAAGTCTCCTTTCAAAAAAATAAACTCACAGTGCACATTTAGTCAACTTATCACCAGGAATGGATTGCATGCTAGGAAGTGGAGGGAGAGGTTGAAATGGCCTTCATTTGTCTGCAGTGTCTTGATTATGTTCTTTGAAAACCCATGTCATCGGCGCAAAGGAATGGTGGCTCTGAACCAATAGACATTGGGAAGCAGCATTGTTTGTAATAAAGTGTTTGAAGATGTAAGAAAGCATTACTGTGGAGTGTCCAGTATGCAAAATATAGAAACATAGAACATAGAAAACCTATGGCCATATACAGGCCCTTTGGCCCACAATGCTGTACCAAACATGTACTTACTTTAGAAATTACTTAGGGTTACCCATAGCCCTATATTTTTCTAAGCTCCGTGTACCTATCCAGGAGTCTCTTAAAAGACCCTATCGTATCCGTCTCCACCACGGTCACTGGCAGCCTATTCCAGCACTCACCACTCTCTGCATAAAAAACTTACCCCTGACATCCCCTCTGTACCTAATTTCAAGCACCATAAAACTGTATCCCTTCATGTTAGCTATTTCAGCCCAGGGAAAAAGCCTCTGACTATCCACACGATCAATGCCTCTCATCACCGATAGGCATATATATGAAGATAAATATATGTTGGGATCATCTATTGTATCTGGTCCTCCTAATGCGGCCTTCTCTACATTGGTGAGACCGAATCTATATTGGGGGTCTGTTTTATCGAGCACCTCTGCTCTATCCACCAAAATCATAATTTCCCAGTGGCCAATTTTAATTCCTATCCCCATTCTGAGCTGCCCCAGTCCTGTTCTGCCATGATGAGGCCACTCTCAGGCTAGATAAGCAACACCTCATATTATATCTAAGTAGCCTTCATCCTGATTGCATGAACATTGATTTCTGCTTCCGGTAATTTTTTGTCTATTTTTCTTTTTCCCTCCCCCTTCCCTCTTCTTCCATTTCCAACTCTGGTCTCTTACTTTATCTCCTCACCTGCCTAACACCTCCCGCTGGTGCCTCTCCTTTCCTTTCTCCAAAAGTCCACTCTCATCTCCTTTCTTTCCAGCTCTTTACCTTTCCTACCCACCTTGTTTTTCCTTTCCGCAGCTTGTGGCACGTTGGGCACAACCTTTCATTTTAGCACAACTTTAGCATTTTGTCTGTTTTTTATGAGAATAAAAATGCTGGCTCAACACTGAACCCAGCACAGAAGGAGAGCGTGCAAGGAGCTGGCCGGATTCAAAGCCGGGATCACCTGCCTGGAAGTCTGGTGCAGGTACCACTACATCACTGGTTTGCTTCCCCACCCCCCCTTGCTTCTAACATGTTCTCCTTCCCCTCCCTCACGTCTTTGTTCTGGTCTCTTCCCTCTTCCTTTCCAGCCCTGATGAAGAACCTCGGCTCAAAATGTTAACTGTTTATTTATTTTCATAGATTCTGCCTGACCTGCTGAGTTCATCCAGCAGTTTATGATTGCGCTAAGTAGGCTGCGAACGTGTAGAGTGATGTATATTAACTTAGCAATGATGCTGATTTATTGGCACAGCTTGACCCTGATTCAATTAGTTTGCAGTTCAAATGACTCAAAAGGCTTAAGCACAAATACCTTGGTTGGGAATGAGGTCCATGTTGCAGATGCTGAACCAAACCTTTAATAAGATTCGATTTTTCATCATTAGTGATGAAAATCATTAAGTTCTTCTGTTAGTTTACAGCATATGAAGTTCTTTGGACCAAAGGTCAAGTGCTTTCCTGGCATATATGATGAATAAACTCTTCATGGGCTTCCAACCAAATACAGGTTTGTCTTCAATAATATTTTCCAACACATTGGTCCAAAGAACAAATAAACTCTTCTCAGGCTTCCAGCTGGGACCAGGTATCAATTATAACCTATGTTTTGATGGCAAACTCTGCCATCCCCGATGAAGTTGGCAGAGTTTGCCATCACAATGTCAGTTATAATCAATACCTGTACCCAGCTGGAAGCCAGAGAGAGTTTATTTGTTCTTTGGACCAATGTGTTGGAAAATATTATTGAAGACAAATCTTGGGAATTGCATTTCATTAGCTTCATTTGGGTGAATAGATACTGATGTCAGAGAACAGAAAATGTTGCTCCAAAATCAACCATATGAGATTAAATAGTGACATTATCACTTTCAGAGACAAGGACAAAATTACTTAATGCTACATTAACCCAATTTTTAACATTTATTTTTCCAACATATCATAGGGCGGACAAATTTTTATTTTATTTAGAGATACAACAAGGTAACAGGCTATTCTGGCTCATCAAGCCTATAATGCCTAATTACACCCATGTGACTATTTATCCTACTATTCCATACGTTTTAGGAAAGTGGGAGGAAACCAGATCACCATGTGGTCATGAGGAGAACATAAAAGTTCCTTACGGACAGCGGCAGGATTTTACCAGGCTGAGTTTATTTTATGAGACTGAACTGGATTTTATGTGACAGAAACAGGACAACCCGTGTTGCTGGCTAACCACTACACCACCATTCCACCCCTATCTAGTCCAATTTCTAATTCAAGTTTTTTTTGGAATTCGAAGCGTTCACTGTGAATTCATAAGAATGGCACGACAAATGCAGCTCTACCCACCCCGCTTGCCTTTTTTTGTATGTCCACCCATTATTTTGAGTTTTCTTACCGTTTTCCTTAATTTTACTGTTGCTTTAATATCTTTTTTACGGTCCTGAACAGAGGCAGCTATTACTTGTGTCTTCAAAACCACACCGCGTGTGCTTTTAGGAACTGGAAAAAATGGGGCTTTGTCATAGAGAACAAATCCAACGTTATCTTCATCCTCTAAATTAAGGATAGAAAATAAAGAAGATTGAGAAATTGCAATTAATAATCAACATCATACAGAACAAGTTTAACTTTAACATAATTTATATTAAAAGCAGAAAACATTCACAATACTCAGTACAAGCAATCAAATGCCTAGGTTTGATGATGATGATGATGACATTATCTCAGGCCTGAGAGGCCAGCATCGGGCATTTTTTCATGCCTTACAAAGATCGGAAGGCTGTGTGGGGCACCACTCCTCACACAGACATTTCGCAGTATTTTTCTTTTTTATTTTACTAGGTCAAGTTGCGAGCTTAACACGCAACCCGGCGCGGATGGAAAGTGTACTTGGGAGTGACCCGACTGGATTCAAACCCGGGAACCTCCATTCCGGAGTCCGGCGCTGATGTCACTGCGCCACCAGCCGACAAATGCCCAGGTAGGTCTAAGGTAAGTACGTGTTCGGCACAGCTTTGTGGGCTGAAGGGCCTGTATTGTGCTGTAGGTTTTCTATGTTTTCTATGTTTCTATGTAAATACAACAAAGCACTTTACAGATGCCAAACTGGTAGATTTTCTGTATACAGTATTAGGTTCTTTTGCTACCCAATACACATTCAATCCACTTTTTCTTTAAAGTGACAAATTGTTTTACAAAGTTTCCAGTGAGGTTAAAGGAAATCTGAGAATTATGGCATTAAGTGATTTAAAAGGAGCATGGGCTGGGCCCCTAGTGATTTTAGAGAATGTACTGGAACAGGACCCCCCGGAGTTAATAGGCATACAGCAAAAGGGGCATGGTGAGTTGAAGGAGGTGCAGGAAAAGTGGCGTCTTGTGGATAGAAAAAAAAGATAGTAAATCTCTGATTATATACTAAATCAGAGCCATATAAGTAAGATGTTGAAATACCAGGATTTCTAAAAAATCAAATAGTGCTTAAGTAGAGATTTAATATCCGAGCTTTTTCCAGCCATAGAATGGCACTTTGCAAACTTTAGTGAGCAGCGCATGTTTTAATTTTCTTCCTTGATTTTAACTTGCATTGCAGTCGAGCCTCAATTAGTGGGAGTATGCTGGAAGGAGAGAGACAGACAGGAAGAGAGATGAAGTCCTGCAAAGTGAATACAGACGATTAATAAAGCAGAAGCTCTATGGTTGTAATCTCAGGATTAGTCCTTGTGCTGGTGAGGGTAAGGATAGGACATGAAAGCAAATGAGTACGTGTTTGAAAAGCTGGTGCAGGTGGGATACCTCCCGCTACTTGGCACATTGAGATCCACTGGGCAGGTCATGAGGTGTGGAAGATCTGACAGGCTAAACTGCAGAATATCTCATGGAGAACTCAGATGAACTTAAAATATAGATCACCATGTGCGACTGTGGTGGTTATTACAGTCTCCCCATGAGCTCAGCTCAGCTCAGCATTCTGTGGAAGATATGCTTCCAGAATTTTGGAAGTTGAGTCAAGAGGGGAAATCACACTATTGACTAAGGAGAACAACACAGCAGAGTACTTAGAGTGGCAAAACACAAATGCTGGAGGAACTCAGCAGGCCAGATAACAGCCATGTAAAAGAGGAAATAGTTTGTATTTCAGGCCGAGACCCTTCATCAGGGCCAGAGTACATAGAACATAGAAATTTACAGCACATTAAAGGCCCTTCGGCCCACAATGTTGTGCCGACCATGTAACCTTCTCTAGAGACTGCCTAGAATTTCCCTAGCGCATAGCCCTCTATTTTTCTAAGCTCCATGTATCTATCTAAGAGGCTCTTAAAAGACCCCATTGTATCTGCTTCCACTACCGCTGCCGGCAGTGCATTCCACACACCCACCACTCTCTGTATGAAGAGCTTACCCCTGACATCCCCTCAGTACCCATTTCCAAGTACCTTAAAACTATGCCCCCTCATGTTAGCCATTTCAGCCCTGGGATAAAACCTCTGGCTATCCACACGATCAATGCCCCTCATCATCCTATACACCTCTAACAGGTCACCTCTCATCCGCCGTCGCTCCAAGGAGAAAAGGCCAAGTTCACTCAACCTATTTCATAAGGTACACCCTCCAATCCAGGCAACATCCTTGTAAATCTCCTTTGCACTCTCTAAGAGTACTGAGAATAGGCATCCCAGGAGTGGATGTGCAAGAATTCCATGTGCATAGAATTTAGAAATAAAACTATTAAAAGGCCCCCAATAGTCAGGAGGTAAAGGAAATAGATTCATTGGCCACTGACTGTATGTTCATGGTCTTCTGCTGCTGCAGACCATCGATGTCAAGGTTTGATGTGCTGCACATTTGGGGATGCTCTTCTGTTCACCATCTCCTCTGACCACTCTCATTAACAAAGTATGCTCATCCTCAGAACTGCCACTCACTGGATGTTTTTTTTGTTTCTCACACCATTCGCTGTAATCTCTAGAGACTGTTGTGCTGAAAATCCCAGGAGATCAGCAGTTTCTGAGATACTCAAACCACCCTGTTGGCACCAATATACATTCTATAGTGAAAGTCACTTGTAACACATTTCTTTCCCCCTTTTTGTTTGGTCTCAACAACAACTATACCTCTTGACTATATGTTTTTATGCATTGAGTTGTTGCCCTGTGATCGGCTGATTAGATATTTGCATTAATGAGCAGGTGTACTAGTGTAACTAGTAAAGTAGCCAGTGAGTGTGTATGTAAGGAAATCACAGATAGATATAGGAATAATAGAAATGTAATAGTAGCTAATTTTAATCTTTGTAATATTGACCAAGACTGACTTTGTACTAAAAGATTTGTGTAAAGCTTGTCTACAAAAGTTTTCTGATGAACCTATGAGAGAAGGGGCTGCATTAGATCTGCCCTGAGGAAATAAGGTTGGATAAATGATTGATGTGTCAATGGATGAGTACTTTAGGATCTGTGGTGAGATGAAACAGAATTTGTGATCTCCCTTTTGGAACAGTTATAAAAATGATTTAATATGTTGACCGGATGGATATCGAATACTGAAAGGCCTAGATAGAGTGGATGTGGAGAGGATGTTTCGAATAGTGGGGAGTCTAGGACCAGAGGGTACAGCCTCGGATAGAAGGATGTCATTTTAAAACAGATGAGAGGGCATTTCTTTAGCTCAAGGTTGGTGAATCTATGGCATTCATTGCCATAGACGGTTGTGGAGACCAAGTCACTGGGCATATTTAAAGTGGAGGATGACAGTTTTTTGATTAGTAAAGGCTTCAAATACTATGGGAAGAAGGCAGGAGAATGAGATTGAGAGTGATAATAAGTCAGCCATGAGAGCAGACTCGATAGGTCAAATGGCTTAATTCTACTGTGTCTTAGTGTCTTATTGTCTTATTAGGGCTTGGGCTATCAGGTGTTAGGGTTAAAGAGAAAAGAGGCTCACCCTGGGATATCACAATTAAGCTCAGGGTGAACAGCATGCTTAGTTTGGTTAGAGTAGAAATGGGATAGGTGCACCCTAGCTGTAGAGCTATTAGTTTTAGCACAGTAAGAAGCCATGGCTAGATCCAGGCCAGGACAGCAAAGACAAAAAAACCTTTTTAAATTAGGAATTCTGTCTCTGAGCTGTTCAATGCTCAATGTTACCACAGGAGGGTGGATGGTGGAGGGAGCAGCCACATCAAATTTCCATCAGCAAACTCCCACCAGCATTTTCAACATCTTCCTGGGGTAATGTATATCAAATATCTCTCACTCAATAGACCCTATTTTGGGCTAACAATATGCAGGAGGTTGGCAATGTAATCTGATTATGCTAGAAGTAACTTGAGGGATATGAGTTTATGGATCTTTCTGCTATCTGTTATTGTAGGTCAAACTACAATTCTAATACAAAATACTGGACTGGAGATGAAATACGACAAAATAAACAAGGAACATTAACATTTTTTGCTTATTATAAATAAAGTGCCAATGTTTATAAAATGATATTTACAGCATTGCCATGTAAAATCACAAAGAATTTGAGACACAGATGCACCAATAATAATTACATCTTATAAATAATAATACCTGTACCATAATCAATATAATTAATCTTTCATTGAAAGTCTCTTTTGTTCATTTACTAAACAGATCAAAATTTATTTATAGTTAACGTGAAAAGTTCTTACTGATGTCAGGTAGGAAGATGTATGCCTGAATTTTTGATTCATTATCATCGCTGATATTTTTTACAAGTTCAATTGCATTTTTTTGAAGGGTGTTGGTATCTGTAGAAATGCAAAATGCAGAAGATTATTTAAATACACTAGCACCAGGTATGAAGACATCAGATCTCTTTTGTTTTAGCTTTTATACTTAATTCCTTGAAAAGTTGAGGTACTAAGAAGAGTAATAGATTCAATAAATATGATAGAGAGGAAAAAATAAATCCCTTTCATGCATGCTTCCAGTATAAGGAATAATCACTTTAAAATTATTGTCAGCCCTTTCAGCAATACTTTCGCTTTGGCACATATAGAAAACTGTGGAAGTCAGAAACAGTACCAGGACACTTAAGAAAAAGTAAGAACCGTAAACAGTGCATTGTAATTTTCCAGTGAACTTTGAACTGTCCCAAGCCCAGCTGTAAAAAGAGCAGTGTTGGATATGGAACTAGCAACCCCATCCCTTTAAAAAAACGAACTGCAGAAATTCCAACAGAAGCTCCTAAGAGCTCATCCCTGGGCAAGGAAGATGGGCTATACCTGGGAACTTGAAAAACTGACCCAGGGTAGAGGACTCTGACGAGTGCCTGTTGGTGGCCTCTGCCCCAGTAAGTGTGATATGCTTCACTAACTAATTTTCCAGTGAAACCACACTGAGTTTTTTTATAATTACAGAAACGTTGAGACATTGGAAATGGATTAAACAGGAAATACTATTTTGTTTTGAAAATGTATTTGAGAATTTCAATCTAGTTGATACTTGTGCCTCTATTGTTATTGCTATTCATTTGATTTATAAAGTGTGCAGTCAGGAAGAACAATTGGATCTTTCATTTAACACTAACACCAATGTTTTTTTTCCAACAGTTTATTGCCAAAAAATAAATAATGGAACTTTTTCTAAGAGATCAGAAATATTCTCTTAAGCTTCAGTGATATAGTTTTGATATTAATCTAGGCAAAGGACGGAAGGTGTCAATGCACGCAGTATATGGAATAAGGTAGATGAACTTGTAGCGCAGCTATAGATTGGCATGCATGATTTTGTCGGCATCACTGAGCCATGGCTGAAAGAAGATCAGAGTTGGGAGACTGAAATGCAGGGATACACATTGTGTCGAAAGGACAGGCAGGTCGGCAGAGGGAATGGTGTGTCTTGGTTGATAAAAAATGTAATCAAATCCTTATAAAGAGGCGACATAGAACTGGAAGATGTAGGATTTTTTTTAATAGAGTTAAGAAACTGATAGGAATTATATACAGCCTTCTGAACAGTAACCAGGATGCGGGATATAAATTATAACAGGAGTTAGAAAAGGCATGTAACAAGGGACAATAGTGTTAGGGGATTTCAATATGCAGATAGATTTGAAAATCAGGTTGATGCTGGATTCCAAGAGAAGGAATTTGTGGAATGCCTTCGAAATGGATTTTCAGAACAGCTTGTGGTTGAGTTCATGAGGGGAAAGGGAATTCTGGATTGGGAAAGGGAATTCTGGATTGGATTTTGTGTAATGAATGAGATTTAATTAAGGAGCTTAAGGTAAAAGAACCCTTAGGAGGCAGTAATCATAATATTATATAATTCACACTGCAGTATTAGAGAGAGATAAAGTCAGATGTATCACAATTAATGCCCTGGCTCACATTTTTACTGCTGTCCTGCTAAATAAATCATGGTGGAATGGTAGAGCAGACTATATTGGAGTGGCCTATTTCTGCTCTTATGGTCTATATTCAGGTAAAATCTTACTTTTATAAAGAACAAGTCCTCTGATATTTGTTCCATTTTGCTTTGATTTCACTGCCACCAGCGGACACACTTCATCCAGCTCCACTTCAGTTGTCTTATTTTCTAGTGTCAGAGACAAACTGAAACAAAAAAGTAATATATTAATTAAGTTTATTACTCACTTTAGGGAAATAACTTTCACTAATCATCGTCTCATATCATGCAAGAGGTGGCATGCCAAAGAAAGCTTCCATTGATTTATAGTTTTGCTCTCAGCCCAATGTCTTCATAAGTTTTAAAACTTTACTCTAAACTCTAGAAAGAAAATTTGCCTAGATAAATAATGCTAATGAGTTTGACACCAAAAATGTGCTGTTGTACATGTGTACTGAACCCATAGTGGTGAGAGGCAATGTAGAGAAGGCCCAGTAGTCCCACTTGGGAGGCAATTCGAACAGTGGGACCCTAACATTAAAATCTAATTACTCAAGGAACACATTTAATCTTACGACCTACCTAACTTATATTCTGATTTGTTGCATTTTACAAATCATCTGTATAATATTGTTTTCTGCAGATAGCTGGCCTACTTCAAAGCAGTCAGGTAATTATTCAGGCAAACACGAGGAAATCTGCAGATGCTGGAATTTCAAGCAACACACACAAAATGCTGGTGAATGCAGCAGGCCAGGCAACATCTATAGGAAGAGGTACAGTCGACGTCTCAGTAGGGGGAGGGGGAGGGGGAGATTCAAAATGATAGGAGAAGATAGGAGGGGGAGGAATGGAGCCAACAGCTGGACAGGTGATTGGCAAAAGTGATATGAGAGGATCATGGGACAGGAGGCCTAGGGAGAAAGAAAGGGGGTGGGGGGAAGCCCAGAGGATGGGCAAGGAGTATAGTGAGAGGGACAGAGGGAGAAAAAGGAGAGAGAAAAAAATCAATAATAAATCAATAATCAATCAATCAATCAATCAATCAATAAATAAATAATGGATGGGGTACGAAGGGGAGGTGGCGCATTAACGGAAGTTAGAGAAGTCAATCTTCATGTCATCAGGTTGGAGGCTACCCGGACGGAATATAAGGTGTTGTTCCTCCAGCCTGAGTGTGGCTTCATCTTGACAGTAGAGGAGGCCATGGATAGACATATCAGAATGGGAATAGGACGTGGAATTAAAAATGTGTGGCAAATGGGAGACCCTGCTTTCTCTGGCAGGGGTGATATACTGCGTCCGGTGCTCCTGATGCGGCCTTCTATATATTGGTGAGACCCGACGCAGGCTGGGAGACTGTTTCACTGAACACCTACGCTCAGAGAACATTTGTAAGGATGTTGTCAGGTCTGGAGGACCTGAGTTATAAGGAAAGATTGAATAGATTAGGACTTTATTCCTTAAAATGTGGGATATTGAGAAGAGATGAACATCTCCTCTCAAGAGGAGGGGAACATGAGGGGAAACTTCTTCACTCAGAAGGTTATGACAGTGTAGAATGAACTGCCAGCAGATGTGAGCTCAATTACAGCTTTTAAACAAAGTTTGGATGGGTAGATGGATAGTAGGGGTATGGAGAGCTATGGTGCCAGTGTAGGTTGATGAGAGTAGACAGTTTAAGTGGCTTCATCGTGGGCTAGATTGGCCAAAGAGCCTGTTACTGTGTTGTTCTTCCCTATGACTCTATATTGGAAGTGCTCCATAGTGTGGATGTGGTGAGGACGTTCCCAATACTGGGATATCCAGAATCGGAGGGCACAGCCTCAGATTTGATGGACATCTCTTTAAAACAGATGAGGAGGATTTTCTTTCTAGAAATTTTCTTTCTAGGAAATAAGGCAGAGTGGAATTGTTCCATTCCACACCTTTATGACTATCATGCATTTCTGATGTGATGAGCACAGTATGCAGCGTTTATTCACTTTTGACTTTAATAAGTAAGAAACGTAGGTGAGGTAAGAGCAAAAGTAAAGGTTTACAGTTAAAACATTAAATAACATAATTAAATTAAGAAAGGTATGGCAGGGCGAGTAATGTGCTACTTTCGCCATGCGTCCCAGCTAATAGGTGCCACTGAGTCCCATGGTGGACACATCTGTAGTAATTTTCTATAGCTCGAGGAACTTGAACACAAAATTGACGGGCTGGAGTCCAAGGGTCAGATACTGACAGGGCTACGTCACCTGCGTACTTTGTTCCAGGAGCCAGTCATGCTCCTTAGACGCAGTGTGCAGAGCTAATCAGTCCATAGGGACAGGGATGTGACAATGAGCGAGGGTGATATGGGAGTTCAGAAGGTAGTGTTAGAGCAGCTCCAGCTCTTGCAAATCCAGCAGATGTAAATTTCCTGCAGCTTGTTGGACGGAGACACGGAGACATTCAAACTGGGATATTGTGATTGAGTACAGTATAGCTCAAGGTATAGGCATCATTCTCTGCATCCCTGGGCCCAAGTCCCAAGGGTTGTGCTGCCTGCTTGCTACTAGTGTTTTTATTGAGTCTAGAGAAAAACTTATATGGGATGGGGGTGATCCAGATTTTATGGTCTACATGGGAAGCAATACAAGAAGGTTCTCCTGAAAAAGTGTAACAGCTAGATCTCAAACTTAAAAGCAAAATTACAAAGGTAATCTCAAGGTTATTAACCGAATCACTTACAATTTGACAGAGGACAATTACAAATAGGACAATTGAATGTGCAGTTAAAAGATGAATGTGGGAGAAAATTATTTGAAATCATAAAACAATGGCACCCATACTGGTGAAATAGGGAGCTGTTTCATGAAAACAGTCTTTTGGATCAAACTGGGGCAGTATCCTAACAAATCACATTAACTAAAGCTGTGGATAAGGCTTTAAACAGGAGGGAAATTCAGGTCAAAGGATAAGAAGAACAAAGCAGATACCCCATAATTATAATTTCCTTTTTTCCTAATCACAATACCTTTGCAGCTGTTGCTGTGCTTCAGTAATGACAATATTGTCTGCTTTCAGTATATTACAGAATCCCTCTATTGCGTTTGCTTGAGTCTGTAGAGAAACACAACTTCAGTCGTAGCTTAATTTCATATTAAGTCTGCAAGTATGCACATTCCTAATGAGCAAAACTTAAATAAATCAAATAAATTAGAGTTAATAAAGTCGGTTAGTAAGTGCAGAGAGAAACAATTCTCCTTAATATTGCATCAGTTTTTCTGGCTCAGAAGAGGCTGCCCGGTGTCCTGGATAAGGGGTCCCCAAACTTTTTTGCACCGCAGACCGGTTTAATATTGACAATATTCTTGCGGACCGCGGACCGGGGTAGGGGGGTGTTCAAGTAGGGTTAAACTCACCTCAACATGTCTTTTACAGTTGGGGTTGCCAACTTTCTCACTCCCAAATAAGGGACAAAAATAGCAGTCAAATCCTGACGAAGGGTCCCAGCCCAAAACGTCGACTGTACCTGTTCCTATAGATACTGCCTGGCCTGCTGCGTTCACCAGCATTTTTTGTGTGTGTTGACGGGACACTTGTGTTTACCCCAGGAAAGACTACCATGACCATGAAGCCTTGCGCGGGCACCTGTGTGCACATGCGTGACGTGCGCATGCGCGTACATGCCGATCCCCCCCCCCCCCACAAATCGGTTTTGGCTTAATCCTCCCGCCTACACTGTACATACATGATTTCTTCTTTATATAGGTTGTGTATTTATCATATCATTCCTGCTATGTTGGAGTTATTTTAGGTTTTATGTGTTATTTCGTATGATTTGTTAGGTTATTTTTTGGGTCTGGGAACATTCAAAAATTTTTCCCATATAAATTAATGGTAATTGCTTCTTCGCTTCACGCCATTTCGGCATGAAAGGTTTGATAGGAACGCCCTACCTTAGTGGGGGAAATACGGGACAAGGTTGGTCCCATGTGGGACAAACCAATTTAGCCCAATATACGGGATGCCCCGGCAAATACAGGACGGTTGGCAATGCTATGTTCAAGTTCAACAGTGCGTGACAGGGAATGAGGAAAGGTGCAGCTGACTCATATCGTTTCCTCCCAGCCTGGTAGCACATGCTTTGCGGCCCGGTGGTTGGGGACCACTGTCCTGGATAGTTCCAACAGTCCACTTTGCAATCACCATCACTGTAGCAATCACTACAGTTCTAATGCATTTTTTCTCTATAATCAAGTAATTCTTAACTGGAAAACCCTAAAATACACTTCACGCAAATATTTTGTCTGTTCTCTTCACTCCTCCTCCACCTCTCTGCGGCTTAAAAGATCAATGTTTTCCCACTTTTCCAGCTCAGATGATAGGTCATTTAACTAAAAAAGCTTCAGGGTCCTAGCCCCTGAAGTTCTGTTTTCTTCAGTTACTGACTCTTCTTGTGACCTGGGCTAATGGAAGTTAAGAGAATTCTTTGGGGAAAAGTGGCAAAAATGGATGTACAGGAAGATAAATTTCTCTTAGCAGCCTTGTTTTCTCTGTCCACCTCCATCCCAGTTTACCAAAAGCCACTGCAATATTTAAAGCATCACAACCTATTGCCTGACTAAAGCCCAGCACCACCAAACACAGTAAGTACTGATTTATAATGGAAATCCAGTTACACTAGAAATTAAATACCATCTTATCTAGCTTAATCACTTATTACTAACCTCAGAATTGGCTTTTTCAAGATTTTTTATTACTCCACTGAGAATCTTTGTGGCTGTTATAACTTCTTTTTTCCCTAAGTTTTCTGAATTTGATGTCAGAACCACAACTTGACTTGCTGCTTCTGTAGAATCTGCTGAGTTATTGAGAGCTTCCTGTGTGAAAAGAAACAAAAACTAAACATAAAATTCAGGAATAAAATAAATTAACAATTTAAATAAAATGCAAAATGCTGTCACGTTTCAAGTCTAATCTTTATCAGAACTGTAATGTCATGGTGTCATTGTCCCTTTGTAGCTGAGAGATTGATTATTAGACCACAAGACCAAGAGACATCGAATCAGAATTAAGCTGTTTGGACCATTGAGTCTGCTCTGCCATTCAATCATGGCTGATTTATATTTCTTCTCAACCCCATTTCCTGCCTTTTCATACCTTACTAACCTACCTTACTTTGACAGCCTTACTAATCAAACTGCACTTTGAATTGACCCACTGACCTGGCCTCCACAATTGGAAGTGGTTATGACTTCCACAGATTCACCACCCTTCGGTAAAAAAAAATTCTCCTCATCTGCTTTAAAGAGACGTCCATCAATTCTGAGGCTGTGCCCTCTGATTCTGGATATCCCAGTATTGGAAACATCCTCTCCACATCCACACTATGTAGCCCTTTGAATATAGAGTCATAGAGAAGTACAACACAGTAACAGGCCCTTTGGCCAATGTAGTTCATGATGAAGCCACTTAAACTGTCTACTCTCATCAACCTACACTGGCACCATAGCTCTCCATACCCCTACTATCCATCTACCCATCCAAACTTTGTTTAAAAGCTGTAATTGAGCTCACATCTGTTGGCAGCTCATTCTATGCTGTTACAACTCTCTGAGTGAAGAAGTTTCCCCTCATGTTCCCCTCCTCTTGAGAGGAGATGTTGATCTCTTCTCAATCTTCTACGTTTTAAGGAATAAAGTCCTAATCTATTCAATCTTTCCTTACAACTCAGGTCCTCCAGACCTGACAACATCCTTGCAAATCTTCTCTGTATACTTTTGATCCTATTTACATCTTTCCTGTAGGAAGGTGACAAAAACTGCTTTTTTTAATGACCCTATTTACCTGTGACACCACTTTTAATGATTTATGGACCTGTATTCCCAGATCCTTTTGTTCTGTCACACTCCTCAGTGCCCTATCGTTCTCCGTATAAGACCTACCCTGATTTGTCCTACTGAAGTAATATCTCACAGTTGTCTGCATTAAATTCCAACTGCCATTTGTCAGCCCATTTTTCCAGTTGATGCAGATCTTTCTGCAAGCCATGACAGCCGTCCTCACTCTTCATTATCACCTTTCTTGGTGTCATCCCCAAACTTGCTGATCCAGTTAACCACATTACCATCCAGATCATTCATATGGATGATAAACAACAGTCGACCCAGCACTGATCCCTGCGGCACACTATTAATCACAGGCCTCCAGTTGGAGAGGCAAACACTTACTACCACTCCCTGGTTTCTTCTACAAAGCCAATGTCTAATCCAATTTACTATCTTATCTTGAATGCCAAGCCACTGAAACTTCTTGACCAACCTCTCATGTAGGATCTTGTCAAATACCACACTCCCTTCAATACCCCAGGGCCTGGGGTTCCACACTCCTTCAATACCCTAGGCCCTGAGGTTCCACACTCCCTTCAATACCCCAGACCCTGGGGTTCCACACTCCCTTCAGCACACATGGGCCTGATGTTCCACACTCCCTACAATACCCCAGACCCTGTGGTTCCACACTCCCTTCAGCACACATGGGCCTGAGGTTCCACACTCCTTACAATATCCCAGACCCTGGGGTTCCACACTCCCTTCAGCACACATGGGCCTGAGGTTCCACACTCCTTACAATATCCCAGACCCTGGGGTTCCACACTCCCTTCAGCACACATGGGCCTGAGGTTCCACACTCCCTTCAATACCCCAGCCCTGAGGTTCCACACTCCCTTCAATACCCCAGGCCCTGAGGTTCCACACTCCCTTCAGCACACATGGGCCTGAGGTTCCACACTCCCTACAATACCCCAGGCCCTGGGGTTCCACACTCCCTTCAGCACACATGGGCCTGAGGATACTCTCCTTTGACTCTCACTGGCCTCCTATTCATGCTGTTTTAAAACTCACTGGGTTCTATTTCCCATAGTACTTTTAAACTAATAGCTTTTATCTGGGATATTTATTATTCTACAATGTAACAGCTAAAATTTAATGCATTAAACATATAGTAGAGTATTGATTGGATTAACATCCAATATGCCTGAGCATTTGCCGGTTTGGAACCATGAAATTTGTGGATGTGCTGGGTTAACAGAGTTTTACCATAGCAGATTTTTACCTCTTTTTTTCCCTCTTTGCTGAATTGCCTATAATTCGAGAGCATATGTTTAAGATCATGAACAGCAAGTTTAAAGGGATCCTGAGAATAATTTACTGTTGACCAGAGAACATTTGAAATCTGGAATGCTGTTCTTGAGGGTTGTGGAGACAGGTACTTTCTCAGCATTTAAAACGTATGCAGACAATCACTTGGACTGTCATAGCGTATGTGGACTAAGTGATGGCAAATGGGAATAGTGTAGATAGGTATGATATTTGCATTGACATCATGGGAAGAAGCACCTGTTTCTATACCAAGTGACTCATTGACCAGTCCTCCTTAGTGTGATGCTCTGGTGCAAAGTATTCTGACTCCCCTCCTCTGCATGACAGGCCTCATAGATAAGGCGCGTGAATACAGGTGCCTTACCCACTAGTTCAGTGCCATCAGCAGTAGTCCCATTTTTTCTTGCTTAGATCCCCATAAACTTCCTTTAGTTCTTGGGCCACACACCCATACTTGGAGAAATTGCAGTAGCTATCAACTCACCGGCCAGCACAACTTTGGCATGTGGGAGAATATTAGAGAACCGAAGGCAGTCACCTTCTGCTGTGCTCAGTGGCTGAGTGGGAAGTCAGATTTAGCCTCTGGCTTCAATACTAGTAGCCCACTACTGCTGATGCAACAGGATCAAACAATAAGAGGTGACAGATCTGAACTTCTATATCTGTTTTTGTTCCTTTGAGATATGGCATTTATCCATAATATTTGCAATGTTTCAGAATGCCATTCACAATCAATTACACTCAAAGATTATTATACACCGAAAGCAATATCTAATAAGGAGTTTGAGGAGATTTGGTAGGTCACTAAACACTCTAGCACATTTCTACAGATATACTGTGGAGAGCATTCTGACTGGTTGCATCATTCGCTGGTATTGAGTCTCCAATGCACAAGTTTGAAAGAGGTCGCAGAGGACTGTAGACCCCACCATTTCCGTCACAGGCGCAGGTCTCCCTACCATTGACAATATCTTCAAAAGGCAGTGCCTCAAGAAGACAGCATCTATCATTAAGTACTCTCACCATCTGGGACATGCACTCTTGTAATTTATAGATTTTTATGCTTTTGCACTGTACTGTTGCCACTAAACTACAAATTCCACATCCCATGTCATGGTAATAACCCTTATCCTGATTCTGAGGTCAGAAAGGAAAACAGGTAATGTCAAAACAATTGCTCACTAGCACAGTGTGACAAAAAAAATTACTTGTGGTTGAAAGGAAAAGCCATAATATTTTTCCAGAACTTGCAGTGAATTTCCAGTGGTCAAGCAATGCTTCATAACTTGTATGAAGAGGAATTTTTGCACCTTAAGGGAAGGAATGTATTCAGCTTCTGGTAATATGGGCTGAATTCGCAGAAGTGAAATGTCAAAAACTGTATTTTTTCCTGTGTTTCCAAATATGACTAAAATAGGGATGGGCACTTTACCTCCACATCCATTCTGTATGAAGACTGGAGAAGCCTCCTTGACTGCCAAGATGCAGCATCATTACAATATGTATCAGTTCACAAAATTGCCCAGTCACAAAATATGACTGCCGCAACTTTCCACAATCTGTTTTAGGTGAAGGCAAGGTTGTTTGAAATGGTCAAAGGTTGCCTCCAAATTGATAGTCATTCAGAAAATAGCAAATTTAACATCTCAAACCTCATACAAGGCACAAGGCTTTTAAAAACTTCTGGCTTTCATATGCTAACACATCATTTCATAATTAAATTTCTCTCCGCATTGAGGTGAATACTATTAAGACCAAGATATAACATAATCTCCGTATATCATGTCAATGCCTCCAATTCTAAAGTTAGGAAGGAGAAGACCTGATCACTGCAGTGCAATTTCTCTGTCAGAACTTCCCCAAATACCCTTCATCATCACTTCCATTCTTGAAAAATGTTACAAAGAATCTTTAGATAGAAACAGACTATTAAGTCCAATTGTCTAGACCATTGTCATATTTCATCACACCATTCACAGGAGATGGTATGTTATTTATATTATATATACTGATATAAATTGTCATCATTCAAGTTCATTAATTGTTTATAGTTGATATTTTCACTTACCAATACACCATCCAGAGTCTGAGAACAGTTAGTCAGAATTGGGTATGTAAGATTTAATCTGCCGTTCCTTAAAATACATCGTCGAGTTGCAAGATTTACTCCAGCTAATGAAAGTGAAAATTTATAAATTGACTGTTTTAAACATGTTTTAATTAGAATGAGAGAGTCATAGAATGTTACAACACAGAAACAGGCCACTCAACCCATCTAGTCCATGACAAACTGTTATTCTGCCTGGTCCCATTGACTTGTACCTAGACCATAGCCCTCCATAACCCTCCAATCTATGTACTCATCCAAACCTCTATTAAATGTTGCAATAAAACTCACATCCACCACTTCCACAGGCAGCTCATTCCATATTTGCTCCATCCTCTGAGTGAAGAAGTTTCTTTTCATTTCCACTTAAATACTGAACCTTTCACCTTTAATCTACTGTAAAACCTATAGGTCCAGTCTCACCCAAACTCACTGGAAAAAGACTACCTATACCCCTCAAAATTCTGTTACCTCTATCAAATCTCCCCTCATTCCCCTGTGCTCCAGGGAGTAACATCTTAACCTATTCAGCCTTTCTCTCTAACTCATGCCCTCAAGTCCTGGCACATCCTTGTACATTTCCTGGTACTCTTTCAATCTTATTGATACCCTTCCTTTAGGTACAGTAGGAGACAAAACGGCAAACAAATTTGGCTTCACCAATATCTTATACAATATCAACATAAAATCCCAACTCCTGCACGCAATACTCTGAATTATGAAGGCCAATGTGCCAAAAACAAAACAATTATGATTTAACCATTTGACAGTATGGCTAGAACAATTAATGAAGATGGTGAACACTACTTTTTCTTGTTCTCCGTCTCCCTTAAAAGAATGTAAATATCTCCAAAGATTGCAGGATCAATTTTGGACAAAATATGTTGTAACAAAACATATTGGTGAAGGCGGAGCAGTGGATGTGGGGGTAAGTCATTGGATCAGCTTCCCCATCGTCAGCTCATCCAGAAAATCATGAGGCATGGGATCTATGGAAGTTTGGCTGCATGGATTCAGAGTTGGCTAGCCCACAGAGAGTGGTGTAAATGAACCATATTCTGCCTAAGGTTAGTGACAAGTGGCACCCACGGGGATTGTTCTGGGACCCCTGCTGTTTGTGATTTTTATAAATTACTTAGTTGAGGAAGTAAAGGGTGGGTTAATACATTGGTGGATGACACAAAGGTTGCAGGTGTGAAGGGTTGTGTAGAACATTGTTGCAGATTGCAGTGAGATACAGACAGGACACAGAATTAGATGGAGAAGTGGTAGATGGAATTCAATCCAGAAAAGTGTAAAGTCACACATTTGGAAAATTGAACTTGAAGGCTAAGTCAAGATTGATGTAAGGAATGTGGAGGAACAGAGGGATAGAACATATACAGTACTGAACAGTACAGGCCCATTGGCCATTTTCCCTATGCCAAGGTCAATCTAACCCTTCCCTCCTACATAATCCTCCATTTTTATTTCATTCATGTGCCTAATTAAGAGCCTCTTAAATGTCCCTAAAGATCTGTCTCTACCACTGTGACTAACAGTGTGTTCCATGTACCTACCACTTGCTGTGTGAAAAACCTACCTCTAACATCCCTCCCATGCCTTCCTTCAAACCTTAAAGGTATGCTTGTATCAGCCATTTCAACCCTTGGAAAAAGTCTTGGCTATCCACTCTATTCCTCTTATCATCTTGTACACCTTAATCAAGCCATGTCACATCCTCTTTTTCTACGAGAAAAGCTCTAGTCACTTAACCTTTCCTCATAAGGCATGCTCTTTAACCCAGGCAGCACCCTGGTAAATCTCCTCTGCATCCTTTCTAAAGCTTCCACATTCTTCCTAAAATGTGAGAAAGCTGAACATAATACTCCAAGTGTGCCTAACCAGTATTTTACAGAACTGTAACATTACCTTGTGACTCTCGAACTCAATCCCTGAATAATGACACATCGTACGTCTTCTAAACCACCCTGTCCATTTGTGCTGCAACGTTGAGGGATCTATAGTTTATTGAGGGATCTATAGATCTATTGTTTAACGTGTACTTGACAAACAGATAAATAGAGGGATAGCTTAAGCGAAGCGGCCTGTGAAAAACGACCAGTGAGTGAGTGGGCCAGCGGAGGAGTGGAGCTTTGAGGTTTTGACTCGAGAGGCTTCGACGAGAAGACGCGGAGGACAAGCTTGCTCACAGTTAGTCTTTACAATGTCTCCTGAGATGGTGATGTCCCTCTCATGTGAGATGTGGCAGTCTTGGGGGAACTCCCCTCTCCCGCAGAGTCACATCTGCCAGAAGTGCATACGGCTGGGTGATTTGGAAGACTGTGTAAGGAAGCTGAAGCAGCACCTGGATGACCTTCGACTCATAAGGGAGAATGAGGCAGTGATAGATGAGAGCTACAGGGAGGTAGTCACACCTAGGCTGTCAGAAGCAGGTCGTTGGGTGACAGTCAGAGGGGGGAAAGTGAAGGTGAGCAGACAGGTAGTGCAGAGCACCCCTGTAGCCATTCCCCTGAATAATAAGTTTACCATCCTGGATACTGTCAGCGGGGACGACCGACCAGGTGTGAGCCACGGTGGCAGGGCCTCCAGCACTGAGTCTGACTCTGTGCTGCAGAAGGGAGGGACGGAGAAGAGGAGAGCTGTCGTCATTGGAGACTCTGTAGTCAGGGGAGCAGACAGGAGATTTTGTGGGCGTGAGAAGGACACCCGCATGGTTTGTTGCCTCCGGGTGCCAGGGTCCGGGATGTCTCTGACCGGGTGCACGACATCCTGCTACGAGAGGGAAAGCAACCAGAAGTCGTAATACATGTTGGGACCAACGACATAGGCAGGAAGGGGGATGAGGTCCTGAAGTGTGAGTTTCGGGAACTAGGCAGAAGGCTGAAGAACAGGACCTCAAGGGTGGCGTTCTCAGGATTGCTGCCAGTGCTACGTGACAGTGATGGTAAGAATTGGAGGAGATGGCAGTTGAATGCGTGGCTGAGGAGTTGGTGCAGGGGGCAGGGTTTTGGATTTTTGGATCATTGGGATCTCTTCTGGGGAAGGTGGGACCTGTACAGATTGGATGGGTTGCACCTGAACTCGAGGGGGAGCAATATCCTTGCAGGTAGGTTTGCTGGCATGGTTCGGGAGGATTTAAACCAATTTGCAAGGGGGATGGGACCCGGAGCGATAGAGCAGTGAAAGAAGTGCATGGAGTAAAGCCAGACCTAACATATAGAGAGGCTTTGAGGAAAGAGAAGCAGAATAAACGGTGTAAAGACAGTAAGGTAGAAGGGCTGAAATGTGTGTACTTCAATGCAAGAAGCATCAGGAACGAAGGTGATGAACTGAAAGCTTGGATACATACATGGAATTATGATGTAGTGGCCATTACAGAGACTTGGCTGGCACAAGGGCAGGAATAGATTCTCAATATTCCTGGATTCAGTGCTTTAAAAGGGATGGGGGTGGGGAAGGGGAGGAGGGGTGGCATTACTGGTCAGGGATACTATTACAGCTACAGAAAGGGTGGGTAATGTAGCAGGATCCTCTTTTGAGTCAGTATGGGTGGAAGTCAGGAACAGGAAGGGAGCAGTTACTCTATTGGGGGTATTCTATAGGCCCCCTGGTAGCAGCAGAGATACAAAGGAGCAGATTGGGAGGCAGATTTTGGAAAGGTGCAAAAATAATAGGGTTGTTATCATGGGTGACTTTAACTTCCCTAATATTGATTGGCACCTGATTAGTTCCAAGGGTTACATGGGGCAGAGTTTGCTAAGTATGTCCAGGACGGATTCCTGTCACAGTATGTGGACAGGCCGACTAGGGAGAATGCCATACTAGATCTAGTACTAGGTAATGAACTGGGTCAGGTCACAGATCTCTCAGTGAGTGAGCATCTGGGGGACAGTGACCACTGCTCCCTGGTCTTTATAATTATCATGGAAAATGATAGAATCAGAGAGGACAGGAAGATTTTTAATTGGGGAAGGGCAAATTATGAGGCTATAAGGCTAGAACTTGCGGGTGTGAATTGGGATGATGTTTTTGCAGGGAAACGTACTATGGACGTGCGGTCGATGTTTAGAGATCTCTTACAGGATGTAAGGGATAAATTTGTCCCGGTGAGGAAGATTAAAGAATAGTAGGGTGAAGGAACCATGGGTGACAAGTGAGGTGGAAAATCTAGTCAGGAGGAAGAAGGCAGCATACATGAGGTTTAGGAAACAGGGATCAGATGGGTCTATTGAGGAATATAGGGAAGCAAGAAAGGAGCTTAAGAAGGGGCTGAGGAGAGCAAGAAAGGGGCATGAGAAGGCCTTGGCGAGTAGGGTAAAGGAAAATCCCAAGGCATTCTTCAATTATGTGAAGAAAAAAAGGATGACAGGAGTGAAGGTAGGACTGATTAGAGATAAAGGTGGGAAGGTGTGCCTGGAGGCTGTGGAAGTGAGGGAGGTCTTCAATGAATACTTCTCTTCGGTATTCACCAATGAGAGGGAACTTGATGGTGGTGAGGACAATATGAGTGAGGTTGATGTTCTGGAGCATGTTGATAGTAATGGAGAGGAGGTGTTGGAGTTGTTAAAATACATTAGGATGGATAAGTCCCCGGGGCCTGATGGAATATTCCCCAGGCTGCTCCATGAGGAGGGGGAAGAGATTTCTGAGCCTCTGGCTAGGATCTTTATGTCCTCGTTGTCCACGGAAATGGTACCGGAGGATCGGAGGGAGGCGAATGTTGTCCCCTTGTTCAAAAAAGGTAGTAGGGATAGTCTGGGTAATTATAGACCAGTGAGCCTTACGTCAGTGGTGGGAAAGCTGATGGAAAAGATTCTTAGAGGTAGGATCTCTGGGCATTTAAAGAATCATGGTCTGATCAGGGACAGTCAGCATGGCTTTATGAAGGGCAGATCATGTCTAACAAGCCTGATAGAGTTCTTTGAGGAGGTGACCAGGCATATAGATGAGGGTAGTGCAGTGGATGTGATCTTTATGGATTTTAGTAAGGCATTTGACAAGGTTCCACACGGTAGGCTTATTCAGAAAGTCAGAAGGCATGGGATCCAGGGAAGTTTGGCCAGGTGGATTCAGAATTGGCTTGCCTGCAGAAAGCAGAGGGTCGTGGTGGAGGGAGTACATTCAGATTGGAGGATTGTGACAAGTGGTGTCCCACAAGGATCTGTTCTGGGACCCCTACTTTTCGTAATTTTTATTAACGACCTGGATGTAGGGGTAGAAGGGTGGGTTGGCAAGTTTGACACAAAGGTTGGTGGTGTTGTAGATAGTGTAGAGGATTGTCAAAGATTGCAGAGAGACATTGATAGGATGCAGAAGTGGGCAAAGAAGTGGCAGTTGGAGTTCAACCCGGAGAAGTGTGAGGTGGTACACTTTGGAAGGACAAACTCCAAGGCAGAGTACAAAGTAAATGGCAGGATACTTGGTAGTGTGAAGGAGCAGAGGGATCTGGGGGTACCTGTCCACAGATCCCTGAAAGTTGCCTCACAGGTGGATCGGGTAGTTAAGAAAGCTTGTGGGGTGTTGGCTTTCATAAGTCAAGGGATAGAGTTTAAGAGTCACGATGTAATGATGCAGCTCTATAAAATTCTGGTTAGGCCACACTTGGAGTACTGTGTCCAGTTCTGGTCACCTCACTATAGGAAGGATGTGGAAGCATTGGAAAGGGTACAGAGGAGATTTACCAAGATGCTGCCTGGTTTAGAGAGTATGCATTATGATCAGAGATTAAGGGAGCTAGGTCTTTACTCTTTGGAGAGAAGGAGGATGAGAGGAGACATGATAGAGGTGTACAAGATAATAAGAGGAATAGATAGAGTGGATAGCCAGCGCCTCTTCCCCAGGGCATCACTGCTCAATACAAGAGGACATGGCTTTAAGGTATGGGGTGGGAAGTTCAAGGGGGATATTAGAGGAAGGTTTTTTACTCAGAGAGTGGTTGGTGCATGGAATGCACTGCCTGAGTCAGTGGTGGAGGCAGATACATTAGTGAAGTTTAAGAGACTACTAGACAGGTATACGGAGGAATTTAAGGTGGGGGCTTATATGGGAGGCAGGGTTTGAGGGTCGGCACAACATTGTGGGCCGAAGGGCCTGTACTGTGCTGTACTATTCTATGTTCTATGTTCTATTTTGCACTCCAGTAAGTACATGATACTTCACAAATCAACCAACTGATTCCAATGGCATGGAAACCACGATGATTGGAGCTGATGGATTTGTTGCAGCCTTCATCTGCCTTCACAGCCGTTGAGTTCGAAGTAACTTCGTCCGCCTGTTCCACCGGTGAGGTCTTGGTTGGATTGTTCTTTGTCAGGGACCTCACCCTCGACCTTACCACCTTGGGTGACCCTACCAGAAGCATAGCTCCAGACAGCATCGCTCTCGGGATCTCAGGACCACACAAGCCTCTCCACCATGACAAGGTGACAATCCTTGGAGAAGGTCCGTTAAGTGTCGTTGTATTACACTATAGGTTCGTTAAGTGTTTGTTAATAGTCTCTGGATTCTTTCTTAGCCTCAGGCACTAGTAGCATGAGAATAAAAGACCAAAGAATGTATCTGTCTCTGCAGGTCTCTCAATGCTTGAGGATTGAATCCCTATTTAATGAGGCATCTCTCGCTCAGTTCTTGGGAACCTAGACCAAGGATTGTGATCAACAGGTGCCTGGGACTGATCCAGGTTGATTTCATGAGTTGGAATTCAGAGTTCCTCTGACAGTGGCCACAATCAAGTAGCAGCTGAGAATTGTGAGCCCTGAAAGCTTTACTGAAATCTTTGTAACTTTACCACAACTTCCGGCAAGACGGCAGTGTGACTGGTCACAGTGGCTTCCAGAGAGTCAACAAAAGGTGCTATGGAAGTGTACTTCGAATGATCACAAGATCTTGTTATACATTAAAAACTTAAAGTACTGCAAGACTATGCCATCTGCAAGATGCTCGCTTGAAGGAGCTGTGCAACGTGCTGTTGCCTGAATTGAAGGAGGCTGACAGTCAAATAGCGAGTGGCCGTCATGGTCGCTTCTCTTGTGATTGCAAGTTCCTTGTGGATGTTGTTAATCTGGTACGCCACAAGTCTGATTCACTGATTTATTGGATGAGAGCAGGAGTGGATGGCGGGGGAGCTCCCTGGCGTAACGCTCAGCAAGGACTAGGCCTGAAGCCACGGTGTCGCCTGTTTGCAGCTGCCGAAATGAGGAGACGAAGCCATTGTGCTTCACCGGGGGCGGTGTGGCACGGCATTCAGATTGGAGTCAGTGCTGCTCTCCTAGGGTTTCACTCGGCAGAAGACAAGCTCTGTTGTGGTTGACTGCAGACTTCTTGGCAGCACTCAATCGACTCGGGCCTCAGGCTGCAGGGTTGCTTGCTTTACAGCTGCTCAGGGAGAGGCGTCCGAGCTGTCGTGTTCTACCAGGGTGGTGTAGCACAGTCGTGGTCGACTGAAAATTTCAATTGGACTGAGGGATCTGGATTATACACCGTACATATATATTTGACTGGTTGTATTTTTACTAACACTCTATATCTCCCTCTATATGTGAGCACTGGGCCTCTAAGCTGCAGTATCACCTGTTGAGAAATGATCTCGGTGGGCTGGGAGCTCTGGAATATATACATGCATATTCTGTGGTATTGAATTTTTATTAATATTCTACAGTATATGTCTTGTATATGCGAAGACTGGGCCTCAAAGCCACGGTATCACCAAATGGGTTGACATATAATATTGGTGGGCTGGGGGTTCTGGACTCTACATGCATATTCTGTGTCGTTGTATTTTACTGGTATTCTATATGGGTTTGTTGACTTGTGGTGCAAAGGCTGAACATCTTGCCATGGTGTCACAGGGGTGGGGTGGGGGTGGACTGTCAGGACTCTGTTATTCAGTGAATGTGTTCTTGTGTGTGACTTAGTAATGTGTTTTAGTACCTTGATCCCATAGTGACGCTGTCTCATTTGGCTCTATTCATGTATGGTTGAATGACAATTAAACTTCAATTGAATCGAATTACTAGCATTTTGTGTGTTTATTTGTGCTTTCTGTTTTATGATAATAAATTCAGCTTAAGTTACTTTGTTGTGCCTTTACACTTATTACCACAGTTTCTGGGTGCTCAAATTGGTTTGGGTCTTTTGGGTCTGATCAATACAATTGATAGTCCTCTCTTCCTTTCCCATTCTATTCCAGTACCTCATTCACCAATTTGCTTTAATTTCCAATTCTGATTCACAGTCCCTTTCCCACCCACCAAATACATGGGCTTACTCTTTTCCAATTTTCCTCTCCCCTCATCCCTTCCAGAGACAGGTCCTCAATGATATTTTTTCTTGTAGTTTCACTTGATTAAAACTTGTCTCATACACAATCACATCAAAAATCGGTTGCAAAGATCAGGGCACAGTATGTTGATCCGCAGAGTAACAAGCTCAAATTCGGCTCAGAGTCTCAGGCTCGAAGTAAGGGATTAGGCATTGAGAAGGGAAATGAAAACAAATTTCACCTTGCGCTTGCAGAGGTTTTATAGTCTTTGAAGTTCTCTATTTAAGAGGGCTGTAGAAGATCAAGAGAGAGATAGATACATTTTTAATCAAAGGATACAGGGACAATGTAGAAAAGTGGTATTGGTATAAGACATTAGCTATATGACTCAAAAACTTCTTTAGATGTACCGTGGAGAGCATTCGGAAAGGCTGCATCACTGTCTGATATGGGGGTGGGGGCAGGGGTGGCTACTGCACAGGACCAAAAGAAGCTGCAGAGGATTGTAAATTTAGTTGGCTCCATCTTGGGTACTGGCCTACGAAGTACCCGGGACATCTTCAGGGAGCAGTGTCTCAGAAAGGCAGCATCCATTATTAAGGACCTCCAGCACCCAGGGCATGCCCTTTTCTCACTGTTACCATCAGGTAGGAGATACAGAAGCCTGAAGGCACACATTCAGCAATTCGGGAACAGCTTCTTCCCCTCTGCCATCCGATTCCTAAATGGACATTGAACTCATGAACCCTAGCTCACTTTTTAAATATATATTATTTCTGGTTTTTTGTACGTATTATTTCTTCTTCTATATTATGTATTGCATTGAACAGCTGATGCTAAGTTAACTAATTTCACGACATATGCTGGTGATAATAAACTGATTCTGATTCTGATTATAGAATGACAAAACAGGCAAAAGGGACCAAATATCCTTTTCTGCTTTTGCATCTTCTCAAAATGTTTTCTATAAATATGGCCAAGGATGACAAACTCTGATTATTTGCAAGGACTGTTTTTAATTAGCTTTGTTGCAATCAAATAAAACTAACCAACACAGCAACAGGAAGGAAAAATTCAATTTACTTACCATTAGCAGTGCTGGAGTTACAGAGCTGTTTTGAATAACCAATGGAACCCAGATAAATTTCCTCAAAGGTAATGGTTTGGCCTTTAACTTCCATCGAAGAATTTCCGCAGACAGCCGCTGTAAAGGAAAAATAACTTTTTCAGGAAAATACTCTACAATGTGAAACCTCTCCTTTTCCTGTTTGTTTCTTTCTCTTGAGAGTTCTCTTTCCCACTGGGGTTGACTCTCTGGGCATCAGCGACTCTCCAATTGTGAATGTTATGTGACACGTCTGACCCAGGTGTGCTGAAACTCATTAAGTACCCTTATTACATTCCTAATTGGTGACCACAAAGTGGAGATCACATCACAATGCAACGTAATCTTGACCTTTGGAATCTGGCAATGTCTGCTAGGACAAAGGCGTACTGAAACTGCATTATTTACCATGACATACATTGCACATTTGGGTGAAGCACGCTAGGCTGAAATCTGCAGTGTGGCTGTTGGAAAACAAGAGATGTTGAATGGTTGGATGTGTAGAATATGACAGTCATTTAGAAGCCATCTCCAGTCGGCTGCCTTTCACATGCAACCTCAATATGACAGATGAGCAAAATAGGGCTACAAAACAAACAAGCTGGTAGCTGATAGTGATGCCAGCATGAATTTGGAAGTCTTACTGGGAGCCCACTGGTTTCCTAGGCTTCCTGGAACTAGATCATGAAATCCAGGTTACTAAAGGTGGGGTGGGTGGGAGTGGAGCGGGTGTGAATGAATAATAGACAGCCAGACCTATTAATGTGGTGCAACTTCACAGATGGAACTCTTTCAAAGGTTTTTTCCACTGTATTTGTGTGAAAGGATTTCTTAAGCATTGCTGGAGTGAGGTTTATAAATGTTGTAACTCACTTATTTTACTATGGAGGTGACAAGATGGAATATACACATTTCAATGGCTGAAGCAGAATGGTAGGTATTTATCCTGCCAGACCTTGGACTGCAGTCATCCTTTTAAGGGAAAGACATGGAATGCAGAGATGCAAGCCACATATAGACTCAACAAGATTCAAATTTACAGTATGCCTTGAGAAAATAGCAGGAAGGAACAAAATAAAGAGGACACAAAATAGCAAACAGAATAACAATTAAATAGGGAAATGCTCACAAGAACCGAGAAAGAAATTTACAGAAAGGATGCTATTTCTTCAAACGTTAGCTATGTGTGAAAGTCCTTTTCAGTTACATTATTAAATTCCTTGAAAAAGTATAATTGTTTGAATAAAAGCTGCCAATTGAACTTAATTATTGGTAAAAAAAAAGTGGAAATCAATTTCAGGGAAAGAATTATTATTCAATATCTTGTAGAGAAGAAAAACTAATATACTTACATTCATTGCAATATTCTCCGTGGTATTCATTTGTGCAGATACAACTGCATTCATTCCCATTCGTTATGCAGATTCCATCATGCTTACAGAACTTGGGACTACATGAACAACTTGTTGTTGGAGTTGAGGTTGTTGTTGTAGTTGAGGTTGTCATTGGAGTTGAGGTTGTTGTTGTAGTTGAGGTTGTCATTGGAGTTGAGGTTATCGTTGGAGTTGAGGTTGTCATTGGAGTTGAGGTTGTCATTGGAGTTGAGGTTGTCATTGGAGTTGAGGTTGTTGTTGGAGTTGAGGTTGTTGTTGGAGTTGAGTTTGCTATTGGAGTTGAGTTTGTTGTTGTAGTTGAGTTTGCCATTGGAGTTGAGCTTGCTGTTGGAGTTGAGTTTGTTGTTGGAGTTGAGTTTGCCGTTGGAGTTGAGTTTGCTGTTGGAGTTGAGTTTGTTGTTGTAGTTGAGGTTGTCGTTGGAGTTGAGTTTGCTGTTGTAGTTGAGTTTGTCGTTGGAGTTGAGGTTGTTGTTGGAGTTGAGTTTCTTGTTGTAGTTGAGTTTGTTGTTGTAGTTGAGTTTGCCGTTGGAGTTGAGTTTGCCGTTGGAGTTGAGTTTGTTGTTGTAGTTGAGTTTGCCGTTGGAGTTGAGTTTGCCGTTGGAGTTGAGTTTGTTGTTGTAGTTGAGTTTGCCGTTGGAGTTGAGTTTGCCGTTGGAGTTGAGTTTGCTGTTGGAGTTGAGTTTGCCGTTGGAGTTGAGTTTGTTGTTGTAGTTGAGTTTGCTGTTGGAGTTGAGTTTGTTGTTGTAGTTGAGTTTGCTGTTGGAGTTGAGTTTGTTGTTGTAGTTGAGTTTGCTGTTGTAGTTGAGTTTGCTGTTGTAGTTGAGTTTGCCGTTGGAGTTGAGGTTGTTGTTATAGTTGAGTTTGCTGTTGGAGTTGAGTTTGTTGTTGGAGTTGAGTTTGCCGTTGGATTTGAGTTTGCTGTTGGAGTTGAGTTTGTTGTTGTAGTTGAGTTTGCTGTTGGAGTTGAGGTTGTTGTTGGAGTTGAGGTTCTTAGAATCCTGGTTGTTGGTGGAATTAGGCTTGTTGTTGTAGATGAGATAGTTGAGCTAGTCTTTGTTGGTGTTGACGTAGTATCTAATAGCAAAAATATTGTTTAAAAAATAATCATAAGCACATATGAGTATACTGCATAATGGGAAACTATGCCAGAAACATCATTCTCTTCTCTGCAGCTGAAACTAACCACCATCACTTCATCATTCTGTGCAAATCACATAGCATAAATTATAATTAAAATTATTAATACCCAAATAACAATAAATTACTTAAGGCAAACAATTTCTCTGTGCAATTAGTAGAGAAAAAATATCTTTGCTGAGAAGATTAAATGTAGAATGAATTTAGATGGAGATAAGATTTAGCAAAGGGACAAAGTCAATGGTGAGAACAATGTATAGGCCCATACGTAGTAGTTACATTTTAAGACAGTGTATAAACAAAGAAAATTGGCCTTGCAAGATATGTACTCCAATAAATATGGGGACTCCAACCATAAAGATTCAACGTACAAAATTAGCAAAGGTATTCCTGACTACAGCTTCATGTGGTGCAATTGGGAAAGTGCATAGTAAAACAACTAATTTTATATCCTGCAGTGTGTAATAAAACAGGATTAATTAACTATTTTACAGTAAATAATTCTCTAGTGAAGAGGTATCATAACATGATGGAGGAGAATACTTTTGTCTGCAACTTGGTCTTCAAATTAAATAAAGAAAATAACAAAGGAATGAAGGCAGAGCTGACTAAAGTGGAGTAAGATTGCTTTAAAGCTAAGGTGGTGGGTAAGCAATGATGGATATTTGAAGGAATACTGCATAATTTTCAACAAAGAATCACTACTAACCAACTTTATCCTATATTTCAGCATTAGGTTGACAGTCGTGCAAGTCCAAAGTTCAGAGTAAATTCATTATCAAAGCAGTAGTAATGGCACAATCACACAAATTGAGTAAGGTGTTCTATTGAGATGTTGTCTACTGCAGCATCCTCAGGTGGCTGTAGAGGCCGATCTGAGTTTTACCAAAGTACTTACTGTAAATGGCACCGTTACATATATGACCTTAAGATTCATGTGCAGGCATACACAGAAAAACAGAGAAGCATAATAGAAACAATAGAAAACTACACCCATGCAAAGACTGACAAACAGCCAATGTGCAAAAAAAGACAAACTGTGCAAATAAAATAAATAAGTAATACTAAGTTTTACAGCGCTTGAAAGTCCATCCATTGGTTGTGGAATCAGTTCAGAGTTGAGGTGAGTGAAGTTATCCACACTGGTTCAGGAGCCTGATGGTTGTAGGGTAATGAGTATTCTTGAACATGATGGTGTGGGAACTAAAGCTCCTGTACCTCCAGCTTAATGGCAACAGTGCGAAGAAACCATGGCCTGCACAGTGGGGTCCTCGATGATAGATGCTGCTTTATTGTGGCAGTGCTCCGTGTAGATGTGCTCAATGGTGGGGAGGGCTTTGCCTGTGAAGGACTTGGCTGTATCTGCTAATTTTTATGGACTTTTCTGTTCTTGGACGTTAGTGTTTCTATACCAGGCTGTGAAGCAACCAGGTCACAGCTCTTTAAGTGCACAGCCAACTTCCATTTAGGTATGATGAGGGTTTCTTCCTTTCAGGCAGTGAGTTCAAAGGGTGGTTCCTCATAGCAATCATGGGAAATATTTAAAGAAAGATTATAATGAGAAATAAATACGCTACAAGAAGAATGTTCCATCCATAGTTAAATAAAAAGGATTGAAGTAAAGGATTGGAGGTAGGGCAGAAAATTAGGAAAGCATTACAAACCAACAAGGCTGCATGGCCAATAAAGGAGGTAAAACATACTTTGAGAATAAGTGAGCAAGTATAGAACCCAGCATTTAGTGCTCCTACTAGAATAAAGCAATTAAAGTAAAATTTAGTTCCTTGGAAGATCAAGTTGATTAAGTAATAAAGGAACCTAAGGTAAAGACTTTGAGCAAATATTTTCTAATCTCTCTTCACAATGCAAAGCATGAATGAACCCCAATGTCGAGGAAAGTAAGGAAGCTCAAGGGAAGGAGGGAGTTAAAATCATCACTCTGACGGAAGAAAAACTATGAGATAAGCAAATGAAATAAAAGGCTGCAAATCCCAGAACCTGATGACCTACATTAGGATTGTCAAAATATGGGTGAGAAAGAGGGGATGTGAATTGAAATGTAAAGAATTGCAGATGGTGAAAATCTGAAAAAAAAAGAAAACAAAGTGCTGGGATGAAATCTGAAATAAATTCACTAAGTGTTGTGAATCAGATAAAGTGCAGGAAATGCTCAACAAAAGAGTCAGCATCTGTGAAGGGAAACAAAGTTAATGCTTCAGATCAACAACCCTTGATCAGAAATTAGGAGGTAGTTGATGTGATGTTTAGAAATTTCCAACAGTCTAGAGAGTTTCTGGTGGATTGCTGCACCAATTCAAGGATGTAGTGTAATGGAAAACAAGAGACTATTCATTGGCTAGCCTAACCTCTGTCATGGTTAAACAGCTTAAATCACATTAAATTTCATACAGCAGGACTCCAAGAAAAGTATATCATTAGACAGTGTCTTCATAGTTTTATAGAAGCATGACCATGTTGAATTCTTTGAAGATTTAATTAGCAGGGCATATAATACAAAATCTATTAGGATTTTTTAAAAACGGTAGATAACGTAGCTAATAATAGATTCCCATAGAAAATTAGAGTTTGTTGTGGATAATATAAATGTACGGGTATAAATAAAAGTTATAGTGATCAAATTGTCATCTTCAGGCAGGCTATATCCCACTATAACAAGTGGGATTGAAGCATGGGCCTCAACAAAAATACAACAATTAGCTAGGAAGACAAAAGAAACATTTGTCTTTATTGAAAGAGGGTGATAGCAAAAAAAAAGGGAAGGGAGTTCTTGCTACAACTGCTCAGACCATTGATGGGATCATAACTCCTGTGCCATTTAACGTTGCCTGCTTAAGGAGAGACATGTCTTATTGGAGAGAGTGTACAGGAGACTCTTTGAAATGAATCCTGGGATGGAAGGATAGCCTATGGTGGATAATTAACTTACATTCATTAGCTTTTAGAAGAAGGAGAAGTGATCATATTGAAACATAAAATTCTGAGGATGTTTGACTGAGTAACAGCTGAGAGCACATTGATTCCTATGGAGTGTACAGAACAAAGAATGTAATTTTCGAATGAGGAGCCAACCTTTAAAAAATAGTAAGTAGAATTTCTTTACTCAGACAGTCATGAATTTCTGGAAATATGTACACAGAGAGCTTTTGAGGTTAACTACATGAACATACCTAAGGCTAACATCAATATTCTGTCAGATTATAGGAGTCAGGTATCATGGGGATCAAGGAAGAAAATTTATCTGAGGACAGGCAGTCAAATCTTATTAAATGGTAAAGTCAACTTGAGGTGTCATATGATCTCTTCTTATTGGTATTTCTTCTTATGCAACATCCTCATAAATAATTTCTGTCTTTGGCAACCGCAATAACACATAGTCCTGTGACTGTGTAACAATCCTACAAAAAATCTTCTCATTCCTGTATGCTATGCATTGAACAATGAATGCAAGTATCTCATATGCTGTCTTAAAAATGTACTCTACTGTATATGCATGAGCTGTTGGAGCATGCATTGGGCTTCTTTGTAAAACTATGGCCTGGATTTTTCTTGGTGGTATCTGCCATCCAAAACATCCACTGGGAGATTCCATTGACCCGTTGACTCCATATGTTTGATCCAGATTTAGAAAGGCAAAACAGCCTACGGAGAGCAAAAATGGGTAAAATGGGTGGGCAACAAGACAAGTTATCAACACACCACTGTTAAAACCCAGTACACTTAAGAACTTCCCCTTTACTCTTGACATTCTGAGTCACTTAAAAAGAGGGATATAGGAAGAGTTTGTCCACAATACTTAGAGGATGAATGACTTCCAAACATACACAAACATTTAAATTTTCTTTGAAAGCATAAGAGATACTTGATTTCATAGTTCAATGCATAGCGATAATTTACAACAAAAATCTATTATTTTATTACCCCCCCCCCAACCCCCGCAAAGACCATTAGAAGCTAAAAGAAAGAGCACAACCTTGGAAAAAGAAATAATATTTGAATGTGAGATAACACGTAGGAAAAATAAACTTGAGAACCATTTCATCTCCAAATGAGATTCACTATCTGTACCTTTTGGTGTTGATAATGGTACAGACTGCTGCTTTGTAGTACTGGCTGATGTTGTATAGGTAACAGATGAAGTCAAATTCTCCCAAGATGAAGTTTTTTCAATGGGAAGGAATGTTGTGGTATGGTTATCCCAAAATGTTGTCCCTCTTGTTGGGAAAGTTAAATTGACTGTGGATTGGCTAACCCACATTGAACTTGTCCAGTTTGTTGAGAGTGAATTCACTGTTGTGAGGTTATACCAGAGTGTGGTTGTTCTTGTTGTTGGGAATGTTGAATTAATTGTAGTAAGATTATTCCAGAGTGTGGTGGTTCTTGTTGTCGGGGATGTTGAATTAATTGTAGTGAGACTATTCCAGAGAGTGGTTGTTCTTGTTGTTGGGAATGTTGAATTAATTGTAGTAAGATTATTCCAGGATGGTGTTGTTCTTGATGTCGGGAATATTGAATTCATTGTAGTAAGATTATTCGAGAGTGTCGTTGTTCTTGTTGTCAAGAATGTTGAATTCATTGTTGTAAGATTATTCCAGAGTGGTGTTGTTCTTGTTGTCGAGAATGTTGAATTCATTGTAGTAAGCTTATTCCAGGATGGTGCTGTTCTTGTTGTCAGTAATGTTGAATTAATTGTAGTAAGGTTATTCCAGAGCGTGGTTGTTCTTGTTGTCAGGAATGTTGATTTCATTGTCGTAAGATTATTCCAGAGTGTGGTGGTTCTTGCTGTTGGGGATGTTGGATTCATTGTAGTAAGATTATTCCAGAGTGTGGTTGTTGAATCCGTAGTTGGGAATATTGGATTCACTGTTGTTAGATTCTTCAAGAGTGTCGTTGTACCCGTTGTTGGGAATGTTGAAATCATTGTAGTGAGACTATTCCAGAGAGTAGTTGTTCTTGATGTTGGGAATGTTGAATTCATTGTAGTAAGATTATTCCAGGATGGTGTTGTTCTTGTTGTCAGGAATGTTGAAGTCATTGTAGTAAGGTTATTCCAGAGCGTGGTTGTTCTTGTTGTCAGGAATGTTGAATTCATTGTCGTAAGATTATTCCAGAGTGTGGTGGTTCTTGTTGTCGGGAATGTTGAATTCATTGTAGTAAGGTTATTCCAGAGTGGTGTGGTTGCTGTTGTCAAGAATGTCGAATTTGCTGTAGTTTCGTTAATTGACCATTTACTTGCCCAATTTGTTGATAATATTGAATTCATAGTTGTCAGATTATTCCCAACTATTTTTGCTGTTGTGGAAGTTGTATTCACTGTGGTTTTCTTTGTCCACAACATAGTGGTCCAATTTGTCATCATTGTTGTGTACAATGTGATGTGTTTCTCTGACTGTGTGGTTGCAAGTTTTTTTAGGATTGTTGCTTTTTGTGGTGCCTCTTTAGCTAGCAACGTAGTCTTCTGTGATGTGGAAAGGTTTGTATTGAGTATCATCCGGTTTTCTCTCAGTGGTGCAACTTCTGTTCCAGTAGGCTTTTCCTCTGACATCTTGCTTCCCTGCTGTTGTGTTCTTTCAGTTATTGAATGCAAAGTCTTATTCACTATTGCCTGCTTTTTGTTTTGCACAATTCTTCCTGTCATGGGATGAAGATGTGCATTCACTGAAGACTTTTCTATCAACTGATTATCTTCTTGTAAATTTAAAGAAAACATATTGCCCTCAGACATGTTATTTGAACTTTGCTTACTTTTCCTTGATCTTACATTCTTCAACTTGAGATCTTTTAGCAATGTTCTAGTTAGTGGGGGCATTGTCTGATTTTCCAACCCTCGTTGTCTTCCTTTTTGCAATTTTGAATGAGTTGTTGATGCTTTTTCCAATGGTATGAATTTGGAAAATCCAGAGGTCTTTGGGCTTAATTCTGAAGTTAAAGCAGAACTATTTTCCTCCTTATTTTTACTATCTTTCTTTATTTCCACTATGTGTACTGTGGATTGATGCTGGCCATTTCTTCTTTCTACTCTCATTGTTTTATCTGTTGCTGTATTTAATGGACTTTGTAAAAATATTGATGGAAGAGGACGTTGAGGATGAAGAGTAGAATTCATGTTAGCCTTTTGTCTTGTATTCTTGGAATCAACTGGTCCAGTAATGTCTGGTGATGCATTGCAAATCTGTTAAAAGAGATAGGGATGCTCTAAAAAATATCTCAAAAAATACATTCTTTTGAAATTTTGCAGTAATTTGAATGGAAATAAGCAATTAGCCACATCCCAAAGAATATATGCTGGGACTTTATCAATTTGCTACTTTTTTTTAATGAAACCAATAACTTAACGGTGAGCTAGTTATTTTCAAATTTGCCAAAGTGTGAATGACCTCATTGAATGGAAACACATTTCATTGCAGGGAAGTGTGGGATCATCTGTAATAGAGAGGTGGGTGCAATTTTTTTCAGAAGCTGAATAGCTAGGAAATGTGGTTCCAATAAATTCTTATTATTCATTACTTATTGTACGTGGGTCACTAAACTACAATGTAATAAAATGAGGTAATGCAGCAGAGCAGTCTGCAACCATGGAGAAAGAGCAATAACCTGTATTTTCATTAGTGAAAATTCAATCATGTTTTAAGTTGCAGATAGTGCAAGAGGTGGATGGACAGTGAATGTCTGCATGTTCAGCTGACATGATTGTTTCCGGTACTTTCTAAAAGAAATAAACAAATATCCACTAGTCATAAAAGTAAAAGAAAACTGCAGCATTTATGAAATAAAAACATAATTAATATTACAGATCCAAACCCCTTTGTCGGAACAGGGAGCTTGTTTTAAGTTACATAAGGCAAGATCCAGGTATCATTCAGGTATGGGCTGACAATGGCCATGTTCAAACCACATACGTGCGAAGAATTGGCCATGTCTGTCAAGCGGACCCAACCACCTCTCCTTGACCTTCAGTACTATTACTACATCCCTCATCTGCTGAACCCCTCTACCATCTTCTCATTTCATTTCAGGTTTTCAGTATCCGCAGCTTTTTATTGGCTTTCCAATTAAAATGTCATGGTCTGCTGTAAAATATAATCCCAAAGGCAATGACCATGATATGGGTATAAAATTGTGGTTGTACAAAGCCTGTGGAACTCTGTACAGTTTTTGGAACCACAGAACAGGATATTGGTAGAGTTATGTATCAAAGTTTAGATTATGAAGTGAGATTCCAAATACAAATGAATAAGCGGTGACTCCATTTGATTTCTTTTTTAGAATTTACAGGGTATATAGAAGGAAACATTTTTAATAGTAGTCAGTGATAGTGCTTCTTATGTTCATTTGTCCCACCAGCACTTACCAAAGCAGCAGCAGTGCTGGCACCCAGACCTGCCCCATCACAGTACAGGAAAATGGGTGCCCTTGTTTGTTGGTTTATTTCCTATCATCCACTGCTTGCGCTGCGGGGAACTCCACTGCAATGTGAGCCTTTGGAAGTTTCCACCCTAATGTCTGCAGTCTGCCTCTGACAAACTGATTCCCAAAACATCGTGGTGAATTATTGTACATGGACAACACATCCACACCTTTTGGAAAGATGGTTATTGATCCAATAGAGTCATAGATCACTACAGTACAGAACCATGCCCTTCAGATCTGGCATAGTGATTAGTATGTGTTGTTGTTGTTCGTCCATCGTTGACGTCGATGAGGACCTCGACACCATAATGATGGTGTCGAGACTAGCGCGTGATTTGGATTTAAGTGAGGGAGAGTTGCGCAGCGTCAGCCTCACTCTCTCTTCTCAATTCCCATCTGGATCCAGTGGCAAGACAGAGTCTAGACGGCTGGAGATGAGACTAGGCGCAGTGGATGACCAGGACGTCTTCTGTGTCTTGTCCTGCTCTACACGTTCCACGACGCTTGCAGAGACCGCCTTCTTGACCGTTGGACCTTCCATTGGTCTCGTCCGCTCAATCTGCCAGAGTCTGTCTTCACATGCTGGGATAGACAACTCCCTATCACACCAAGGGTTTGAGACCCGTCGGCCACCCTCACCTGGTTTAGCCGGCTTGTCGAAGCCGTTGCCCGGGGTGTGGCCGCTGTTGCGTGCAAACAGCTACAGGGAGCCACAGGTGAGAGCTGAGTGCCAGGTGGGGACCAAAGGTGGACTAACCGCCCTGAAAAGGACGCGACATGTTCCCCCACCAGAGGTGCTACCACTCCCTGACACTCCATATACCCCTTAGTACCCCTTAGTAAGTGATTAGTATAGCACTTTCATAGTGCTAGTGACTGAGTTTGAATTCCCGCCACTCTTTGTACGGAGCTAGTATATTCTCTCTGGGCTCCTTCGAGGTGCTCCAGTTTCCTCCCACTTTCCAAAGACGTACGGGTTATTGGGTTAATTGGTCTCATGGGTGTATTAGCGGGCTCATTGGGCTGGGGGTGTCTGTTACCAGGCTGCATCTCTGAATAAAATTAACAAATTTTTCACCTGACCATGCAAATTCTGAAAGTACTGTTATATGCTATAGTCGAATGAATCAATTGAATTTTGATCTAAGAATAAAAAATAACCAGTTTTATTTAAACACCTCCAAGGAAGAAATGGTGCAGCAAATAGAGCATTGCCTTGGATTTCCCGATACCTCAGTTGGATCTCAACCTTAAGTGGAGTCTGTGTGGAGATGGCACGTTCTCCCTGTGACTGCATAAGTTTTTTTTTCCGAGAAGCTCCCATTTCGTCACCCATACAATAAAGTTCTGATGAGTATGCTATCTACTATAAAATTACCCCTCACCATAGGATAATGGCAAAGCAAAATGAACAGGGTGCTGATTGTCTTTTGAGAGAGAATAGGCAGTGAGGTGGAGGGAAATGAAGAGAGGTAACAGGGCTAGTGAGATTGCCCTCCCACTCAGTGAGCCAAATAGTCTCCTTTTGTGTCATTATAAATAAACGAAAAATAAACTATTAAACATAAATCATATCAGAATGCTTACATTAAAAAAATTAGAAAACAGATGGAATTTAACATTGAAATATAAATAAGCATTACTGAACTTAGAGTTTAAGGCAATGGTAAAAACAACAATAACATAGTAAACTTCTGAACTGAACCAACAAAAATCTTACCTGGCACAGAATGATGAGCACACAAAAATTTCTTCCACTGGCTGCCATTATTAGGGGTAAAGATGCTTTAAGGATTTATTCAAATCTTTTGCTGTTAAAGGATTTATTCAAATCTTTTGCTTCTTAAAGGATTTATTCAAATCTTTTGCTGTTACATAGAAAGATCTAAGCGACGTCTTGAGGAGATAGGACTGTGTTGTATTTCAAATATCAGCTGATATGTATTTATTATGTCTTCTTTATAAATACATACAAAGCAATCTCCTATGCCTTTACTTATTTATGTTTCTCTAAGGACTTTCCCCTGTCATATAGTCATTCAGTCTTATTAATCATTAACTGAGTAAAAGCAGCAAATGGAAGGAGCATATGACAGGTTTTAAAAGATAATGAGAAGAATGTATTTTGTATTTTAAACCAGGCCAGTGTTTCTGGCTCAGAGATGGAAAATGTAATGAAAAAAGGAAAAAAAAATGCAGATGCTGGAAATGTGAAATAAAAATCAGCCCAATCACTTGAAACATTCTTTCTTGCTCTGTAGTAGTAGTAATAGTGCATTCACGTGACTCGAGTATGATGTTCTCCAAGTGGTTGTAATCTGGGATGGAAGGATGGATTCCCTTAATGAAGAACACCTCTACATGACTTGGTTTAACATTGGGAGACTGTTTCAAAGGCAGCCACCACATGGTCCTTGACAGATCGGGGTTGGGGTTCACTGGCATGGAATGCAAGACGACAGGGGATCCCTTACAGCTGCAGCCTTCCTCTGCCTTCACTGCTGTTGTGATGTGTCATTATCTTCTGCCAGCTCCACTGCTGAGGTCTTGGTTGGATTGCTCTTTGTCTGGATAGTCCATGAGCCAGTAGGGTTGGTCGGTACCATCTGAGGGGAATAATGCTCATAGTGATTTTTGGCAAGGTATACATCTCTAGAGTTAGAAAATATGCGATAGCATTGCACCAGTGGTAGCTTTATTACTTCAAATAAGTAATTGTTTTTTTGTACATATTCCATATTAACATCAGCACAGCAGAAAATGTTACCCTGCTCCCCAAAAGGTATAAAACCTAATTTGGAGAGATTTCTGGAGCTTTATCAATGTCATGATATTTTCCATATTGTTGTATCAAATCAAAACAATCTTAAGCTTTTGTCATAGCATATAGAATTGCAGTACAATAACTCAAATGTGGGGTTCCACACGACCATAATCTAGGCTCCATTTGGTTGTAAAATGAATATATTTAATCAAAGATTGCTTTCCATACTTTCATAACCTATTAATAATCTTAATAATTTTTCAAGTCTTCCACGTCTTCCACATCTTCATCTGAACTTTCCACACTCTCTGAGGTGGATGCCTGGTTCTCACAGTCAGCTAGTCTACACACGTGAATACACCTGAGGCCATTTGCAACACATATACAACTTGGGAGTGAACATTTTGTTGGACCATTACAGGCCAGTAGATCCAGAACGGCATCGGGTGCTGGCTGGCCTTCCATCCAGTGCACCACCAACTGTTCAGCTTCCTCTTCTCTCTCCATCTTCCATCCTCTGCCAACAGGGCTTGGCACTTGTGGGTCCTTCTCCAAACATCTTCTCCATATACCAGCCTGGTAGTTGGCTTGCTGTGCATGTTTTGTGAAGCAGTCCTTGCATGGTGGGAGTTGATGACTTTCGATTTCACCTTTTTTGGCACAGAAATGGTGATACCTGAGCACATTGACCTTGGTGGTCGATGCTTTTGGGGCACACAGGAGACATGTAAATGCCTCCAGTTTGTCCATCAGTTCTGGGGAGAGGTCCCAATCCTGACCCAACTCTAAGAATGTGTCCTGAGTTTCCCTGTTGCTGGTCAGATGTTTTAGGGCACTTGGCTTCTCTTTGCCTGCAAAAGCGCTTACAGTGTCACATACTGTATATACGTGCAACCCAATGTGAGCCCTACAAATCTCTATGCCAACAGTGGCAACAACCTTCCTGATGTCTACAAGCCTTGTACGGGTTCTAGTGCCACACTTCTGGAACAATGGGGCCTCAATCTTGTCACAAAATGCTAAAAACATGATAAAGATATCTGTGTCTTCTGAGCAGATCACTACAGATTGGAATCCCTCTCTTGTGGCATGGGCAGCATGGAGAAGTAGGCGGCCATCTGCTTCTTCTTGTTGACACTGAAGAGCTGACACCTCCTCACTGTCTTGAGATGTGATTCTGTAACATTTGTCATTCATAGTTGCATACAGAATCTTCTCCTGTAGCTTTGCTCTACTCCACCTTCCTCCATTCATGGACTATGAAGCTAATGAGACTATTTTTGTTACTGACTTTGGTCAGGAAGCTCCTCCACTGCCTCACCATCTGTGTGCCTGTGATACCTTGGAACTCATGACCAGTCTCTTCACCCTGTAGAGATCTTTCACTATTCTTGATAGAGTTCTCCTTGTATGTGTCGAACACAACATCTATTCTGCTACTCTGACTGCCTTCCCTCAGAGCCATACCCAGAATTGTTGTGGCAACATCTCTGAAAGTAACTTGATCACCTTTCACTCTTTAGACCAAATTCATTCCATCAACCACTGTAGCTGAGTTTCCTGGGAGTTGCTCTTCTACTGCTACATTTTTCTGCAAGGTTGTGGCTAAAGTAGCTTTATTTGTCTTTCTCAGCAATTCTTCTGGTGTGGACAGGGCCCAGGGCAATGGTCCAAGGGGATGAGAAAGGATATCCTCCATACATAGACTGCACCCTTGTGCCATTATTATGATGCATCCAAATAAAGATCTATCTGCTTTCAAGATGATTGCCTTCCCATTTGATTTCACTTCTGTCTTCTTACACATATCACTGAATGTTTTCAGCTTGTTGGTTTTCATTGGGTCATGGAATTTCTTTGCTGGTGGGTCTTCCTCCAGTCTCTCATTGCTCAACAATCTCATATGCCTTCATCAGGTTGGAGGCAATGTCCTTGAGGGCTGCCTTTGCTGTAGAGATGCTAATGAGGTCCCGCTTCTCTGAAAATGGGTTGACCCATTCATGTATGAGGCTAAATTGCTGAAACTGCTTCCTCATCTTTCTGGATTCTTGGCCGCTGTAGCTCCGCATGACAAAGCTCTGATTTGTTGCCTTTCACCAGCTCCCTTAACTGTCCCAGGAATGCACTGCGGTGCTCAGCTGTTATGTAGTAACGCTTGATAGCTCCAACGCTCAGGCTGAACCGTGATGTGCCTCTAGGAGTCTGTGTGCCTTTGTTCACTGTGTCTTCGATAGCCTGGTCCACAGGGATCTGCCCAAAGGGGAAAGCTACCACCGCTGCAATGCTATCACATACTTTCCAGCACTATACCTTGCCAAAAATCACTATAAGAATTATTCCCCCCCAGATGGTACCAGTGGCCCAAATTTGGGGTCCTGGCTCACGGACTAGCACCAGATTGCTAAACTCCTCTAGGGATTGCTCTAGGGATCTCAGGTACTCACAAGCCATGACAAGGTGATGATCCTCAGGGAAGTCTTTCTCCATAGATGCTGCTTGACCTACTGAGTATATCTGGCAATTCCTGCTTTTCTTAAGAAAATATGAATGTTGCTTTATTGAATAAATAACAAATGAGGCAAAACAATTGATTAATAAATTAAAATAATCATTAAATTCATAAATTAAAATGATCAAGTAATTAAAACTGTAATTCATATATGGAACAGGGTTTAATCAGAAATCCGGGCCAATGATACGTTACACCTTCAGCCTAGGGATTTAGTGAATCTTTCTGTGAACCCAGGAATTCCGGTAAAGTGCTGGTGCAGTGACTAAAGTACCATCTTGATAACCATGAGGCCTGGACTAACATTCCACAGACCTGACTTCAAATTCTACCTTTCTAGTTGTGGAACTTAATATTTTTATGCACTGGAAATGAAAGCAAAAAACATTAGTAAGGATGGCCACACATTTACTGGACTTGCATTACCAGGCCAATCTGTAATTTTAGATTTATTGTGAGGGAATTCTTCAAGCTTGTCTGGTTGAATTCCTCTGCAATGATCAGGAAGATATTCGGGTGCACTGTCTTGTAACTTTGATCACAATGCTTAGCCCCTCGAGTGCCAGCTTGGCGAAGGTGGAATGTACACTGCAACCAGGATAAGTGCCAAGGTAGACTGGATGACACATGACTGCCGGATGTTTCAGCTCAGGGAGCAGGACAGGGCAGAACTGCCACATCTATGTACCATGATGAGCTAATCATGCTGCCATCTCTGCCTCTACCTGACACTTCTGTCTGATTCATGTGGTGGATTGTGAAGCCCTTGGGCTGGAGTACTGAGTCTGGAGTATGGGTGTGAGCCATGTCTCTATAATGCAAAGTACATAATAATCTCTGATAAGGCCATAAGACCATAGGACAAGGAAGGAGAATGAGGCCATTTGGCCCACAGAGTCTGCTCTGCCATTCCATCGTGACTGATTCTTTTTATCTCTCTCATCACCATCCTCCTTCATTCTCTCTGTAACTTATTCAATCCTTCAATATAACTCTGGTCCTCAAGTCCTGGCAATATCCTTGCAAATTTTCTCTGCACTCTTTCAATCCTCTTTATATCTCTCCTGTAGGCAAGTGATCAAAACTGCACACAATATTCCAAATTAGGCCTCATCAATGTCTTATACATATCATCCCAACTCCCGTACAGAATACATTGATTTATGAAGACTAATGTGCTAAAAGCTTTCTTTACAACCCTATCCACCTGTGACACCACTTTCAAGGAATTTTGGATCTGTATACTCAGATCCCTTTGTTCTACAACATTCCTCAGTACCCTCTCACTCATCATATAAATATAATTACAAAGAAAACATGACAGCACCTCAACTTCCTCAAGAATCTGCAGAGATTTGGTATGTTATCAAAAACCTCGACAGACTTCTATAGATGTGTGGTGGAAAGTGTGCTGACTGGCTGCACTACGGCCTGGTATGGGAACACCAATGCCTTTGAGTGGAAAATCCTACAGTGGGTAGTGGATTTGGGCCAGTACATCACGGGTAAAACCCTCCCAACCATGAGCAAAGCTACATGAAATGTCGTAGAAAAGCATCATCCATTATCAAAGATCCTCACCAACTAGGCCATGCTCTTTTCTCGCTGCAGCCATCAGGTAGAAGGTACAAGTGCCTCAGGACTGGCACCACCAGATTCAAGAACAGTTACCACTCCTCAACCATCAGGCTCCTGAACAAAAGAGGATAACTTCACTCATTCCAGTTCTGCAGTTCCCTCAACTAGTTATCTCATTTTAGGACTTTTTACTTTATTATTTCATGCTCTCGTTATTTATTGCTATTTATTTATATTTGAAATTGCAAAGTTTGTTGTTCATTGATCCTGTTTACAGTTATGGTTCTGTAGGATTGCTAAGTATGCCCGCAGGAAAAAGAATCTCAGGGTTGTGTGCGGTGACAAGTAAGTACTCTGATAATGAATTTTACTTTGAACTTTGAGCAAAAGGATAGAAAGGGACAAAATTAGTCCTATGGTAGGTCAGAGAGGTGATCTACTCATTCTTTGCATCTGTGTCTACTGGGGAGATGGACACAGAGTCTATCGATGTGAGAATTTGCAGCAATGAGGTCATGGGCCCTATACAGATTACAGAAGGAGAGGTGTTTGGTGTCTTGAGGAAAATTAGAGCGGATAAATCCCTATGGCCCGACAAGGTGCTCCCTTAGACCCTGTGGGAAACTAGTACAGAAACTGCAGGGGCCCTAGCAGAGATATTTAAAACAGCTTTGGTCGTGGATGAAGTGCTGGAGGATTGGAGGATAGCTAATGTTCCATTGTTTAAGAAAAGGTCTAAGAACAAGCCAGGAAGTTATAGGTCAGTGAGCCTGAAATCAGAAGTGGGTAAGTTATTGGAAGGTATTCTAACAGACCAGATATATGAGTATTTAGATGAATTAGAGATAGTCAATATGGCTTTGTGTGTGGTAGGTTATGTGTAACCAATCATACTGTCATAGGGAGGTGGCTGGGAACGGACCCAAGTGCAAGACACAGACACTGAACTACTAGGGACAGGACTAGGATACAGGGTGAGGGCAAGGACATGGACACAAAAACCGGGAACCCAGAACAGGACTGAACAAGAGAGCTAGGAGCCCGGGCTTGGACTCCAAGCCAGAGGCTGGACGAGGACCCAGTACCTAGGTCTTGCCTCTGGCTTGTACCCCAGAACTAGACAAGGATGAGGCTTGGCTGGCAGGCAGGATGAGGCTGGAGTCTTCAGGCTTGAGGCTAGAGGCTAGAGACTTGAGACGAGGCTTGGCAGGAAGCAGGAGGCTAGAGGCTTGGCTGGAGACAAGAGGCTGGAGGCTTCTCCTGGGCAGGGCGTGGAACTCCACCCGACGGAGGCAAGGGACAGGAAGGGACAGAACGAACCACAGGTAACGACAAGACGGCCTGGCGTACCCAATGGAGGCAAGGGTTAGGAAGGGACAGAACCAACTGTAGGTAACGGCAATATGGCCTGACTTACCTGACAGAGGCTAAGGACAGGGAGGGACAGAACCAACCGCAGGGTAACGGCAAGACAGCCTGGCTTACCCAGCGGGGGCAAGGGACTGGAAGGGAGCTAGGTACGGGGTGGCTCCAGGACAAGACAGCAAGACAAGGCAAGGCTTCAGGCAATGCAAGGCAAGGCAGAACTTCAGGTGAGGCGAGAGTTACCGGCAAGACAAGGCAGGGCTTCAGGCCAGGAAACAGAAGGCGGGGAAGGGATACAAGGAGTAAGGACAAGAACAATCCAACAGCCACGCCCTGGTCCCTGAAGGTATTTATGCAGCCAGCCCCAACGAGCATTAACTGCCTCAATTAGAGCTCCACAAGAACAGAAATAGGGTAGACAGGAAAACGTGGAGCAAGGGTCGATGGACCGGACCATGAACTGGAATACGGACTTCACGGACCGGACCATGACACATACAGTTTTTTTGAGGATGTTACCAGAACTGTTGATGAAGACAAGGCAATGTATGTTGGCTACATGGACTTTAGCAAGGCCTTTGACAAGGTCCTGCGCAGGAGGTTGGTCAAGAACGTTCAGTCACTTGCCATTCAAAGTGAGGTAGTAAATTAGATTACCCATTGGCTTCACAGGAGAATACAGAGAGTGGTTGTAGGAAGTTTCCTCTCTGACTGGAGATCTGTGACTAGAGGTGTGCTGCAGGGATCAGTGCTGGGTCCTTTGTTCTTTGTCATCTACATTACAAATCTGGATGATAATATGGTAAACTGGATCAGCAGATGATACCAAGATTAAGGGTGCAGTGGACAGTGAGGAAGACAATCAAAGCTTGCAGCCAGATCTGGACCAGCTAGAAATCTGGGCTGAAAAATAGCAAATGGAATTTAATGCGACAAGTGTAAGATGTTACACTTTGGGAGAACCAACCAGAGTAGGACTTAGACAGTGAGCGGTAAGACAATTAGGAGTGTGAAGGAATAGACGGATCTGGGAACACAGATCCATGATTCCTTGAAAGTGGCATCACAGACAAATAGGATTGTAAAAGAGCTTTTGGCATACTGACCTTCATAAATCAAAGTATTGTCTATAGGATGTTATGTTGAAGTTGTATAAAACCTAATTTGGAGTATTGCCTGCAGTTTTTGGTCATCTACCTGTGAGAAAATGTAAATAAGATTGAAAGAGTGCAGAAAAAACTTACAAGAATGTTGTTGGGTCTTGAGGACCTCAAGTTATTGGGAAAGGTTAAATAGGTTAGGACTTCATTCCCTAGAACATAAAGGATTGAGGGGAGATTATGGAAAATTATGAGGGGTATAGATAGGGTAAATGCAAGCAAGCTTTTTCCATTGAGGTCTGGTGAGATTGGAACTGGAGGACATGAGTTAAGGTGAAAGGTAAAATGTTTAAGGGGGGCATGAGGGAGCACCTTGCCACCCAGAGCATGGTGAGGGAGTGTGAAACAAGCTGCCAGTGGTAGTGACGGATGCAGGTTTTATTTCAATGTTTAAGACAAGTTTGGAGAGATACATGGATGGCAAGTGAATGAAGAGCTAAGGTCCAGGTGCAGATCGATGGGGCCAGGCAGGTTTAAATTCTGGTGTGGACTAGATGGGCTGAAAGGCCTTTCTCTGTGCTGCAGTGTTCTCTGACTCTGTTGGGGTTCAATTCCCACCACTGCTTGTAAGGAATTTGTCTGTTCTCCTTTTGGCCACACTCCAAAGACATATGGTTATGGTTGGTGTGTCGTGGGTACGCTATCTTGGTGATGGAAGAATGGCGACTGTTGTGGGCTGCCCAGCATAATCCTTGGTGATTTGATTTGACGCAAAGAATGCATTTCACTGAATGTTTCGATGTATGTGTGACAAATAAAACTAATCTTTTCTGGACCCAGTGTCTTTTCTCTTAGGCCTACCCAGCAGTCATATTATTAATGCACATCAGAAAAAACTTTTTAATATCCTGACTTTTTGTGTGAGGAAGAACATTTTACTTTGTTGGATATCCAATAAGGCCCCTGGACTTTCTGGTTGGTGTAAATTAATCATGGAATACATTCCTTTGGACTTTTTAACATGTCATCATCATCATCAGGTGCCATGCGCAGTTTGAGCTTTGACTGCCACGGCCCACACACTCCTGTTTCGGGTAAAGTGGATCAATTCATTGGTGTTCATTTCCAATTCTCTGGCTGCTGTCTCCATCATCATTTGTCTTTGTCTTCCTCTTGCTTTCTTCCCTTCAATCTTTCCCGTAATTACCATGCATTCTAACTCCTCTTTCCTAATCACATGTCCAATGAAGCTACATTGCCTTTTCATGATCTCATACATTATTTCTCTTTTTGTGTTTGCTCTGTTCATGACATCCTCGTTAGATATTCGTTTCATCCATGATATTCTTTGCATTCTCCTCAAAAACCACATCTCTGCTGCTACAATTCGTTTCCTCATGTTACTAGATATTGTCCAACATTCTGAGCCATATAACATAACTGGATAAATGTAACATTTCAGCACTCTGAGGCAGGTTGTCACGCCTAGTTTGGTATTGGTCAGTTTACTCTTCATCCTCGTAAAGGTGTCTTTTGCCATCCCTATTCTTCTTTTGATGTCTTTGTCACACCTGCTTTCTGATGTCACCCAGCTTCCTAAGTAGCAGAAGTTCTGTACTTGTTTTATGTCTTCCCCGTTTATTCTCAGCCTGCAGATAGAATAGTCCTTCTTTTTGGATATCACCATACATTCTGTCTTTTTGCAATTGATAGGTAGATCCATTTTTGCAGGAATGACCTCCCGTGCCACCCAGTGTTGTATCTCGGTGGAACATGGCCGAAGTCCAAAAGTAAAAAGTTCAACATCCGGTCTACAAACACGTTCCTCGATCGCAATATGACCCGGATTGCACCATCTGTTGTTAACCAGAACAGTAAGCACCCAACTCCTTTACGCTTACTGCTTTCAGTGCACTTCCGGTCAGCCTGAACGGTCTGGAAGCCGTCCATGGAGGAGCTTTGATCGGGTATGTCCTTGTGCAGCCCTGTTCCAGTGAAACACATAACACTGCACTCCCGAAATGTTCTCTGACGCCTGGCTAGCGCCGTGAACTCGTCCATTTTATTACCCACCGAACTCCTCTTCTCCATAAGTCTCTGTTGTCTCAACCCGGTCCTTTTTCCTTGACTTTGTGATCCCCCTCTGCATCCTCTGTGTGTTTTCCTTCAGATTTCAGCAGGGGTGTCCACCGCTCTGCTCACTAAACCGGCCGGCATTAGTGCAAGCAGCTGGTCCCTGGAATAAACAATGAGACTGTGCTTCTGTCCCGCTAATGAGACGTGTCGGAATGTAACTATTTCCAGCGCTAAAAAACCAAAACTGATTTTTTTCATCTCTTAAAAACATAGAAACATAGAAAATAGGTGCAGGAGTAGGCCATTTGGCCCTTCGAGCCTGCACTGCCATTCAGTATGATCATGGCTGATCAACCAACTCAGAACCATGTACCAGCCTTCCCTCCATAACCCCTGATCCCTTTAGCCACAAGGGCCATATCTAACTCCCTCTTAAATATAGCCAATGAACTGGCCTCAACTGTTTCCTGTGGCAGAGAATTCCACAGATTCACCACTCTCTCTGTGAAGAAGTTTTCCTAATCTCGGTCCTAAAAGCCTTCCCCTTTATCCTCAAACTGTGACTCCTCGTTCTGGACTTCCCCAACATCGGGAACAATCTTCTTGCATCTAGCCTGTCCAATCCCTTTAGGATTTTATATGTTTCAATAAGATCCCCCCTCAATCTTCTAAATTCCAACGAGTATAAGCCTAGTCGATCCAATCTTTCATCATATGAAAGTCCTGCCATCCCAGGAATCAATCTGGTGAACCTTCTTTGTACTCCCTCTATGGCAAGGATGTCTTTCCTCAGATTAGGGGACCAAAACTGCACACAATACTCCAGGTGTGGTCTCACCAAGGCCTTGTACAACTGCAGTAGTATCTCTCTGCTCCTGTACTCGAATCCTCTTGCTATGAATGCCAGGATATTGGTATTATTCCAGTCTCATAAATGTCATTGATTAAATCAGTAAGTTTTTCAATTCCATAATCTTCAAGGGCAATAATTTGTTCTATTTTTAATTCATCAGGACCTGCTGCTTTTCCTTTCTTCATCTTATTTATTGCGTTACGAACTTCAGATTTTAGAATACTTGGACCTTCAATGCTTATCTTAATTTCTGGCTTTTCGCCTCGATTGTCTTCAAACAATTCCTGAATATACTCCGTCCATCTGTTCATAATCTCATCTTTTTCATGATAATGGTACCGTTCTTTGCTTTCAAAGATCCACCTGAAGAACAGAGGAGCTTTTTACCAGTGATATTCTTGATTTGTTGGAGTAACCTTTTTGGATCAGTAATAGGGATTCTTTCTATTTGCTCACATTCCTGGTTTAACCATTCTTCTTTGGCTTTTTGACATAAGCTTTTAACTTTTTTATCTAGGGACTTATATTCTATAGCATTTGCTTTCTTCCGTCTCCTTTCTTCCATTAGGTTTTTGATTTCATCGGTCATCCATTTATTCTTTGTGCTTTTTTATTTTTTAGGACTCACTGAATTTGCTGATTCTACCAAGGCATCCTTTAGAGAGTTAAATTTCATTTCTACATGATTGCTATCATCTTCAACAGATTCTATTTCTAGACTTTGAAATCTATTCCTTACTTCAATTGTAAATTTTTGTCTTAAGTTTTCTTCTTTAATTAATTACAAGTAGTCAACATGTATGGTACACTCAAAAACAAATAGTTTTCATATAACATGGCAACCTTTTCTACAATATGTAGATGTAAACCTGTCTGTTATACTAATAAGGGCTTTTGTATAGGATGTGGTGATGATGTCTATACTTTGATGGAAGTGTTCTGATAGCTGATATCTGTGAGGGGAAGAAATGTAAATGTACCTGGAAATTGAAAGTTTTGTTCTGCTGAGCAAAACAAAAAATTAAAAACCAAACAAACTAACCTTTTATCTTTTATAAACAAGTCAAGTCTATTGTTACATGCTAAATTACTGTAAAGTACAGTATGACAAATAACTTGCTTGCCACAACATCCTAAACACGTTGGTACAGACAGCATAAATCATACATGAGTTATACTGCACATAAAATTATACCACGATGTAAAACTAAAAATAGACTATGCCAAAGCAAGACCTTGTGCACACGAAATGACACAGTTAAGGACAAGAGGTGGACCTTTGTGTCCCATTGTTGGGACATGGTTAGTGAGAAGAGAACATGACCCGGATGAAGGTGATTCTGGTTGCAAACTTCTTCTATCAGCGTCCCTCTCAATGGTGTGGGAGGCCTGTGCCTGCAGTGTCCACAGCTCTGCAGTTCTTGTCGTACTAGGCGTGATGTTAGGATGCTTTCAAAAGTGTGTCTTTGGAAGTTTGTTAGAGTATCTGGTGGCAAACCAAACCACCTTGAGCTTTTAAGAAAATACTGGTGCTGCCTTATTCTTCTGCTCTGTGTAGCACTCAGAGGAACAAAATTAATGTTTGAGACCAATGATATTTCATCAGAAAACTGGAACAAAGGATAAGTCCGTAGTTTACTACATGGGGTATGTATAACTCCTGGCATGCCTCATAAAGCTCTTGGAGAAACAAGAAAGACCACAGGTGCTGGAAATCAGTACAGCATACAAAATGCTGGAGGAGCTCTGCAGGTTAATCAGCATCCATGGAGGGACATGGTTCAGTTTGAGACCCTTCATCAAGAATGGAAAGAAAGTGGTTGATAGCTAGTATAGAAATGTGGACAGAAGGGATGGAGCAAGTCCTGGCACGTAATAGGTGAGAGGGGAAGATAGCTTCTTTCATCATTCCCCCCCCCACCCTTCCCCCATTTGACCACCTTCCCCGTTCATTCGCTCGAGTAATATGCCAACGTACCAGTGAATGGTATAAATGACAGTGCACCTGAGTTTCTAGGCAAGTACTCCATCCAGTGTTTCTCACCAGCCTGTACAATTTGCAAAGCTTCATTCACCAAGAGAGACATAAGAGACTGTAGATATTGGAATCAGGAGCAACAAACAGGAAAGTGAAGGAACTCAGCATTAGTAGTGTTAGTGGACAGCTATGTTTCAAGTTGAGACTCTTCATCAGTCCGGAGGCTGCCTGACCCACTCTGAGTTCTTCAAGCTTCTTGCTTGTTCATGCAACAATGTTTTGTCAAATTAATGGATAAGTGAGGATTCATTATTATATTCCACGGCTTTCCAAAGCAGGGACGGTTTCACTGCAGACTGCATAGAAATTATTGTTGTATTTCAGTGTTCAAAGGAAGTTAAACTAAGTTTTATAAACACAAGTTCCTGCAGAGTCTGGAAATCCAGAGCAACACACACAAAATGCTTTCTGTTTTGTAATTCCTAACTGGAAATTTCCCAATGCCCCTGTTCTTAATAAATATAAGTGGAAATATTATAGAACGTTTGGGTAAATATCAACTTTATAACTCATACTGCCTGTCGAAGTAACTGTCATCACTAATGGTTAAAAAAAAATAACGAAAATAACTGGGCCCACAACACACGCACTCTTGCATTTAAAAAAAATGTTCTTGTGCACAAGGAGGACGGCATGGGTCCCGGTCATCACACTGTTCTGATGTCTGAGCAGAAAACTGCTATTTTTATACAGAATTAGCCTCAGTTATAGATATTTATCATTGTCAATTGTATTCGTTTGAATTCCTTACTCTCAAGAGCAATCGACATTCTCAATAGAGTTGTTAAAAGTCAATTGAAACTTCGAGCGGATATCCAATGATATTTTGAAGTTAGTAAGGACAATAGAGTTGTTAAAAGTCAATTGACACTTCGAGCAGGCAACTGATGATATTTTGATGTAGTAAAGACCATAGAACCTTAGTTTTTGGGTATATTTCGCATTCTTCTGTTATTTCATCTGTACCCCCTATTGTGTAAAGGGACATTATGCCTCAGAAAAACCCATTGTTTTGTAACTTCAAAACATTAAACTAATTCAAGGGAAGGCGTGGGGAGTCCGGTAATGTGAGTCTGGCTTCGTCTTTACTTTAAGCAAAGCACGCACGTATCATGCAGTAGCATGGTGACTTATGCAATTAATGTATTTTTACGTATAACCCATCATTAATTATTTAAACGAATAAGAATATTTCATCAAACAATATATATACAAGATTACTCAAATATTATTGACGTATCAAATACACAACACTGCTCCCTACTTGGCTATAAACTCCAACTCAAGGTAGAATGCATCTCAACTATAAACACAGTAGATTATATAATACAACTACCTATATACAGGCATTCACAGCTTAGTAAAATTTAAATTGTCCAATTCAGGCCTAAAGATTTAATCATTGTTGAGGATTTCTTTCTTTTGTGGTATAACGTCTTTCTTGACAATCCAGATCATTCTGCTTGGCCAGTTAAACAATCTTAGGTTCTGGGGTGTTCTCCATGGTGGCAGGATGAGTTCAATATGAGACTGCAGGTAATTGTTCTGACAGCCCTGGACACCTTTCTTCTCCTTTTTTTCTCTCTGGATCTACTTTGTTCCCTTTATTTTTCCTTCTTATATTCCTTCTCTCTCTCACACCATTCTCTTCTCATTCACATGCTTTCTCTCCAGCTCTTTCCTCCTTTACCTTCTCCTCGTTTGCGCATCCTGATCTTGGGAAGTTGCATTTAGTTCACTGGAGTATCCTCTTATTTATCCTTCTATTGCTCCCTTTATGATCTGATCTCTGTCATAATAGAGAGATTTTCAACTTGTATTAGGGCAAACTAATCAAGAGGGGTGTCTTTTTCAGTAAAATTTTCTGGTACTTTCTTTTCTAAAGGTAAATGAGACAATCTATCAGCATTTCTATGATTAGTTGTCCTCTTGAATTTGATCTTGTAATTGTGTCCTCCAAGAAACAGAGCCCATCTCTGCATTTATGCTGTTAGTGGAACACCCTTCTGTGGATTGAAAATGGATACTAGTGGCTGATGATCAGTATGAGGGTAAACCCCCTCCCATACATGTACTGGTTGAAATGTTTTACACCCCAAACCAGACTCAAGGTCCCTCTGTCAATCTGTGTGTATTTTTTTCTCTGTAGTGGTAATGAATGTGATGCAAAGGCTAGGTGGCGTTCACTTCTCTCACTCATAACATATGACAAGACCGCACCTAAATCGTGAGGTGAAGTGGACCATAATCTGTCAGTACAGTGCCTGATATCACCAGTTCCTTTACCTTTTGGAAAGCCGTGTCACACTGCTTTGTTTGTTGCCACTTCTTCCCGATCAGTAGTAAAGAGTTCAAGGGGTGGAGCACAGTAGCCAAGTTTGGCAGAAACCTGATACAGTACTTATTGAGTGCTCTGCTTCAGTATTGACCAAGGGAAAGGATTTGGAGATCAGTGTTGAGGGTATAATTAAATTAAGACATTTATAGGTCAAGGAGGAGGAAGAGTTGGGCCTCCTAATGACTACTAAGGTGAATAAGTCCTGAGAGCCTGATGGGATTTAGCCCAGGTTATTGAAGGAGGCAAGAGATAAGATTGCTAAGCCCTTGACCTGTATCTTCAAATTCTCTCTAGCCACAGGCGATGTCCAGGAGGACTGGCGAGTGGTTAATGTTGTACATCTGTTTAAGAAGGAAACAAGGGAAATCCCTGGGAACTATATACCAATGAGTCTCATGTCAGTTGTTAGAGAAATTGTTGGAGAGAATTCTTTGGAGTAGGATATATGAGCATTTGGAAACCCATGGTCTAAATAGGGAGAGGCAGCATGGCTTTGTGCATGGCACGTTATACCTTACCAACTTGAATTTTTTGACAAGGTGACGAGAGAGATTGATGAGGGTCGAGCAGCAGATGTTGTCTATATAGATTTAAATAAGGCATTTGACAATGTCCCTCATGGGAGGCTAATTCAGAAGCTTAAGATACATGGGATCTGCGGCGAATTGGTTGTTTAGATTCAGAACTGGCTTGCGCATAGAAGACAGAAGGTAGCTGTTGAAGGGACCTATTCGAGCTGGAGGTCTGTCATTAGTTCCACGGCGAACTGAGCTGGGACCTCTGCTGTTTGTGATGTAGGTAAATGACCTGGATGAAAATATAGATTGATAAGTTTGCAGATGATACCAAGATTGGTGGAGTTGTGGATAGAGTAGAAGATTGGCAAAGAATACAGCACAATATAGATCAGTTGCAGGTATGGGCTGAGAAATGGCAGATGGAGTTTAACCCAGATAAATGTGAGATATTGCACCTTGCTAGGACAAAAGCAAGGTGACAGTGCACTGTTAAGGACAAGATCCTCAACAGTGTTGTTGAGCAGAGAGATCTTGGGGTCCAAGTTCATAGCTCCTTGAAAGTGGCTAAGGTGGTTAGGAAGGCTTACGGAATATTTGCTTTTATTAGTTGAAGCACTGAGTTCAAAAGTCAAGAAGCTATGTTGCAACTTTATAGATCTCTAGTTAGGCCAAATCTGGAGAATTGCATACGGTTCTGGTCACCCCATTATAGGAAGGATGTTGAAGCTCTGGAGGTGGTGCAGAAGAGGTTTACCAGGATCTTGCCTGGTTTAGAGGACATGTGCTATTATGAGAGGCTGGGTAAACTTGAGTTATTTTATTCGGAGCAGTGGTGGCTGAAGGGAGATCTGATAGAGGTTAACAAGATTATGAGAGGCATTGACAGAGGAAACAGAGAGTATCTGTTTCCTAAGGTTGAAATGTCTAATACCAGAGGGCATGTATTGAATGTGAGAGCGGGTAAGTTTAAGAGGGATGTGAGGGGTAAGTTTTTTACTCAGAGAGTTGTGGATGCCTGGAACGTGTTGCCTGTGGTGGTAGGGGTAAATACATTACAGGCTTTAAAATATGCCTGGATAGGCACATGGATGTAAAGAAGATAGGGGGATATGGACATGGTGTAGGTAGGAGAGATTAGTGTTTGGGTGTTTTTGATTTGTTTTTTATCTGGCTCACCACAACATTGTGGGCCAAATAGCCTGTCCATGTCCTTTGGTCTTGGGTCACCCACCACTGCTTGAATTTTTCTTGCACACTATTTAATTCTTGTGCATCAGTACTGTGTGACCACAGTAAGTGATGCTTGGTTTAAAGAACTCACGCTCGTTGCATCATGTTCTGAGCCATAATTTTCTAATCTCTTTAACACTGTGTTGAGGTTTTGGAGATGGTCCTTGTCATGCTCACTGGGTAACAATGATGCCATCCTGGTAACACTGAGTGCCAGGGCAGCCTTGTAACACCTGGTCCACAGATTTCTGCCAGAGTGCAGGTGTAGATGCCACTCCGAAGATAAGCCAATTATAGCGATAGAGCCCTTTGTGACAGTTTATGGTGAGAAACCCTTTGGATGTTTCTTCCATCTCCATCTGCCAATTAGTACACTTTGCTGAAGTGTTTTCCTCCAGAAGGTTTGCAAACATATCCACTATCCTGGGCGGAGGGTATTGTTCTGCTTTCAGTATTGGGTTGATGGTAGCCTTAAATTCATCACAGATCCTGATAGACCCATTCTTTTTGGCTACTGGGACCACCGGTGTTGACCAGAGATCCCCTCAACTTTGGAAAGAATTCCTTCAGCCTCCATGCAATCCAGCTCACTGGCTACTTTATCCTGGATGATATAAGGAACCAGATCCGATTTGCAAAACTTTGACGCGGCATTTTCATTTTACACTATCCTACCTATGATAACTGGTAATTAATTATTTGAATGAACAATACCACTTAAACAATATTATACGAGATTACTCAAATATTATTGAAATATCAAATACAGAACAAGAGCTTTTTGGAAAAGTCTCACTCCAGAGGCCTCACTCATTTGGTTTGAGTACACACTGCCACAGTCTATCTTGTCTGTAGTAAGCAGAGGTATCTCTGGTGGTCTCACTTGACCAAAACTTCCCCAGGCTATCATTGTCTTTACTGCAACTTCCACATTCCCATCCACTTAGTCAAGCTCTGTAATGTTGTTAGTATTTTGAAGGTGGACAACAATGAAATTCGTAGTCACCATAGAGAAGAACTTGATTCACTGTGGTGGATGATGGTGTGTTTAAAGCATGATGAAATGTGACAATGTATGGCCTAATGACTAAATGATTGGCTGTTTCTTTCCAGACATTGATGAATGTGCAAGAAACACACATAATTGTCAACAACTCTGCACTAACACGGTTGGAAGCTACATGTGCAGATGTTTTCCTGGCTTCACAGTAACCAACGATCATTGTACTGGTAAGATGTGGATCTTCTGTAACTGATAAATTTAAAACTATTGAATAGAAACTCATCCGCATGATGCTGCTCTCGCCATTGGAAGTGAAGCACAATGTCTATCTCAGGGTCATTTGAGCTACTGGATTTTGCCTGTGTTTTTTCTGTACACAAGTTGCCTTGCAGCCCAGCTACCATTGTTGGGTCAGTTCAGTGGGTATTTAACAATCCTTTTAGAGCACTACAGGGAAATTTGGACAAAACTTGGTCCAGATGCAAAGAGCCAATTTTTAGTGACAGGCAAATATTCCTCCCAAATGAGTCAACTATTTATCATGGATCTTATGGTCATCGTTTGCTTTGCTTCAACCACACAATCCCAATGCCCTTTGATCTTGCTCCTGTTCCCATAACAGTCTTTTACCCTGTCATGATTCAGGTGCATCACCAAACCTGATAATAACCCAGGCCAGGCATCTGATTTGCCCCAATACCTTCCCTATTCCCTCCTCTCCTCCCCTATCCACACCACTGCCATCCAAATTCCTAGTTCCCATCTCACATCTTACTGCTGGCATCCAATCACATCTGGCAAGAGGGGTTACAAACCACTCTTCTAATCCTTTGTCAAAATCACTTCTCTTCTCTGCCCTCTTCTTCCTGCCACAGCATAGGTAAAATCAGATGTATGAATTCCTTGAGTGTATATCAGTATTTCTTGACAAAATATTCCACCTAGTGGTTCTATTTGCCTACACAATCTGCAGGCCTTCATTTGGCAATGTTTATCTGCTTAATGGTTGTCAGGATATTCATCTTCTTTTTCTTGGAAGGATGATGTCACTTCAGACTTCTTTGAAACTATTGTGGCAAATCAATTCCAGGAAGAAATGTCAAGCATATATTTCAAGTTTCATAAAAGCAATTTAGTATTTTGAAGGCAGAGCACATCAAAAAATCTATTGTTAGAAAGAGCAAATTAACATACCATATGATGATATATTAAAAATGTAATGAAATTTGGCGCTGTCCAGCTTTATGAAATAATGGACATTTTCTCCCAGATGTCAATGAATGTGCAACAAACACATCAAACTGTGATCAAGCCTGCATCAACACATATGGACACTTTGTTGTAATTCTGGTTTCAGCAATGACTTGATCAATCCTTCGCTTTGCGATGGTAGGAATTTTTCTCTGAAATCAATGATTTGGAAATGACTTGCTGATAGAATTTCTGATTGAACTGTTCAATCTGGTTGTTTTCAAAACAAACTTTTCTCTTTAAAAACTTATTCCAAACTTCTGATGCTACAGGAATATTTTCATATCAGAATTGGATGTCTGTCCTTCCTGTAGGATGTTATCATTTATTGATTCAACTGAGTTTCTTGGATTTACTGTGAATGCCCATATGAAAATGAATCTCAGGGTTGTACTTTGTCGTACAGTATATACTTTGATAACAAACTTTGAAATTTGTCTAGGTCATTAATTAATGCCAGCCTTACTGAATAGGGAGAAGGTACTGATGGAACATGGAAGTGAGCAGTAGAATCATTCCTCATGATCGTGGGAAATACCCGCTCACCTAATCACCAAATCTGTCTTAATTTATCTTGGTCTTTTGTTTGACATCTCGCTCCTCGCCTACAACTCTGCCTCTGCAGAAGGTTCTTTGACCCAAAATTTTAACTGGTTTCTCTTTTGACAGCTGCTGTTTGACTGGCTGAGTTTTTCAATGAGTTTTGTATTTGTTTCAGTAAGGTGTTAACTCAATCTTCTTCAGATATTGATGCATATGTGACCTACATGGTAAACTGTGAAGGAATCTGCATCAATACTTGTAAAAACTTGTACTGCAGCTGTCATTACATCTTCAGCATGGGCATGTACAATTCATTGTCTGATGTTACTGTTACTGATTACATGCATATTTTCTATCAAATGAATTATTTAACTTTATTAAAGTTTATGTGTCACATATTTAGCATGGTTCAATGACCTTAATATTTAATTGTAGATGTTCTAAATGTGTGGTTATTTGATTTTCCACTTTATTTAAGCCAAGAATGATCCTACGTTAAATATTTAAAGCCAAACAGAATGCCAATTCACCTGACCATATTAGGATTCATACTTTAATCTCCACACAAGGTACTTAATTTGCTTATTTTTATTTACTTCCCCTTGCAAAATTTCCCTTTACGTGCTAGGTATGAAGGGTGTGATTACTGCAGAATTTGATAGTCATGCAACCTTTCATATTCAAACCATTATTTCCATTAGTTATTAGTAATTTTTGCATTATTTACAGCACAGTATAAAATTATTTGATGATTGCTGCCTGTGTCACGCGACAGTGAAGATAGGAAGAGAATGAGGTGATAGATAAATGCATGGCTGAAGAATTGGAGCAGGGGGCAGGGATTCAGAATTCTGGATAATTGGGACCTCTTCTGGGGCAGGTGGGACCTGTACAAAAGGGACAAGATGAGCTTGAACCCAAGGGGTACCAATATTCTTGTGGGCTGATTTACTAGAACTGTTGGGAGTGGTTTAAACTAATATGGCAGGGGGATGGGAACCAGGATGACAGAGCTGAGGGTGATGGGTGTATCATGAATGTAAGGAAGGACCAGCTGATGATTGGGTACAAATGCATACAGAGCAAAGAGTTAAATTGTACCACAGAGGCAAGATTTAAAAGGGCAAAGAAAGTAGGACTGAAGATGTTGTATTTAAATACATGTAGCATTTGGAATATGGCGGACAAACTTGTGGTGCAATTAGTTGGTATGATATTGTGGGCATCACTGAGCCGTGGCTGAAAGAAGGCCACAATTGGGAGCTTAACATCAAAGGATATACTTTGTATTGTAAGGACAGGCAGAAAGGCGTGAGCGGTGTGTGGCTCTGTAGATAAGAGATGGAATTACATCTTTAGAAAGAGGTGACAGAGTCAGAGAAAGTTGAATATTTGTGGGTGGAGTTAAGAAACTACAAGGGTAAAAAAACCATCATGGGAATCACATATAGATAAGATGTGGGGTTGAGATTGCAAAGGTTGCTGGAAAGGCATGTAATAAGGGTAATGACACAATTGTAATGGGGGACTTCAATGTGCAAGGGGATTGGGAAAATTAGATTGGTGGCATATTGCAAGAGAGGTAATTTGTTGAATGCCTACGAGATGGTTTTTTCGAGCAGATTGTGCTTGCGCTTACTTGGGGAAAGGCTCTCTTAGATTGGGTGTTGTGTAATAACACAGATCTTATTAAGGAGCTTAATACAAAGGAATACTTAGCAGGCAGTGATCATAATATGATTGAATTCATACTGCAATTTGAGAGGGAGAGGCATAAGTCACATGTATCAGTATATCACTATCACAGTGGAACAAAGGGAATTACAGAGGCATGAGAGAGGAGCTTGCCCAGGTGGATTGGAGGAGGATACTGGCAGGGATCACAGTGGAGCAGAGATGGCTGAAATTTATGGGAATAGTTCACAAGGCGCAGGAGAGATATCACACAGAAGAAGTTGTTACCAAATGGCAAGGATGGGCAACTGTTGCTGACAAAGGAAAGTTAAGGACTCCGTTGAAGCCAAGAAGAGGGCATACAAGGTAGTACAAGTAGAAGGTGGATGATTGGGAAGCTTTTAAAATCCAACAAAAGGCAACTAAAAAAGCTATAAGAAGGGAAAAGATGAAAACTGAGGGCAAACTAGCCAATAATGTAAAGCAGGATACCAGAAGTTTTTTCAGTTATGTAAAGAGCAAAAGGGTGGTGAGAGTTGATATTGGACCTCTGGAAATTGATGCTGGCGGACAAAGAAATGGCAGATGAACTTAATGGGTACTTGGCATCTGTGTTCACTGTGGAAGACACAGAATGGTTTCTGTAAAGGGAAACCTTGTCTGACAAATCTGTTAGAGTTCTTCAAGAAAGTAACAAGCAGGGTGGACAAAGGAGAGGCAGTGGATGTAATTTACCTGGATTTTCAGAAGGCATTTGATAAGATGCCACACATGTGACTGCTTAACAAGATAAAGTCCTATGGTGTTACAGGAAAGATACGGGCATGGATAGAGGAATGACTGACAAGGAGGAAGCAGGAGGCAGTGAGTGGGAAAAAAAGGGACCTTTTCTGATTGGCCGTCAGTGACAAGTGGTGTTCCTCAGGGGTTAGTATTGGGACTGCTACTTTTCACATTGTTTATCAATGATTTGGATCTGTCATGGTCTGGATCGGGGTCCCTTTAAATTTAGCTTGTTTATGTTACGATCCGGACCGTTGATTCCCTGTTTTCCCATGTCCCTCGACTTTGGTGATTAGAGGCAATTAACACTTGGCTGAACCGGTAGTTTATAGTCTCCGGCTTTCAGCCATTCGGTGCGGGAGCATCTGCAAAGTCATCAAAGGTACGGTGTGCCGATGTCATCTGGCCGGAGCAAGCCTAGTCTCTGCCAAAGCGAGTGCCGGTAATTCGCCTTTCCTCACCAGAGCAACCCTGCCCAGTTACCTCACCAAAGCGAGCCTACAAAGTTTCCTCACCGAGGTGGGTCCGTCAGTTAACCTGCTGGAGGGGATCAAGGACCGCTGTCTACTGTTCCCGGGTCGAGTCGAGAGCTCGCCACTACCCGGAGGCTCCAAGTCAAGTCCTGGCTCCGGGTGCATTCAAGCACCAAGTCAAGTCCTGTGCCTGGCGGCATTCAAGCACCAAGTTGAGTCCTGGCCCTGGCGGCTTCCCAGTTCTGAGTCAAGTCCTGGCCCTGGCGGTCTGTGATTCCTGTCCTATCCCCTTGTCTGAATCCCTTCCCTGCCCCTCTCGCCTCTAGCCCTCGTCTGCAGCCCTCGCCTGCACTTCGGTCTAGTTCTGTCTCCGAAGCTAGATAGGTACTGTCTGGTGTACTTTCGTGTTGGTCTTGTCTTGTCTTGTCCTCGCCTCTGTGGGGTAAGTCTGGCCGTCTTGCCATTGCCCTGCGGGGGGTCATGTTTTGTCTTGTCCTCGCCTCCGTGGGGTAAGTCTGGCCATCTTGCCATTGCCCCGCAGAAGGTCATGAGTCCCGGCCCTATGTCCTGTACCCAAGGAGGGGTCCCGACTCTGTGTTCCGTGTATGTGTCTATGATTCCATGTACCTGCTCTCCCGAGACCGAGGCTCTGTTTTCCATGTTCTTCCTCTCCCTAGCCCATGCCATGTCCATGCCTGGTTCTGGGGTCCGAACCCGAGGCAAGACCCAGGTACTGGGTCCTTGCCCAGTCTCGGGCTCGGAGTCCATACCCCAGCCTCTTCATGTCTCCTCTAGTTCTGGGAGCTGATTCCGAGTCCTAGCCCAGACCCTTGGTCCCAGCCTAGTTGTAGTCCTCAGTCCTTGTCCAGTTCGCTATTTCCTGCTCCTGCCTTTCTCTCCTGGTATTGAACAATAAACCAAATCTAAGTAACCTCACAAGATGTGCCTTGCATTTGGGTCCACCCTTGCTCCTATGCCCCTGCCATTGTGACAGGATCATGGAATTGATAGCTTGTGGCAAAGTTTGCAGATGATACAAAGATAGGTTGGGGCTAGGTAGTGCTGAGGAAGCAATGCGATTGCAGCAGGACTTGGACAAATTGGAAGAATAGGCAAAAAGTGGCAGATGGATTACAGTTTTGGGAAATGCATGATAATGCAGTTTGGTAAAAGGAACAGAAATGCGGACTATTATCGAAATGGGGAGAAGCTTCAAACATCGGAGGTGCAGAAGGACTTTGGAGTCCTCAGACAAGACTCCCAGATTGAGGTTGAGTCTATGGTAAAGGAGGCAAATGCAATGTTGGCCTTTATTTCAAAGGGAATAGAATATAAAAGCAAGGAGATAATGCTGAACCTTTATAAGACATTATTCAGGCCGCACTTGGAGTATTGTGAACAGTTCTGGGCCTCATAGGACTAGATAGGGTGGATGTGGAGAGGATTGATAGCTGCTTATGCTGTAAAAGGTCCAGAGCCTCATATATACCAAGAGAAAAGGCATAGGATAAAATTACAGAGCAATTTAGACCCAAGATTAGGTCGGGAGGGATAAATCCCCACTATAAATCCATATGCCTTTATTCTATTAATATCAAAAAATCTAATCATCCCTGTGATGAATATATCCATGAATGAGTGTACGCAGCTCTCTTGCATACAAAATTCTGAAGAATCTTTACCTGCTGTGGCCTGAAACTTATTTTGATCGCTGTTATTTTGAGACAGTGGCTCCTAGCTCTGCATCAGCACTGTATTCTCTATCTGGCCTGTCAAGCTCCTCGTGTACACTTCAGTCAGCTTCCGCCTTGTTCGTCGAACTTCAAGAACGAAAAGAGCTAGTTTGCTTAATTTCTCCTCATATGAGATACCCACCACCCCAGGAATGAAGCCGGTGAACCTTCAGAGTACTCCCTCATTTGAAGTAAGGAGACAAGAATGACGTACAGTGCTGCAGATGGTGTTTCACCAGTTTGCTGTATAAATGGGGCATGTTCTCCTCCAGTACTGAAATTATTTTGGAATAAAGCCAATTAATCATTTGACTTCATTATTCTTCCTGTACTTGACTCATCTACAAGCATACACAGAACCATTTTAACACTGATATTTTCTCATTAGACTTTTTATATTTTCTACCAAAGTGGATGAGCCCCTACTGAAACTTTCCTGCAACCTCTTCAGAGTCCATACTGTCACCAAGCTTTGTATCATCAGTTAATCTGCATCCTGATCTCACTGATCACTGAGGTACATACACATGGATATGCCTTAGTAACACCCCTCTAGTCACAGCCTCCCAACTAAAAATGACCTGGTTATTCTTACTTCTGTATTTTTACCCACTACTAATCCTTAATTCACAATAAATTAACCTCAGTTGTGTGCATTTTAATTTTGGTTAATAACCTATTTGGAAGGCCGTTTGAAAGCTAAACTATTCCACAATGAACAATTCACCATATTTTTTATGCCCCAGGTACAATTGCCTCCAAGTGCTTCATCAATATCCACTGCGTTTCTCCAAATATATTTCACTTTTATTGAGAAGCCAGTAGCAAACAAAGGCAATTTAACATTAATCGCAGATTCTGGTCCAATTAATTTTGATTGATCTGGCAATGAATAATTATTCTCTGATAATTCCATGGACTACTTCACCAGGAAGTCACATTTCCTGATAGCCATAGCTGAAACAAATACTTTAACCAAATTTGAACCTGCTTACTGTGCAATACAGAAGTTATCTTTGCCAGAAGAACTGGGATGGTTCAAAAAGCTGTCTGGGCACCTGCTTTCTCAAGTACAATTAGGAATGCTTGATACTGGTTTTACCGGAATTGCCCACTGCTTCTAAAATTTAATTATAAAAGGAAACTCCCATTACAAGAGATATTGAAGAAGAACAGTAGAACCAGTAGAAACCTGCCAAAATTTCATTCAGCGACTCTTATTTTTTTAGGAGCTTCAGGAGATTTAATATGTTACCAAGGAGTTCCAAATTTCTATAAATGTATAGTGGAGAGCATTCTGACTGGTGCATCATAGACTGGAATGGAGCCTCCAATGCATAGGATCACAAGAGGCTCCTAAGGGTTACAGACTCATTCAACTCTCATGGGCACAACCTTCTCCACCATCGCAGAGCCTTAAGGAAGCTTACTATCGGGGACATGACCTCTTCTCATTACTAACACCGGCAGGAGGTACTGGTGTCTGAAGAATGAGACTCAATGATTCAAGAATTTCTCTTCCTCTTCATCTTCAGATTTCTGAGCAATCTGTCAATTCATGAAGATTACAGTATTATTCAGTGTTTTTACAATGTTTATTTATTTATATAATTTATAGATGTGCATATCATAGCACTTTACCGCCGATACAAGACAACAAATTTCACATCAAGGGCCAATGATAATAAAGCAGATTTTGATTCTGAGCACACTCGACATGAAGATTGTTACAATTTGATGTTGGTCTTGTTTTTGATCTAACCAACAGGAATAACATGGTAAAGTGCAGAATGGAATTGCATCAGGTTCAGATTCCATTCGTGTCTCAGGGTGAGTAAATACTGACATAGGCTTGTTGGACTGCACCATAAATACCTTGGTAACATGAGCTTTTTGCATTCCACCATCAGCATTTTGTGATCACTCTGATTCTGGGTGAACCATCGGCAACTTTAGATTGAAGGGATCCATGAATATTAATGCCAGTCTGTCTGGGAAGCAAGAATTTCAAAATTCCAGATGGTTTCATTGACAGCAATTACTCCATGACTGTTGCAATGTGAGCTTGTCTTGTACGGTAAACATAGTTCTGTGACATTCTACCCAATTGATTCAGTGAGTTTGAGGGGTGTGTACTTGTTGTGGTAGCAGCATTCTGACTGATGAACCCATTCTGGAGTTTCAGAAGACCTTTGACAAGGTGGTGTACATGAAGCTGCTTAACAAGATAAGGGCCCATCGTATTACAGGAAAGTTACGATCATGGATAGAATATTGGCTGATGGCAAGAGGCAGAGTCAGAATAAAAGGGGCCTATTCTGGTCAGTTGCAGGTGACAAGTGATGTCCAGCAGGGGTCATTATTGGGACCGCTTCTTTTCCTGTTATGTGTCAACGATTTGGATGATAGACTTGATGGTTCTCTGGCCAAGTTTGCAGACGATACAAAGATAGATAGAGAGGCAGGTAGTGCTGAGGAAGTAGAGATTCTGCAGGAGGACTTGGAAACATTGGGAAAATAGGCAAAGACGTTTCAAATATAACGTAGTGTGGGGAAGTGTATGGTCATGCATTTTGGTAGAAGGAGTAAAGTCAGGAGAAAATCTGTAGGTGTTGGAAATCCAAAGCAAGGGCCTCAGGCTGAAACATCAATTTTTTATTCTCTTCCATAGATGCTGCATGGTCTACAGAGCTCCTCCAGCATTATGTGTGTGTGTTACTTTTGATAAAGCCATAGATTGTGTTCTAAATGGGGAGAAAATTCAAAAATCTGAGGTGTAAATGGACTTGGGAGTCCTTGTGCAAGATTTAACTTGCAGGTTGAGTCAGCGGTAAGGAGGACTAGAATATAAAAGCAAGGATATAAAGCAGAAGCCTTATAAGGCATTTGTCAAACCGCACATGGAGTAATGTGAGCAGTTTTGGGCCCCATATCTAAGAAAAAATGTGCTGTCGTTGGAGGGGGTCCAGAAGAAGTTCACAAGAATGATTCCATGAAGGAAAGGGTTAATGCATGAGGAGTGTTTGGGGTCCAGAAGAGGTTCACAAGAATGATTCCATGAAGGAACGGGTTAATGCATGAGGAGTGTTTGATGGCTCTGGGCCTGTACTCACTGGAGTTTAGAAGAATGGTGGGGGGAGCGCAGAATCTCATTGAAATCTATTAAATATTGGAAGGCCTAGATAGAGTGGATGTGGAGAGCATATTTCTTATAGTGTGTGTGAGTCTAGGACTTGAAGGTACTGTGGTAAACCATATATATATGTTGTAACTGGGTTACCTGTCTGGAGACGCCCCTCTGCTGACTGCCCCTATGGCTCCTCCCACAGAACCCTGAATAAAGGCGATTGGGCCACTGCTCCTCTTTTCAGTCCAGGGGCAGACACTTAGCATGGTCGAGGTCACATTTTACTGCTAATAAAAGCCTTTCAGTATTTACTCTACTTCCAGTCTTTTGGAGTTATTGATAGTGTATCAGGTACAGCCTCAGAATAGAGGGACGTCTATTTAAAACAGAATTGAGAAGGTATTTCTTTAGCCAGAGGGTGGTAAATCTGTAGAATTCATTGCCACAGATGGCTGTGGAGACAAAGTCATTGTATATATTTGAAGTGGAGGTTTAGGTTCTTGATTAGTCAGGGCATCAAAGATTATGCGGAGAAGGCAGGAGCATGTCGTTTAGAGGGATAATAGATCTGCCACGATAGAATGGCGGAACAGACTTGATAGGCCGAGTGGCCTAATTCTGCTCCTATTCCTTATTGTCTTATGGTCTCCTAGGACAGTGAATTACCCTTTCAGTCATTGGTATCTAATTTGGTTCGATACTGAGAAAAAATAGACTGGGGAGAATTGAACGAAGAACTAGAAAAATTATTGAAAACTATTTTCTATTATTATTACCTTAGCATTTTTTAGTACAATTCTTTGCACCATTTGGTTGTATCATGCTCCTCTCTGTATTTATTGCTGAATTTATTATTCCCATGTATACCATTTGCTAATATTCACACGAACAAGAAATTTTATTGCACCAGGTGTATATGACAATAAACTTATCTGAGACTTCTGATATAAACCTTCTCTTGTCATAAGGTTCTCTTTCAGAAAGTGAACATTCGCTGATACACAGCAGTTTAGATTGCAGTCAGTAAATACGAGCATTGTTATGAAGCACACGCTACCAGAAATCAACCAGTTTAACTATGCCATTCTTTAGACCAATAAGTAGTTCAAATAGTTTTGAATGTTTGTGCTAACATCCTCTTGTTTCTGCCCTTTTCTTTTGCAAACCTGATTCAGGGTCTCGGCCCAACTTTGGCTGTTTATTTTTCTCCATAGTTGCTACCCGAGTTCCTCCAGCATTTTGCATGTTGTTCATGATTTTCAGCATCTGCAGAATCTCTTGAATTAACATTTTGGGATCTAAAACATTGTTTGTTTCCACAGATGCTGCCTGGCCTGTTGTATGTTTCCAGCATTTTCTCTTTTTTTTCAGATTTCCAGCTTCTGCAGCTTTTTTAACATTTTCATCTTTGCTGGCTATTCTAAAGTTTGTTAGAGTGTAATATTGTAATTGATTCACGAGGTAACAGATGAATTAACAATGGAGATTTGTGTATTTAGTTACACTTTGTGTGACAGCCTTTTTTTTATTGCGTTGATAATTGTCGAACATTAAGATGCTGTGGGCAAATGCATCCCTGTTTTGAATGGAATTTGAATGGGCAAGCTGCCCATGGTTATGAGAGCTCTGGTTTCGATTAGTGGTCTGGGGCTCCAGTTTATATTAGTGGTGTGGATTGAGTTAGTTGACATTAGCTGCTGCAGTACTTGATAATGTTCATCTCAGTGGTCTGGACCAGGGAGAAAGGAAATGAGCTGCTCAGTTCCACACCTCTGAAAACTATCTGGCGAGTTAGTGTACCGTAACTCATCTACGGCATCTGCTTATAGCAAAATATCCAGGGCATGAAAGGCCACTAATTAGGCAAGGTTTCCCAGAGCATCTGCAGCATTGTAACCAAACTTCATATGAAAATGTAAAGTAATAAGCTGTTGTAATGAAGGGAAGCATAGACAAAAGCTAAATAATATTTTTGCAAATGCTTGCAAGCTCACTGGAGATCAGTTAGAGTCCTGGCCTGGATTGTAGCGCATTGTAATCTCACTCATCAAGGGCCGATGTGATGTTCAGCTCTGTCCAGGAGGTGAAAAGAAAACAAACACAGTAATTTAAATATTGAAGAATATAATTGCAGTTGTAAAAAAATTAAACCAATACCTAGAATTTTGTAGAATTATGAAGTTTGATAGCACATACAAGAGGGATTTTGACCCATTGCCTCTGCGCTGAACTTTCTGTAGTAATACAGTTTAATGTAGTTTAGTACCATTTGTGTAAGGGCAGATAACGCTCTGTAACACATAGAACATTATTTATCCTTACACAAATGGTTTTAATGCATGGACATACACAGTAGTAAGGAAGGCAAATGCAGTTTTAGCATTCTCTTCCAGAGAACTAGCATATAAAAGCAAGAATGTAATGCTGAGGCTCTGAAAGACTACATTTGTAGTATTGTGAGTAGTTTTGGGCTCCTTATCTAAGAAAGAGTGTGATGGCATTGGAGAAGGTTTCGAGGAGGTCTATGAGAATGATATCAGTGAGGAAAGATTTAGAATATGGGTAGTGTTTGATGGTACTTGCCTGAGTTTAGAAGGATGGGAGGGTGTCCTTGGAAGTCTTTGTGAAGGATTCCCTAAAGGTTAACTTGCAGGTTGAATTGGTCCAGAGGAGGTTCATGAGAATAATTCTGAGAATGGAAGTATTAATGTACAAAGACCATTTGATCTTTCTGGGCCTGTACTCACTGGAGTTTAGAAGAATAAGGGGAAATGTCATTGAAATCTGTCTAATATTGAAAGGCCTAGATAGAGTGGATGAGGAGATGATGTTTCCTTCGGAGGGTCTGCCTAGAATCTGAGTGCACGTACTCAGAATGGAAGGGCGTGCATTTTTAGTAGAAATGAGGAAGAATTTATTTCACCAGAGAGTGAAACTGGTGCCATTTTAAACCTTTCCGTTTAAGATGGTGCTGGTGAACCTCAGTGATGTCTGGCAACAAAACAGGGAAAATAACTAACTACTTTGTTTATCGCACATTTTCTGGAAAAAAATAATTGAAAGTAATAGTCTGTAACTTCTCCTTGGACTTGAAGGCAACTGGACGTGGCGGAACTGAAGCAAGGTGAGGCAGCGGGCCTCTCGCTGAGAACAAGGAAGGCCTGAGCTTCGATTGATTTAAACATCATGCCAAATTGGAAAGTTCGGCACCAGCGTGTACGAAAGTGACTGAACCCAATGTTTAGATGGAGACTTAAATACAGGGGCTGAATCAGAAAGGTGGGTTACAGGCTGAGTTGAGGCGATGGGGTATTCGCCCCAGAGCGTATTGAGATGATTAAACCTGATGCTTGGACATTGCTGGGCCATTTTGAAAAGGTTAGGATGTCGGGGCCCAAGGTGAGGAATGGGCTGGTTCAGATCACTACTCCACAACTCAGTTCTGTACTGAACTGTAGGTCTCCCTTTGCGGACTTCAGTTCAGGATGCTATTATTTACATGCCTAGTTTTCTTTTCTCTCCACACTGGGTGTTCCTTCTCTTATGGATTCTTTGTTTCACGGCTGCCTGTTAGGGGACAAATCTCAAGGTTGCATAATGTGGACAGACTTTGATGAAAAATGTACTTTGAACCGGTGAATCTGTGGAATTCATTGCCATGGATGACTGTGGGAGCCAAGTCATTGAGTACATTTAAAACAGAGGTTGATAGGTTCTTGATCTGTCAAGGCATCAAGGATAATAAATTAGCCATGATGGTATGGCAGAGCAGACTTAATGGGCTGAATGGCCAAATTCTGTTCCTAAGATTACATGTTGTATCAGAGGGATAGGAAGGTAGGCAGAGGGGGCTGGCTTAGCTCTGCTGGTAAAGAATGGCATCAAATCAGTAGAAAGATGTGACATAGGATTGGAAGATGTTGAATCCTTGTGGGTTGAGTTCAGAAAGGGTACAAGGACCCTGATGGCAGTAATATACAGCCCTCCCAACAGTAGCTGGGATGTGGACCACAGATTACAATGGGAAGTAGAAAAGGCGTATCAAAGGGGCAATGTTATGATAATCATGGGAGATTTTAACATGCAGGTCGATTGGGAAAATCAGGTTGGTAATGGATCTCAAGAGAGTGACTTTGTTGAATGCCCACGATATGGCTCTTTAGAGCAGTTTGTCGATGAGCCTACTAGGGGATCAGCTATACTGGATTGGGTGTTATGTAATGAACCGGAGGAGATTAGGGTTCTTAAGGTAAAAGAACCCTTAGGAGGCAGTGATCACAAAATGATTGAGTTCAACTTGGAATTTGATAGGGAGAAAGTAAAGTCTAACTCAGCAGTATTTTAGTGGAGTAAAGGAAATTACAGTGGTATGAGAGGGGAGTTGGCCAAAGTAAATTGGAAGGAGATGCTAGCAGGGATGACAGCAGAACAGCAATAGCATGAACTTCTGAGAAAAGTGAAGAAGGTGCATGATAGATGTATTCCAAAAATGAAGAAATACTCAAATGGAAAAATAGTACAACCGGGGCGGGCAAGGGAAGTCAAAGCTCATGTAAAAGCAAAAGACAGTGCATATACCAGAGCAAAAATTAGTGGGAAGATAAAGGATTGGGAAGCTTTTAAAAGCCTACAGAAAGTAACTAAAAGAATCATCAGGAGAGAAAAGATGAAATATCAAAGCAAGCTAGCAAACAATATCAAAGTGGATAGTACAAGTTTTTTCAAGTATGTAAAAAATAAAAAAGAACATAAGAACATAAGATATAGGAGCAGGAACAGTTCATCTGCCCCATCGACCCTGCTCCGCCATTCAATAAGATCATGGCTGATCTGGCCATGGACTCATCTCCAACCAACCTGCCTTTTCCCCATAACCTTTAATTCTGCTACTTTGCAAAAATCTATCAATCTTGTCTTAAATATATTTTCTGAGGTAGCCTCCACTGCTTTATTGGGCAGAGAATTCCACAGATTCACCACTCTCTGGGAAAAGCAGTTCCTCCTCATCTCCACCCTAAATCTACTCACCCAAATCTTGAGGCTATGTTCCTTCATTCTAGTCTCATCTATCAGTGGAAGCAACTTTCCTGCCTCTATCTTAACTATCCCTTTCATAATATGATATGGTTCTTTAAGATCTTCTCTCATTCTTCTGATTTCCAGCAAGTATAGTCCCAGGCGACTCAATTTCTCCTCATAGTCTAAAACAGGTGAAAGTGGATATAGGACCACTAGAAAATGATGGTGGAGAAATAATAACAGGGGACAAGGAGATGGTAGAGAACTAAATGAGTATTTTGCATCAATCTTCACTGTGGAAGACACTAGTAGTGTGCCAGATGTTGAGGGAAGAGACGTGGGTGCAGTTACTGTTACAAGAGAGAAGGTGCTCAAAAAGCTGAAAAACCTAAGGGTACATAAGTCACCTGGACCAGATGAACTGTACCCTAGGGTTCTGAAAGAGGTAGCAGTAGAGATTATGGAGGCATTAATAATGATCTGTCAAAAATCTTCGGACTCTGGCATGGTGGCAGATGACTGGAAAATTGCAAATATTTCTCCACTCTTTAAGAAAGGAGAAAGGTAGCAGAAAGGAAATTATAGACCAGTTAGCCTGACCTCAGTGGTTGTGAAGATGTTGGAATCAATTGTTATGGAGTACATGGTGACACTGGACCAGACAGGACAAAGTCAGCATGGTTTCCTTAAAGGAAAGTCCTGCCTGATGAACCTGCTGGAATTCTTAGAGGAGATTACAAGTAAGACAGATAAAGGGGATGCAGTGGATGTTGTATATTTGGATTTTCAGAAGGCCTTTGACAAGGTGCCACGCATGAGGCTGCTTACCGAGTTAAGAGCCCATGGTGTTATGGGAAAGTTACTGGCATGGTTAGAGCATTGGCTATTTGGTCGTAGGCAGCAAATGGGAAAAAAGGATCCTTTTCAAGTTGGCTGCCAGTGACTAGTGGTGTTCTGCTGGGGCTGGTGTTGGACTGGTTTATTTCTATGTTGTATATTAATGAGTTATGATGGAATAGATGGCTTTGATGCTATGTTTGCAGATGATACGAAAATTGGTGGAGGGGTAGGTAATGTTGAGGAAACAGGTAGGCTGCAGAAGGACCTAGACAGATTAGGAGAATGGGCAAGAGAGTGGCTAATGGAATACAATGTTGAAAAATGCATGGTCATGCACTTCCGTATTAGAAATAAATGTGCAGACTATTTTCCAAATGGGGAGAAAATCCAAAAATCTGAGATGCAAAGGGACTTGGGAGTCCTTGTGCAGAACATCCTAAAGGTTAACTTGCAAGTTGTGTCAGTGACGAGGAAGGCAAATGCAATGTTAGCATTCATTTCAAGAGCTGTAGAATACAAGAGCACGGATGTGATTTTGAGGCTTTATAAGACACTGGTGAGGCCTCATCCTGAGTATTGTGAAGTTTTGGGCTCCTTGTTTATGAACAGATGTGCTGGCATTGGAGAAGGTTCAGAAGAGGTTCACAACTATGATTCTGGGAATGAAGGGTTTATCATACGAGGAACGTTTGATGGCTCTGGGTCTGTACTCAATGGAATTTAGAAGGATTGGGGGGATCTCATTGAAACCTTTCGAATGAAGAAAGGCCTAGACAAAGTAGATGTGGAATGTAAGAATGCAAACATGAGAAAATCTGCAGATGCTGGAAATCCAGGCAACACACACAAAATGCTGGCCAGGCAGCATCTATAGGAAGAAGCACAGTCGACGTTTTGGGCCGAGACCCTTCGTCAGGACTAGCAGACTAACTGAAAGAGGAGATAGTAAGAGATTTGAAAATGGGAGGGGGAGGGGGAGATCCAAAATGATAGGAGAAGACAGCAGGTGGAGGGATGAAACTAAGCTGGACAGTTGATTGGCAATCTCCGAATGCTCTCCTGCACTGTGGAAAATGATCAAGATGTTCTTTTTAGATTAGATTAGATTAGATTTATTGCCTTTCCAACATCTAGTGGAGTGCAGCTTCAGTGCAGTTACCCAAGTTCTTTCAAAGCAATGAAGCAGACTGCAAATTATTGAATGTGGGGATCTGAGACCCCTTCTGAGTGACATTCAGCCTGATATTGAGAAGCTGATATCACTGCATAAACCTATCCTTCTCATTGAAAGGCAATGAGGTACTGAATAGTTGCACAACTAAAGTATGCTCTAAAATTGTCAATGAAAATTGTTTAACTGTAATTAAATAAAGAAATTATTTTATTTGTAGCTTTAAGTAGATTCTTTCCTCCAAGAGGACCACAACCTTGTTGTGGTTTGAAGGTTTGCATTATTCAATGACCCAGAGAGCTATATTGGCTGGAGTCAGGGTATTATGCTTTGGCTCTGGTAGGGTCACCAATGCCAAGCAGGTCAAAGCGTAGAGCCTCTGCCCTCCACCCCGTTCTGTCCCACTTGGAAAATTTGGTCTCATATGCAAGGTTGCTGTTTATAGACTTCAGTTTGGCATTTGAGAACATCATACCCCAGAAACTGAAGCATAATTGAGAACATCCTTACACGTTAAATGTCCCTACAAAGGACTGCAAGGATGGCGGAGAGGGTCATAGGGGTCCTCCATTGGGGATATTTAAGCAGTGCTGCATACACAGGGCACTTGGTATTATTAAGGATCCCACCCATCCATCCAGTATCCTCCTTGATTTTTTACCGTCAGGCAGGAGACTCCAATGCATAAAAACTAGAATGGTCAGGATGGGAAACAGTTCCTTTCTCGGGCCATTCAGCTACTGAACTCATGCCGCATTGCATTCAAAGTGTCACTGGTTAATTTGTTCTGTACCTTACAATACTCAATTTATGCACTTTAGTTTGTTTATTTGTGGGTAATCCATCTGGATATTTCATCCTTACTTTCATAAGTTACTGTGTATTATGTATACTACAGTGCTTTACAACGTGGTTTGGAGAAACGTCTCGCTTGCCTGTATACATGTATAGAATTAAATGACAATAAACTTGACTTGATTTGACTTGACGTAAGAATACAGACTAAGAGTGGTCCACTGGTCCTCCAGATTTTGGCGTTCAGCTCAGGGCTAACAATCCTGACTGGTAAAACAAAGCTGTTACAGGAAAAGCAATGAAGGATCCTTGTACATCTGAGTATGATGGTATTCCTGAGTCTCCATGTGGGACCTGCATGATGGACAGTAGTAAAAACTGAAAGGAAGTTACTGAGAAGAACAATGTCAGAGATGAAGGACCTTCATTGTTGCCCTAAACACCAACAGCATAACCAAGCAGTAAATTCAAATAGATTTGAATATATTTTGCAATTAGTTGCTACTGCTTTGAATTTGCAGTTCCCATTTTCTTTTACTGTGCATCATAATTCAAATTTCTTTATATTTTATATGTAATGACTGGAAAGAGAGGGGGTATTGGGGGGCGTGATCTTTGGAGTTATGGGCGGGGCGGCAGTGGTGATAAGCCAAAGAAAGATTGGGAACCATGGATCTACAGTGTTATACTTTTTCTCATCACTTTGGATCCAGCTTAGATCCAACTTATCAGGTCAAGTATTCCAAACTCAGGATGTCATTGCAGAATTTCTCAGGGCAGTCCCAACAGTAGTCAACTGCTTCATTAACAGCCTTCCTTTCATCCTAATGTTAGAGGTAAGATATTCACCAATGTTTAGTCTTGTTTAATTGGACTTAAAACTTCTTGGCAAAGGAAGTCATCCACACCGCACGCAGCAAGAACTTACTAACATTTAGGCTTAAAAGAAAGACAGAGAATACTGAAAATACTCAACATATCAGGCCAGTGGGAAGGGAAAGAGTTAATATTTCAGATTTCAGATTTAAGACCCTTTGTCAGATCTGGGAGGGAGAGGTGTGTGTGTGTGTGTGTGTGTGTGTGTGTGTGTGTGTGTGTGTGTGTGTGTGTGTGTGTGTGTGTGTGTGTGTGTGTGTGTGTTAAATGGGAGGCCTTCAAAAGTGAAATTTGAAGAGTACAGAGTTTGTATGTTCTTGTCAGAATAAAATGGTCTTTGAGAGATATTGTGGACCTGGTTAAGAGGAAGGAAGAGGTGCATAACAGATATAGGCACTGAGGAACAAATATAGTGATTGAGGAGTATAAGAAACATAAGAGAAGTATTTATGATGGTAAAGAAGACATATGGTATGCCTGCCCTCATATGTCAGGCCATTGGGTATAAGATTGGCAATTCATGTTGCTGATGTATAAAATTTTGGTTAGACAACTTTTGGAACATTGTGTTCAGTTTTGGTCCCACCTTACAGGAAGAGAAGAGGGGAGGCTATGTCATGTTGGAATTTCTTTGAAGCTGGTCAAAATTGAGGAGAATGATCCAAGTAGCAGAGGTTATTTGGATGGAAAGTGAAGACCAGGGGAGCTCTATGCTTATCCTGTCCCAGGAGAGAGGAGGGAAAAGCAGAGGTGCTGATGGACAATGTAGTAGTAGTGAATAGTGTTATTCCTGTGCCACCCAGTTAGCCACACTCACATGGGTGGAGTTCACAAACTGTACAAGTAGAGTTATCAAAAAAGTTCAGTTGAGAATCCTGCATGCTGGCATCCTGGTGTGCTCTGCACTATCCCTCAATATCAAACGCAACATGGCATTAGAAGTGGTTGATCGTCAATGAATTGGTGCGACAAACCAAGTGAGATACCCAACAAGCAAGAATTTATAGTGAGACTGTTCTTGTCAGCATAAATTTATGAAAAATACCCAGAGACATATCAACCTAAACTGTCTATGTTATGACACACACTTAACTGCGCCAGCTTCCGGCGTTTCGATGCTCTAACTCTCGGAATATGGATATCTAGCATGCTCCTTTAAGTATTCAAGACTGGCCCACTAATTGGAAATCATGCTTTGGGTGCCAAGTATTGAGTATTTAAAGAGCACCTGAACTGAGGTTCCGTGCTCAATAATAAGCCTCACTAGAGATATCATTCAGCAGTTTGTTTTTGCTCTGTTCTCGTTCCAGCCTTACACTGAATCTCGCTTCCAGCCTTGGATACTCAAGCAATTGTGTCCTAACCATCCTCGTCAAGGACTCTTGTTACAGGACAACTGAGCTAACATGGATCCTGCGGGGTATCAGAGTCTCTCAACCACTGTGGCCAGCCACTGTGAGAGGATATCCAGACAGAATCTGGAGCTACACAACCTGTGTACCAGCTATTGCGAGGAGGATGCCTGAGTCACTCGGATGAGACTGTCAGTCTCTCTGTGGAGCCAGTACATCTTCTGACTCGACAGAAACTCAGGCTCTTGCTGCACCTTCCTCACTCAATGCTCATTGGTGTTCAAACTCCAGCCATCCTGGTTCCCTTCGGAGTGCGGAAAAGTGGCTTTCATGATCTCTCTCCTGACTGGGAGAGCCCTGGCCTGGGCTACCACACGTTGGGAATGAAGGTTGGAGAATTGCACGGATTTGGAGGAATTCATGGCCACCATGAGAGAAGTATTTTATCATCCTGCTGGCGCAAACAGTTCCTCGGACGTTCTGACGAAACTACATCAGGTAATTCAGTCAACGGCCCACTCTACATGAACGAATTCCGAACTTTGGAGCAAGAGAGTGGTTGGAATGGGGGAGCCTCGGCCACTCAGTAATGCCATGGACCCTGCGTCAAAATAAAGGGTGCCCGTGCCTTGGGAGAGACAGCAAGGGACTCAGAGGTTCTCATCGATCAGTCTCTCTGCCTTCATAACTGTCTGGCAGAACATAAGAGGGCAGAGAGGGCAAGTCCAAGGCCAACCTCAATCCGTTGTGATTCCACCCCCCCCCCACCCCCCCAATCTCAGACCATGCTCCTGCTCGGGACTCTATTGAGCCTGAGCCCATGCAGATCGGCCACACGGGGCTCTCCACTAACGAGAGGTCTCGGTATCAGAATCAAGGCGGTTGTTATTACTGCGGGGAAGCAGGTCATTAGCGGGCCAAATGTCTGAAGCTGCAGCCACCTGGAGAACTGCTAAGCCCATCCAGTGTCGGGAGTGACTGTGACAGTAGCAGCCACTAGTCCCACTTTCACCGATTCTGGTTTCGTGCTGAAGGCGGAGTTCACCTGGGGAGAGAACTTCAGGCAGGTGAAGGCTTTCGTGGACTCTGGGGCAGCAAGTAATTTTCTGCACTTAGGAACCGCCCGTCGGCTCAACATACCACTGTGAGAGTTGAGCTAGTCCATGGCCACAACTGTCTTGGACGGCCGCCGCTAGATTCCGGGCAGATCCAGCAAAAGATGGTTGTTTTGCAGATGAGGATAGGGGATCATGTGGAAGACATTAGTTTCTGCATTACTGACTCTCAACTCATACCCCTGGTCCTCAGGTACCCTTGGCTGTTCCAGCATAATCATCCATGGACTGGAGGGAGGGGAGAAACATTACTTGGTCCAGTTATTGTAATGTATTTTATTGTATGTTTGCAGTGGGATGTTCTGACCACCCCTCCCCCACCAGACCCTCCTGAGACCAACAACCAGCAAGGGGACAGACTTCAGTGTGAGGTGACCCACAGCTGAAGGAATCCAGCCACCAGATCCTGACTAAAGGGAGGGCTCCTAACTGCAGACCCTTGGAGTCTGTTCCCAGGGGCACGGGATATTATGGAGTTATATGAACCTAGGAAGAAGACAGAGGTTGGTCGAACCACCCCTGTCACCTAAGACAGGGGTCCCCAACCTGTTTTGCACTGCGGACTGGTTTAATATTGACAATATTCTTGCGGACCGGCCAATCCGGGGTGGGGTAGGATTGCCAACAGACAAGAGTAGCAGTCAAAACGTTGGGGTTACCCTGAGAAAGACTACAATGACCATGAAACCTTGCGCGGGCACCGATGCGCATGTGTGACTTGTGCATCCGAGTTCGTGCCGATTTTTCTGCAAATTGTTTTTGGCGGTTCTGTTTGCGAGGGGGAGGGGGGTGTTAATCATGACTGCAATATAGGCGATAAGTGACTAATACACTCAATTTCGTTTCTCAAGGGGTTTATCTATCGAATTTAATATTAAATACACAGCACATATTTTTCTTGCATGAATATAGCAATAAGTCAATTATCAGGGGAGAACAGGGGAGCTTGAAGTAAGTAATGACCGAACTTCGGTAGAAGTGGTAGAGGCAGGTTCGATATTATCATTTAATGAAAAATTGGATAGGTATATGGACAGGAAAGGAATGGAGGGTTATGGGCTGAGTGCAGGTCGGTGGGACTAGGTGAGTGTAATGTTCGGCACGGACGAGAAGGACCGAGATTGCCTATTTCCGTGCTGTAATTGTTATATGGTTATATAAGTTAATAGCATCATAACATTTTAAGTAACGTTTGGATATTAACACACAGCACATATTTTCCCCGTATGAACATATAAAATCATTGCAACACACCAATATTGCTGAATCAGTGGGAGCCCCGGGCTTGTTTTCCTGCAACCAGACGGTCCCATCGAGGGGTGATGGGAGACAGCGATACTCGAAGGGGGTTCCTTATGACCAGTCTATTCTGCAATTTAGTTTTCGTTGCATTCATTGCAGAGATATGTTGGAAATGGAAGCAACGTTTTCAGTGCTTTCATGGCTATCTCAGGACATTTAGCCTTGACTTTGATCCGGAATGCCAGCAGAGATGTTATGTCAAACATACTTTTCAGCCTGCCGTCATTTGCAAGCTCGAGGAGTTGATCTCCTTCCCGCGCTGACATGGATGACGCGCAGGTAATGACCTCGCGTGCGTTCAAACTCAACAGTGCGTGACAGGGAATGAGGAAAGGTGCAGCTGACTCATATCGCCAAATCAAATCATTACCTCGCGACCCGGTAGCGCATGCTTTGCGGCCCGGTACCGGTCCGCGGCCCGGTGGTTGGGGACCGCTGACCTAAGAAGCCTCAGCAGTCATCCTTGAAGGAGAGTTCAGAAGAACTTGCAACGCCCAGGCCAGTCGAACTTCCTTCCACATAGAAGGACTTGGAAGAAGTCTTCAGCACGGGAAAGGCCTCAACTCTTTCACCATATCAACCCTACAACTCTGTGATAGATCTTCTGCCTGGTACTTGTCCTCACAGGGTCAATTGTAGGCGCTCTCAGGCCCAGAGAGGAGCACAATGGAACAATATATAAAGGAAGCTCTTTCTATGGGATTCATTCAGCCCTCCACCTCACCAGCTGGTGCAGACTCCTTCAAACAAAAGAAGGATAGGAGCCTGCAGCCATGTATTGATTATAGAAGATTAAACCTCTTAACAATCGTTACCCCCCTTCCACTCAAGTATACTGTCTTTGAGATTCTCCAAAGGGCAAGGGAATTCACTAAGCTGAATCTATGGAGTGCATATAATCTGGTCCGTATTAGGGAAGGAGATAATTGGAAGACTGCATTCAATACGCTGACAGTTATGGCCTTCAGCCCAGTGAACGCTCCAGCCATTTTCCAAACCTTTATAAAGGACGCTCTCCAGGATGCTCTCCAGAAGTATACCCTGTCTACGTGAACGATATCCTAATCATCTCAAAGTCCATGGAGGAGCACGTCACACATGTTCATGTCAGAGACATTTTAAAGAGGCTTCTAGACCATGGACTTTACGTCAAGTTGGAGAAGTCTGAATTTCATGTGACGACTTTCATTTTTGGATTTCGTCATCTCCAACAGCAATCCAAAGGTGGAACCTATGAAGACCCAGGCAGTCAGAGATTGGCTACAACTATCCAGTGTCAAACAAGTCCAACAATTCCTGGGGTTTGCTAACTTTTATCAGAAGTTTATCAGGAACTTCTGCTTGGTGGCAGCTCCACTGATGGCACTAACAAAGAGATCCACAAGCCCCTTTGTCTGGACTACCAAAGTGGATGCTGCATTTGCAGAGCTTAAACAGTGGTTCACATCAGCTCCCATCTTGGTTTCACTTAACCCAGACCTTCCTTTCATCTTGGAAGTGGATGCCTCGGGCATCGGAGTGGGTGCAGTGTTGTCTCAATGGTCACCTTTGGACAGTAAACTTCACCTGTGTATGTTCTTCTCCAGGGGACTATCCCCGTCAGAAAGAAACTATGACGTCGGGAGTCTGGTGCTATTAGCAGTTAAGTTGGCATTGGAGGAATGGCATCACTGGCTTGAGGGGGACAAGAACCCCTTTATAGTCTGGACAGACCAGAAGAAAAGAAGGCCAATAGATTGAATTCCAGGCAGCCTAGGTGGTCTCTTTTTTTGAACCATATTAACTCTGTCCTGAAAGGCACTTAACCATCTGGGTAGCCTCCAACCTGATGGCATGAACATTGATTTCTCAAACTTTCGCTAATGCCCTACCTCCCCCTTGTAGCCCATCCGTTATTTATTTATATACACATATTCTTTTTCTCTCTCTCCTTTTTCTCCCTCTGTCCCTCTCACTATACTCCTTGCCCTTCCTCTGGGTTCCCCCCTCCCCCTTTTCTTTCTCCCTAGGCCTCCTGTCCCATGATTCTCTCGTATCCCCTTTTGCCAATCACCTGTCCATCTCTTGGCTCCATCCCTCCCCTTCCTGTCTTCTCCTATCATTTCGGATCTCCCCCTCCCCCTCCCACTTTCAAATCTCTTACTAGCTCTTCTTTCAGTTAGTCCTGACGAAGGGTCTCGGCCCGAAACATCGACTGTACCTCTTCCTAGAGATGCTGCCTGGCCTGCTGCGTTCACCAGCGACTTTGATGTGTGTTGCTTGAATTTCCAGCATCTGCAGACTTCTTCGTGTTTACACATTGCTCCTGCATGTTTATAGCCCAGTGGTGGCGGTTGGTGCAGTATGGACAAGATAAGACAAGACCTATCGACCAGGGTCAAAGAATTGAAAACCTGATGCTTTGTCTTGTCAGTTTGAAAAACCTGAAGGAGAGGAACAATTTATCACAATTTTGCCCCAAGTGAAGGTTATAGCGCCAATCCATTGGGGAATTGACAAGCTTGTTTATAAGGCCCAGGCACAAGGGGAGACTCCTAAGGACGGTCCTCCGGGTCAACTGTTTGTTCCAAACTCTATCAGGTCACAGGTGCTCCAGTGGGATAATACACTGGGAATGACTGCTCACCCAGGGATTACCAGGACCCTCGAGTTCATCAAGGTAAGTTATTGGTGGCCTAAAATAGCAAAAAAGGTTCAACAATACGTGCAGGCATGTGAGGTGAGTGCTCAGGACAAGGAGCCCCATACCCAACCACAAGGGCTCCTCCATCCTCTCCTTGTTCTGGACAGACCCTCGGCACACATCTCCACGGACAAGACGAAGACCATGGACACGGATATGGACCAAGGAGAGGTAACTGTCAGTAGATTTTCAAAGGCCTACCAATTCATTGCCTTGGATAAGTTACCACCTGAGGTAGAGACGGCTGAAATTACCCTGGACCAGGTCTTCAAAATCCATGGTTTTCCGGTGGATGTAGTCACGGACCACGATCCACAATTTTCATCACGTTTCTGGAAGGTGTTTTGCAAGCCGATTGGGGCAACAGTGAGTCTTTCCTCTAGGTTTCACCCACAGTTCAATGGCCAGATGGAGCGGGTGAACTAAGATATGGAACGTACCCTAGGCAGCCTGGCCTCTGAAAGACTGGGCAAGTCTTTGATGTGGGCAGAAGTCACCCATGACACTTTATGGCATTTGGCGCACAGGATGTCCCCTTTCGAGTGCCAGTTTGGGCATTCTCTGCCACTCTTGCCTGAGGAGGAGGCCGAGATTGGGGTTCCTGCGGCTGAAGGTCTTGTCTGACACTATAAGGAGAAATGGACTAGGGCAAGGGAGATTATGTTAGCCTCTACCCAGAAGGCTGAGTTTAAAATTAACCGCAAGAGAAGACAGGGACCAGTTTAGCAGCCTCGGCAATGGACCTGGCTGTCGACTCAGGATTTTCCTCTCCAGGTGGAGTCTAGGAAATTGGTGCCCAATTTCATTGGACTCTTCAACGTAATCAAAGAAGTAAATGCAATGCCTTACACCGTGCAGCTTCCCAAGACCCTCAAGATCAATCCCACTTTCCATAGTTCCAAATTAAAACTTGTGAGTACCAGTCCTTTTGCCCCACCACCACCACCAATCCCACAACCACCCAAATTTGTTAATGGAGAACAGGTTTTCATTGTAAAAAGAACTCTGGATTCACGGATACTTTGAGGTGCATGGCAGTTCCTTGTGGACTGGGAGGGAGTCAGACCTGAGAAACGGTGCTGGGTTCCTGAGAGGGACATCTTGGATCCGAACCTCATCCATGACTGCCATTATCATCTCTCCAAGCAACCAGGGCAATCAGGAGTCACCCATAGAGGAGGGGGTCCTGTTACACTACAAAACCAGCCATGGCAGCTTCCGGCGTTTAGACACACTAACTCTCTGGAATATGGATAGCAGGTGCAGCCCTTTTAAGGACTCAGGACCATCCTGCTAATTGGCAATCATGTTTTGGGTGGTAAGTCTTGTGTATATAAAGAGAACTTGAACTGAGGTTCGTTGCTCAATCATAAGCCTTTTAAGGCATCTGTTAGTCTTGCATGGATCTGCACCTGGAAAGTCTTCACTCTGCAGGCTGCAGGCCTGGGCAAAGTTGTATGGAAGACCAGCAGTTGCCCATACTATAAGTCTCCACTCTCCACGACACCAATGTTGTCCAAGAGAAGGGCATTAGAACCCATACAGCTTGGCACCAGTGTCGTCGCAGAGCAATGTGTGATTAAGTGCCTTGCTCAAGGACACAACACGTTGCCTCGGCTGGGGCTCGAACTCACGACCTTCAGGTCGCTACTCCAATGCCTTAACCACTTGGCCACGTGCGCACACATAAGCCTATCTAGAGATATTGTCTGGCATTTTGTTTTTACTTCGTTCTTGTTCCAGCTTTATACTGTGTCATGATTCCTAATCCTCCGAGACTTCCTTACCCGCTTCAGGCTCGGACACTACTGGGATACCTCGGGTCTGCTTGCCAAATCCTCTCTCAATCTCTCACTCATGCCCCCACTGCAACTCGGATCCTCTTGTCCGGTGTCCAGGCACCCCTGTCTCTCCTTCAGGGTCCTGCAGTAACGCAGGCTGCCCACAGCTAGCACCCCCTCCCCTCACCTGACTCAGTGGGAGAAGAGCCAGGAATCTCTTCATCCAACAAGGGGAAGCTAATGAAAGGCAGCCATATTCTTCCCCTTTTCCTCGAGTTGTAGTTGCTGGTTGGTTCTCTCCACGCTGGAGCACTTGGCCTGGACTGCTTCTGCAGCCTATTCAGCCTCCTGTAATCGAGACGACAGCTTCTTCTTGGACTCCTCCAACCTCGCCACAGTCTCAGCAGTTCTGACTCACGCTTCTTGGCCATCTCAATCTGGGACACAGTTACTCCACCAGCTTCTTCCACCCCAACCTGAAAAGCAGCAGCAAAAGATTGTTCAGCCTCCAGTTTAGCATTCACCGAACTTATCTCCAGCTTTTTCTTCCTAATGACTTCCTCCAGGTCAACTTTCAGGTTTTCCACTTCATTTAAACTGTGGATGGTCATCTTCAGGTTCCCTTCAAGCTTCTGCTTCCCTCTTCCAAGATCTGTCCGCAATTACTTCACCTCCTCGGAAGTGTAGTCAAGCTCCCCTCTCTGGGCTCTTGGTTTCCTGTTGGCCTTAGTCAGACAACTTTCTTTGTCTTCCGCAACGTGCAAGTCTTCCAACTGGTTCTGGATCAAATTCTCCAGTCTCTGCTGGGAATTCTGTCTCTCCGTCTTCACTTCAAACTTGATCCTGTAGAGACAGTCAGTCATGAGCTGCGACTTTCACCGGACCTGGAACGTGTCCAGAGAAAGCTTTAACTCTTTAGTTCTCAGCCACTCCTGCAACAGCCTGGCTTCGTATTCTTCCGAGGCAGATCCAAATACTAGGAGATCATCCAAATACACCAAAACCCCAAACAATTCCACATCCCCCACCGTCTTCCTCATGCCCCGCTGGCAAGTTACAAGGGCTCCGGACTGGAAGAATCCCAGGAGACTTATAACAGCCATCTTCTCCTTGTCGGCCTCACTCATTGGGATCTGGCAACATCCACTCCTCAGAACCAGCACATTAAACCACTTCGCACCACTCAGACAAAGACCAGCGTATCTTCAACCGTTGGAACTGCATGCTGGTCAGGTACTGTTCAGGGCCCTATAACCCACACACACGCTGCCTGCGTCCTCCACGTCTACAGGGGCCAGTCACCGCAACCTCTCTCTCACCGAGGTGTCTGCAGCGGTCAACTCCCCCACCTCGTGGTACATCAGAGCATCCACTAAGAGGGTCTCACCCTCCGATACTTTCCCCAGGCCGTACCACCATCAGCTCTCGTTTAAATTCAGTACCGGCCCAATGCTGCTACACACGTCCTCACAAGCAGCTCGAAACACTGGGTGCACAGACAATGCCCCCAGACAGCTCTTACCCGCCTCCTCCTGGCAGGCCCCCATGCGCCTCCTCATCAGCGGGGTGTTGGTCCCCTCCAGAATCGAAACACTGCCCGTCGCACCAGGGTCCGGACACATCAGCATTAACGATTTATGAACCTCAGACACCCCCACCTTGGCCACCGAGAACTCCAGTTTCACTGACCAATAATCTTCTTCTGGATAATCCCCAGCATTGATATTCCGAATTTCCAGTGCCTGGAATGGTGTCAAGGGTAAATGCTTCAAATACTGGTTGTAAAACCAACTGTACAACATGGCCTTGGCATAGCTTCCCTCCATCAGTAACAACATACTGAAGCGTGGTCCCACTAAGCCCTCAGAAGTAGGGTCTTTTTCTTCCTGGAGTTCCTTGGTACATTGCTGGAAATGTGTTCCCCTGGAGACCCCAAGCTGTTCCCCCACTGGGGCTTCATTAAGTTTCCCAACATCTCTCTGATCAGCTGAACAACTGAAGGAGGGGCTGATCCCCTTAACTGATCCCCCTGGCACCGCAAGCAATTTATCTACCCCCCTAGCCAGAGAAGATACCCTGAAAACTTTCCCCCAATCTCCTGACACAGGTATGGAAAGCCCCCCAGGTGCTGCATTCTACCTCCTGTCAAACCAAACGCATTTTCTCCCGCTTTCAGATAACTGAGAGCTGTCACTACAGGGTAATTGACTCTGACAGTTCTAACAGCATCACCAGCCTTCCTACTCAGACTCTCAACCAATCCCTGCCGCTCTCCCTCAACTGAGCACTGCCACTCATCTAACAACTGAGAGATCCGTTCTGCCCATGTCTCGTATTCCTCCACCCCCTCCCTCCGGACAGGAGGGACAGCCCATGGCCCTGCCTCACCCGGGGCACCAATAGACACTGGCAATCCCACCTCCGTGACGACAGCGCTAGCCCGCGCTGAAGCAACGTCTGAGCCCGCCATTTTATCAACCTTTTGCACTACGATTTCAAACTCGCCATCAGCTTTAACCAGACTGAAAAATCGAATTAACAATTCATCCAAGGTACGAATATCCACGCCACTCAGCCCGTTACTAACCCCAGTCCCACAGAGGCACACACGTCTAACCACAATCCCACAGAGACACACCAGCACTGATTTAAACAGGGCAAACACGCAGCATCCGACAAAAATCCGACAAGTGAGCTCATTAGGGACAGGATTGTTGCCGGGCGACTAGACACCAAGTGGTCAGAGAGACTTCAAGAGCAGGCAAATCTGCTAGAGAAAGTTATTACTATGGTCAGGCAGAGTGAGGATGTATGTTGGCAACAGGCAGAGCTCAGGAATGAAACGACGCTGAGGTAAAGCTAGAAGCTGTGCAAAAAGAAAGGTCCAAACAAGGTGCAGCCAGAAGGACTACAGAAAGAAGTGACTGTAGAGCTCAGCTCAAACAAAACAGACGAGCAAAGCAAAGAGTAGGTGAAATATCTAACTGCAAGAGATGTGACAAGTCTCTGGTCCATGTCAAAGAGCTCTGTCCGGCAAAAGCAGTGAAATGCCACCAATGCAATGGAGCTGGCCATTATAAAAGCCAGTGTCACTCAAAAACAGTTCTTCAGGAGGTCAGAGAAGGCTGGTGTTCTGCGTTTCAGTTGAAAGATGAGGCGGTGGCATTCAAGATGGACACTGGGGCAGATGTCACAGCTATCCCCGGATGTCTGTTCACAAAAATGGTGAAGGAAACAGGCCTCACTCTAAACCCAACAAAGAAAGTAAACAACAGGAATTCTGCAGATGCTGGAAATTCAAGCAACACACATCAAAGTTGCTGGTGAACGCAGCAGGCCAGGCAGCATCTTTAGGAAGAGGTGCAGTCGACGTTTCAGGCCGAGACCCTTCGTCAGGACTAACTGAAGGAAGAGTGAGTAAGGGATTTGAAAGTTGGAGTGGGAGGGGGAGATCCAAAATGATAGGAGAAGACAGGAGGGGGAGGGATGGAGCCAAGAGCTGAACAGGTGATAGGCAAAAGGGATATGAGAGGATCATGGGACAGGAGGTCCGGGAAGAAAGATGGGGGGGGGGGACCCAGAGGATGGGCAAGGGGTATATTCAGAGGGACAGAGGGAGAAAAAGGAGAGTGAGAGAAAGAATGTGTGTATAAAAATAAGTAACAGATGGGGTACGAGGGGGAGGTGGGGCATTAGCGGAAGTTAGAGAAGTCAATGTTCATGCCATCAGGTTGGAGGCTACCCAGACGGAATATAAGGTGTTGTTCCTCCAACCTGAGTGTGGCTTCATCCTTACAATAGAGGAGGCCGTGGATAGACATGTCAGAATGGGAATGGGATGTGGAATTAAAATGCGTGGCCACTGGGAGATCCTGCTTTCTCTGGCGGACAGAGCGTAGGTGTTCAGCAAAGCGGTCTCCCAGTCTGCGTCGGGTCTCGCCAATATATTAAAGGCTACATCCAACAAAGAAAGTGCTGACGGGCCCAGGGAAATTTAAGCTCAGTGTGAAAGGAATTTTTATTACTTCCATCCGTAAAAATGGGCAACAGTTAAAAGAGGATGTCAATGTTGTTCAGAATCTCTTCTCACCACTACTGGGACGACATGCCATCAAGAAGTTGCACCTCACTGCAAGGCTGGATTCAGTAAGCAATGTTCAGTGGCAGGAGAAGCACCCGGAGTTGTTCACAGGCCTGGGGGTACTGAAAGAAGAGTACCCTATCCAACTGAGGCCAGGAGTGACACCCTACTCTCTGACCACAGCAAGGCATACACCAGTTGCATTGATGA